>NW_005187428.1:4664952-4683776 GCF_000239375.1 Pundamilia nyererei | reverse complement strand
TGTGTGTGTGTGTGTGTGTGTGTGTGTGTGTGTGTGGTGTGTTGTCAATACCCGTCAATTTTACTCTGCTTCACCCTTGACAGTAGGCAGATCAGTGGAGGCACCTCCAGGCATTCTCTCACTAACATATTAATTTCTCACAGATCTCTGCTCTGCTTTCTGTTTCATACCGGAGATCATTTCTGTGCACAAATCAGTAGAAACAGGTAATGTTATTCATGTCTGTGAACCAGGATGTGATCTAAATATCAGATGATACAGGGCAGTAAGACGAGAAGAGTCTCGTGATATTTAAAATCTAATGATATGAAATTTTAAATGTGGTTGACAGCTGTGCCAGTTAATACAGCCATCAAAGGCCATCAAAACAGCTCACATGCTGCTGAAATATGACTCACGAGTTTCATGTGCTGAACAGATGTATTAAGAAAATATCGCTCTAGTTTTTCCTTTGCCTTAGAAGGATACTGCAAAAAAACATGGTGTCATTCTCAACACCAAAGATGACATTTAGGAACTATTTTGTGTGAATAGTCAGTCATGCTAAAGCTTAGCTATGATAAGCTAAGATTTTTAATATATTCTCATCTCATTCTTAGAAACTCTACCGAGTACTTTATATGAATTCATTTATTAATTAATTATTGAAG
Organism: Pundamilia nyererei; assembly: GCF_000239375.1. NCBI lineage: Eukaryota > Metazoa > Chordata > Actinopteri > Cichliformes > Cichlidae > Pundamilia > Pundamilia nyererei. The sequence continues at coordinate 4,683,126 of NW_005187428.1, read as the reverse complement.
TAGTTATTAAGAGATCTTAAAATGAATGTTTAGTGTGAATCTAGATGGTATTATATAACTAATTAAAAACAAACCATGATGAGCCAGAAATCCGTCTGGGTTTCATTGCAGGGGACTGGAGTGCTGAGACAGAACCTCAAGCAACGCTCACCCTTATATTAATTTCCGATAACATCTCTCCCATGCCTTACTGGAAGCTGCATCCACAAATGGGTAAAAGGCTTTCTCACTTGTTCATATCAACATTCTTGTGTGTATATATATATGTTATATATATGTGTGTGTGTGTATATATATATAGATATAGATATAGTCTCCAGCTTTTGACAATACTCTTTGCTAAAACCTGTAAATATAAATTGAATGTAAATTAAATGTTAATTGAAAATGCTGATTTACATGATGGGAGTAGTTTACAGTGCCGTTCAAATACTTATGTACTGTAGGAATAAACACTCAGGAATAAAAAGCCTCAGCTTGCATGGATGACATTCAGTAGAAAACACGGAGAGTCAATTACACACAATATGAGCATGACCGAAAGAGGAAGAGGACTGTAATTAGGTAAAAAGCCAAGCTGGAGTACTCTTACTCATACTCGTTATCAGCATGCTGACTCCAAACTCAGATAAATCTATTTCTGTTTGCCAATCAGATTTCTCTAAAGGGCATCATAGCTAGGACCCAATGTGTCACAAGCAGATTTCAGCTGTCTCTAATGTGCAGTCAAAAATGCTCATTCAGAACAAGAAAAATCTTGTACCTGATTTTTGTGGAATTCCTCTTTTTGGCATCTATAACACACGGAATTTAGTAATAGTGGGAACTTTTACTGCCTACTGTTTTAGTGCTGTTTTTAATTAAAGCACACGCTCAATGTAGTAAGCCGTGATTTCAGTTACTAGCTCGTGGTTACATTTGCCAAGCAACCTAAATAAAGATACATTCATCACATCATCAGTCCATTAAACCCTGCTCTTTGGAGTTTGCATTGTCCTGCCTGTGACCCCATATTTTCATTGTGTTTCTCTGAGCTGCTGCAGACCGAAGTAAGAGAGCTATTATGTGTCTCCAGAGAGACATGGGACTCAATCCACCCTCTTAACCATTGTGCAAATGCACTTAATGGCAATATCTGCTGAATCTTTTCAAGCAAGCCAAAAAGAAAAGGGATAACTTTTATCTTATTCAATTATCTTATGTAATTTCTATTTTCTAATTTAAAAATAATCATCCAGCAATTAAAGTAAAGTAGAAGTGCACTGGAACTATTACCAGTCATTAGTAACAGCACACAAAAAAGCATTGTCTGTCTGGTACTGACTCATCTATATCCTTAAGTGTGTAAGTCCGAGATTTTAAACAAAGCCAGAATGTTAACTGAAAAACATGTGGGTGTATGTTTTACTCATGCTCTTTCTTAATAAATCTTTTATTCATAACTTAATCCCTTTTCAATCCCTCAGGCATTACACCGGAATTTAAAAACAGCAAATAAATAAGTGGGTGGAAGGGGAAAGAGGAAGAAAAAGGACAAAAATAATTATTCAATGAAACAAAGCAGTTAGGGATGTAGGAAAAAAATGTAGATCTGTTTCATCAGTCCAGTGGTTTGCCTTATTAAGGGAGGCAGTGATTCTCCCCGAGAGGGTTGGTGTTGTTTATGGGTCACTGTGTGTGGATTCAAAGGAACAGCAGTGAGAACATTGCTGTCTGCTCTCCTGATAGATGATAAGTTGTTTCATTGCCTCAGAGTTTCCCATAAGCTCTGGCTGCGGGGCACATATTTGCACACAAAGACCACCAGTTGCATACATGTCACACACGCACCCAAAGCTCACCCGCTCGCCTTTAGCATTTCCACTCGGCTAATCGGTCCTTGTACAAATAACCCCACGGTGCGCTGCTGTTTATGTTGGACGTGACCAGCCTTTTCAAAAATCTCCCAAACTGAATGCGCTGTTTAACAATTTCTATGATGGTGGGAAAAGTACCTTGATACAGCAGCCAGATACAAGTACATTCAAACATACAAGATTGCCACTGTGAAACATAATGGAGTGAAAATACTGTGTCTTGGAATTGTGCTGATTTTCTTTCTGTGTTCATAAAAATGACAGACGAAACGATAAGACCAGGAAGGTGTTATCGAAATGACTTTTTAAATATTACATACAGCTCAAAAGATCAAGGTTCAGGTTCTTCTTCTTTGGGTGATGTAAGAGTTTCTGTGTTTTGTGAAAAGCTTTCAGTCTTCAAACAGCCTTGGCTTTTTGAGTTATACAGAATGTGGCAGCGGTTTCAAAGCATTTTCTGCAAAAATATTGCCGGAGTTTTATTCACGCAGAAAACAACGTGATCATACCTCAGAACAGATGTTTTTGTAGATAAAGGGGCCAATAAGTTGACCGCCCGGCTACAAAGAAAAGAATACTGTTGTCTTATAGTGTGCACCGTATTAGCTGTAGAAGGCAGTCAAGTACAATTTAGCAGGCCATTAATCACGCATACTTCAAAGTGCAGTCACTTTAAATTACCGATTCTTTCTTGTACTTGTAAATCAGTTTAAGCGCGTTCCTTGGCATGTGGGTGATAACCTTGTAAACTCCATCTAACATTAAATAAACCTTTCAGAAAGATGGCTACAGATAGCATATGTAGAATCTGACTTTGACTACCAAAGCTGAAACTGTTGTCTTCTTTTTTTCTTATTAGTAATTTTCATTTTATATTCCAGGTGTGTTTCATCTATTCAGGGGTAATGTCAGTCTCATGACTGGCAGGAGCTTTTTAGCTGTTGACAGTGTTGAGTTTTAGCTCTAAAGATGACACTGTCCTCATCAGCCTTTCTTGGCATCACCAATACACAGCATGCTCATTAGAAACACTGTCAGTATTGAATACCCTGTTTTCTGAATGATATGTTGGACATTGATGAGCTTAGGCTCATTTGCCCCATCACTTCTGTGCCAGCGTCTTAACCATAAAGGTTAAGATATTTTAATTACTTGTGAAGGTTAAAGATGAGATCCACTGATTAAATCCCAGCTATGGGTGGTTTGTCAGTCCTAGTAAACAAGCAGAGGAAAATGAAAACAACACCACACTTTGATATACACAGGAGCTGCTTTTATTCCAACTAAAATGCCTTGAACTTTTAATCCCAGTACTTTTTTTTCTTAAGGATCTAACAGACTGTCAGACCGTGAATGTCTATGTTTCTGCTGTGGTCTAAAGAGCCACAAAGTTTAGACAAATTTGTGAGCCGACATAGAGACCGCTCTTATGAGACGTGGAAATTTACAAAACCGTAGCAGGCAGGTTACATCTCAACTGTTTCCTTCTCTCTTCTCGGTTGTCTGTTTTTATCAGAGCTGCAGGTCTGTGTGTCTGCATGATGGGCGGTAGATACACACATGCATGCTGTGCAGCCACAACAGACGGGATAAAGCTCTTCGGTTGCATGAAAAATGAAATTTGCAGAGGTGTGTGGAAATTATTTCTGCTTCAGAGCGTAACTGCCTTGAAAACATTAGAAAATATAGTTTTTTTTCTGTGATTTACTGTGTTTTAACCCCCCCCGGCATCCACTTTTGTGTCACGTTAAAATGAGTAAGAGGCCCAACGTCTACATAACAGATTTATAAACATTAATGAGCAATTTTCACATGAATTTTTACCAATCTTTGGTAAAAACTGCTAGCCAAAACAGCACAAACAGGCTACTCTTTTGATTCAGGAAGTATCACCTACTGAGCAAAGACTTCTTTTTTTTTCGTGGGAGGGGGTGGGGCAGGGTCAAAAATAAATTCCCAGTATCTTAATTTAGATCATGTTGTGGAAAGAGTCCACCCAGAAGTTTTTAGTCCATGGGAAAAGTTCCTGTGGCTGTTGGTGACAAATGATAAACCAAGATAATTTGCCCCAGTATGCTGTTGGATGACTATGCCACAATAAGCTTATGTGTGCCTATTTGGGATTTTGATGATGATGGTGTTTGTTTAACACAAAATCCACTACAAGTCTTCCACTGGGTACATGTCTGGTGAATGTGACAGCCAAAAAAGGGCCTCTGTTTTGGTCTCTGTACCACGGAGGAGGCTAAGTGATAACTCTTACTGAATGAGTCCGACTCTGTGAAAAAACTGACTTGAATAAAATACAAAATACTGAAAGTGAACATTGTGTACTGTAAATGATTAAACACTCTAATTTTGGATTTGAATTGTGATTGGGAATGGACTGTACAACAAAAATGCAATGACATGTGAAGAGGGATCTGAAAAACGCAACGGCCCTTACGTAAGATGGGATCAGACTCCCATGACTGTGTGAGAGCAGAACAGCAGGTCATTACACAGGATGGCTGTAAGTGAAGTTCACATTCAGCTGAGGAAATGATCTTGAACGTCACAGTGACTCGTTGAATGTGTAGAAACTTTTAGGTGCAGCTCGGCTGTTGTTTGAGCAATTAACCTACGGTATAAGTGCAGCTCTAATAAAACACGTTTTATTTTTGTTTTGGTCTGTTTTTAATGTCATTTTTTAAAGATACAATTAAGAAAAAACAATATTACAATAATGTGATAAAACCTGCTTAAATCCACACATTACACAGTCATTTCATCACTGTTGTTAGTGTAGTGCAACGATGCTAATGTCGAAAGCAACTAAAGGAGAGATATTTATATCTATGATAACAGAGGAATGTTCTACAATGAGGACAGTTATCATAGTAGGATTTTTACACTTGTATGCTTTATTCTGATGACTCTTTTTTTTAAGTTCATTAAGTGTTTAAATGTTTAAAAATGTATATTAATAGTTCCAATACAAAAAGTGAGTGGTTTAAAATGTATTGAAATAAGTTTAAATGAGTTTAAATGAGAGCGTGGAAGCCATACAAATGTATGTGATGTGTGCTGCTGGTACTAATGACTCTCTGCCAGACAACAGCTGGTGTCAGCACCGCCCCTCCCAAGAAATCCTCAATGTCTACATGCAATTTAAAAATGAGAAGTGGGCACTGGCACCAGAGATGAGGCTGAATAAACATACCCCCCTCTGGACATCGTTCAGTGTGCCCACCCCCAAGGCCCTATTTGTATGTGTCAAGAGAATAAAAGTAATGAGACTGTCTAAGTTGTGGAAAAAAATTGAGTCACACGTTACCATGCGGGGACAGAGAAGGAGTACCTCCCCTGCCCCTTAGTGCATCCAAAAGGACATCCAGCTAAGGGTCCAGTAGCACCACCAAGTGTCACCAAGACCGGGGCAGTCCACCCAACCCCACAATAGAGGAAAAACTACACCTGCCCTAACATTCAGTCAACTTCCAAACTACATAAGACAACAGACACCCAGGTTGAGTCCGTTCTCCAGCTCTGGTAGATCCTCCACCACCTGCAGAGTGGTCTTCTCAAAATCAGGCACCACCTGCAAAAAGATGGTAAAAACCTTCCTGCCAGCTAAAGAGGCCCCTAGTTCAAGGCCCCAGTGTCAGGGCCGGGACCCAGTGCATGCACCAGCCCACAATACCGGCAACACACAAACAGGACTCAAATTCCCCAGGCACAGCCAGAGCTTCAGCCTGGAAGCGGAGAGCCCCCAGAACCCCAAGTCCCCAAGCCTGCCCCGGACCCACTCAGGAGCAGCATGGCTGGTAACCTATGGCCAGGTCAGTAACCAACTGGTCATAATCTACTAGTTATGACCAGCTACTTTATGCGTAGAGCTATAATAATCTACCAAGAAATAATGACAGTCTGTGAGTTTTTTCCAAACTCCCGCAATTTAAAACAGGTTGGCATCACTAACTGTGATTAGCCGATAGCCTATTGGGGGGGTTTTCGGCTTAGCTCATACTCTGCTTTGCATTGATGCATTCAGCTACTGCTAGCTATTGCTGAGATGACATGAAACACCATATGGGTTCATATTCAGCTGGTTAATTTAATCCAGAAAGAAGGGACAGATGTTTTGCCAGCGTGACAGAGGCGAGCCACGCGGTCCCTTCTGCTGGTATGAGCTGTTAGATTTTGTGTGACCCGGTGGACTATGTGTGCTGCTGCCGTGCCCTGATGGCAGTCTTGACCCATTACCCCCACCCATTCCCTTCTATTTGGAGCCCTGAGTACTGATATTTGCACGTGCCTTGTGAAGTGAAGTGACCATTTGTTTTTACGCAGCAATGCACGCCAGCCATGACCCAGGTCTGCAACTAAGGTTGTGTTTTTCAGAACTTTTGAGACTGTTGCAATTAAAGGGCTGTTTCAGTTTGGTATCAGGAACCTTAGTGAATAAACACTATTCAACATCACTTTTACCAGTATAACATGTTATTCCCCCCTATACCCAAGAGGCTTTACTTGCTTTCTTTTATTTGTTTGTTCTTTTGAACTGAAATCACTAAATTGAGACTGAGACATTGGAAAATGAAACTCTTGTGTTGTGGCTTATTTCCATAATTCATATTTTAATTCACATTCTGGGTTATAATCATTAACAACAGAGAACCAGGCCCTGCTCATTGGTACATGGGACGGGTGCTACACGATTGTTGTAGAAGGAACACAACAACTCTATCAAGTCTCTGGTCACCATTACCCCACATCCACCAGCCTGAACTGCTGGCACAAGGCAGGATGGATCCATGCTTTTGTGTTGTTAACATCAAATTATGACCCTACCATTTGAATATTGCAGTAGAAATGGAGACTCATAAGGCAACTGGACTTTTTTCCCGTCATCTGTTGTTCAGTTTTGGTCATCCTGTGCCAGTCTCCTGTTTTAGCTCATAGTAGTGTTCTTCTTATGTTTTAGCCCATCTGCTACAAGGTTGGTTGTATTGCATGCTCAGATGCAGTTTCTAAAATACTCAGTCACTTGAATCCTCTTTTTTATCTGCAATTTGAGCTTTAGCAGGGCATTTTGGCCCTATCTGTGTACCTTAATTCAATGAATTGCTGCCAAGTGATTGTCTCATTAGATGTTTGCATTAACAATCAGTTGAAGTGTCTGATGAGTGTAAAGCAGACAAAGCTAATAAGCCATCCTCAGATTATATAGTCTGTATTTGCCTTTCTTATACCCTGGAGGTCCACCAGTTTGAAGACGATCACTGCATCCATTAATTTCTAGGGCACCAACACAACAGGCAAATAAGGAAATGCCTGAGTTGAATGACCGCGATATGTGCTGAATTAAAACAAAAACTGTTTCATATGTCTGTCGACTCAATCATCTCTCATCATCATCTCTCTAATCATCGTGTGAGCAATTGTTTACTAAATTACACTTTGGTTAAATTTCGCTTATGTCATTAATGTAGGTCATGATTAGAAACCTGAATGTTCTGTTTACTAAAGAACTGATTTATCATCAGCCTGGAGGCCAAACAAAAGCGTGCAAAAGTACATACAAACTTATGTAATGAACCTATTATAAGTGACCTTTCTGGAGATGCTGTTCTTTGCCATCAATTCAGTCATAAAGTAAACAGAGTTAATTTAATGTTTTGTTTAATGTGATCTTTGTTTGACTGAGGTCGCCCAGGAGACAATCTGAGTCGTGAGTTTATAAGAGAAGCAGAAGTCTAAATAAGAAGGTACAGGCTCTTGGCTTTTAAAGTTTCTCTTTAGACCCTTTAGTTTCACGTTTGCAGGTGCTCCTTCTTGGCGCCGTGCTGTGTCAGATTCACAGAATATGTCAAATGATGAACTTGGGGTTATTGTATTGTGTGAGGTATTGAAGACTTAAGCCAGACAGAACAAACAGCATCAAAGCAATTTATCAAAGCAATTTATCAAAGTGGAAATTCTTCTACTGCGTGAAACTGCATATGTCTGTCACATAAATAACATATGCAATCTCAAGGTAAGATCTACAGGTGTGAGAAAATCCTTTGGAATCTGTTGGAATTACAAGAATTTCTGCTCCGATTGCTTGCTTAATGTGTTCTGAGCTTCACATAAGTTAGCTCACTGACTTCTCACTTACTGAGCAGGTTGGACGTTGGTGAAAACGATGATTCACTTTCACAGAACCTTAGATAAAGCCTTTTAGAAATGCAAACCAAAAAAGGCTACAAACACATTTCTAGGTCTGGGTGCTCATCAATCAATCAATCCATCCATTTTCTTCTGTTTATCCAGTTCAGGGTTCGGGTTGGAGCCGAGGCAGGAGGCAGAGTACAGCTAATTTAGAATTATCAATGAAGCGACATGTGTTAGGAAGAAGCATAGACAAGTAAACTCCACACATAAAGGCACCACTCTGACTTGTGGATTCAAGCCCACACTGAAAAAAAGGGATTGGCCATCTCTTGGATTTATGTAAGCATCTTGCGTGTATTTAACACAATTGCCTCATTCTTTAAAGTTAATGACTATATAGTGTTGAAATTACATGATATGCAGAGAGGGCAGATAAAACTGTTCATATCGTGTTCGAGTGAAGTGAGTCAATAATATAGCAATGTTGAATCTCGCGACCCCGCACGGGATTTTAGTCTTGCATGCGTTGGATCGTGGTTTGAGGAAGGCATCCATCTCATTCAAGTCGAGCAGCTGCCTCTACTTTTTTCGGTATACCCAAAAAAGTAAATTGTGTGGTTGTTATATTAAAAAAGTCTAACTTGTAATTTGAACACAAAAATTTCATGTTTCTATCTTGAACGTAATTAAATCATGTAGGATCTGTATGAAATTCAACAACTTAATTTGTTCTTGTTGAGATGAGTCTAGTAAGAGTGGTTAGTTGCTGGACTCATTAAATTCACAAGATCACACAAGATTTCAAACTGCAGGAAAATCACTGGAGTTATAAGAGGCAGACAACTGCACACACCACGTGTATGCTATTTATTGTAGTTTAACCTGTCAAGGACAAAGATGTACAGAAAATTCTGCATCAAGCCTTGAAATCATATCAATTTCTACTTTTGTTAAGCCTGGATTGGTGCCATGGTGGTTAGTGCTGTTGCCTCACAGCAAGAAGACCCTGGGTTCAAATCCACAATCTGGCTAGTTTGCACTGGTTTCTCTCTGGGTATTCTGGCTTCCTCTCATAGTTAAAAGCAGAGATGGGCAGTAATGCGTTACTTGTAATGCGTTACTGTAATCCGATTGCTTTTTTCGAGTAAAGTAAGGGATTACTATTGCAAAAGCGGTAATTAGATTACCGTTACTTTCCCGTAGGAACGCTGCGTTACTGCGTTACTAAAACCGTGATTTTTTTGCGAGAATGTCTCATGACAGTGACGTCAGCAAGTGCGACGTTTGTGACAACAGCTGTGTGCAGATCAACAATGGATAATATATCCAGTGCAGGAGAGAGTATGAGCGTGGAAGTACTGACCTTACTTTAACTTTGATTCCATAAAAAGTGACAAAAACATTAGCGTCCGTTGTGCGTGGGAAGAAAACTTCTTTTTACACCGAAGAAAAACCCCTAAACTTCCGAGCAAGCACCGATTGCGCTACGACGTAATGGGAAACACAGAGAAACTCGTGGATTCTTCCACTGACTGCACCAAAGCACACCTCCGCCTACTTTACAGGTGAAAATAGAGCAACAGGACCGCTAGTCTTTGATTTTATTTATTTTCTGCTGTGTTTTACTTGCATCTATTTGAAAGACTGAGTGTAAACACAAAAAATATTTTATTTTATGTGCTGGAATGTGTAGAAAATAGGTTTAAATGTTAAACAAATCTCTTCCAGTCAGAGAATGTTGCATATAATTTAATTTTTGCTTGATGCATAAAGTTTAAAAGGTTAAAACTAATAAAACAAGTTTTAAAAAGAGACTTTTCCATTTGATTACATTTTGTATGATGGATTATGTAGAAAAAGTAGAATTGGGCTGAAAGATCTATCGCTTTATCACCTATTCAGGTTGTAAATTGTGTTTTTAAAAAGTAACTAAGTAACTAAGTAATTAATTACTTTTGAAAATAAGTAATCAGTAAAGTAACGGGATTACTTTTTTGGGGAGGTAATCAGTAATTAGTTACTGATTACTTTTTTCAAGTAACTTGACCAACACTGGTTAAAAGTCATGCAGTTGTTAAAGTTGGGTTAATTTGTGATTCTGAATTACCTGTGAATGTGAGCACAAATGCTGTCCAGGGTGTACCCTGCCTTTTACCCTATCATTTCTGGATTATGCCCCAGCCTTCCTGCAACCTGGATAAAGAGAGGAGGACGGTCGTTGTAGATCTATTCAATTCTTATGTTAACCAGACTCTAGACTTTGTTGAAAATTATGTAATATGAAGACAACATGTAGTATTTAAGTGACCGAGTAGTATTGGGGTAAAAGTTATTGAATAGTGTTAAAATAAAATGACAAAATTGCAAAGGATAAAAATATACCAAGAGCTCACTTTACTTCATCTAAACATGTTTCAATCGTGTTTTATCAACACAAAATGCACAGGTTTATTGAATATGAATAAGTTGTGTTGATTTATCTCAGTTGTTTAAGTGTCTGCCAAAGCAAAACGGTTGTGTGCAACTAATGTCCACTACCGAATTAAGTAAATCCAACATGGCCTTTTTTTCAGTGCAGGATCTTCTTGCTATGAAACAAGAGTGCTAACCACTGCTCAACCGTGCACCATCATCAAATGTTTTTTAATGTATTTTTTAATTACTAGTCTTTTTTTAGCAACTGTAATCAAGATTGCTGACCTGTAATTAAAAACACTCTCAACAGCAAAATCCACCATCCATCCCCCCATTGCCTGATGCTTGTCTGACCCCAAGGCAGCAGTTTAAGCAGAGATGTCCCTCTCCAACTCCTCTGAAGGGAGACACAAGGGAGTTCTTAAAGTAGTTGAGAGATGTAATCTCTCCAGCGTGTCTTCGGTCTGTCCTAAAGGGCTGCCATGGGGCCTATGCCCTATGGCAGCCCTATGGTAGCTGGGATAGGCTCCAGCCCCCGTAAATCTTAATTGGATGAGCATGGATGGCAAAGCTAAACATTTCGGAGAAAGTACAAACAACAGAATGAAAGGAATTTTTAAAATCCACTCTGAGTCCCAAACCACTAATAGTATAAGCTACACACCTCAAGAAGATGGTTTGGACAACGCATTGTGGCATCCATTGTTTGAATTCCTTGACAAATTTCTTTATCCCTCATTAAAACAAACCAAACAAAAGAAAATCCAAAATGCTCAAAGAGTCTGAGCAGCTCTTATTGAAACATACTCCTGCAAATGAGAGGGAAGCATCACAGACGTTGTTAGGTTTTGTATTGTTGATTGTCATTTATGCTTAGAAATATTTAACCATATATGCTTAGAGGTGTATAATCGATTGTGTAGTGATAGGATGTGTGATTTTTAGCAGGCTGCAAAGGCTTGGTGTGTATTCCACACTGGATGGGAGCATGGGAGAGGTCATACCTTGTTTTATTGTTTTATAGCAGGATAAACGTGGCTGTATCTGTTTTAGGCTAAGTGCCTTTTGTTTAGATGAACCGCTGGACTTCCAGACCAGCAGGTTTAGGGAAGTCATTTATGGGGTCACACTCTGACCACACACACACACACACAGGCAAGGTACTCTTTGTTTGTATGTAGACGTCATATGTTAATGAACCTATGCATATTCATGTAACCTCGATAAAAGAGCAGTGTTACGGGGGAGTGGACGAGAGCAACTGGGGTCAAGCGAAGGAACGGCGTTTGTCCGGTTCTCTCCCGTGCATGAGAAACATGAAGAACTTTGCCTACTTCGTGTCTTGCTTGCTGTGTAATTATATTGTCTTCAACGTTCCAGCGAATAGGTTCAAGCTACAAACCTATCAGACGTGATTCAGACTGACTGCTTTGGTTACTGCAGACACAACGTGCATTCCCATGATTCCTGAGCCCAGGCACGCAACACGCAGTTTAGGTTGGTGAACGGAGCTGTCATGCTTTGTAACCAACGGGACAAATCAAGCCTGGAGCTGTAATAACAGCACAAAATGTTTCATATGTGAACATATTTAAAAACAGAAGATGAGAAAAATGTGTCTGTCCAGCATGAAGGGAGACATCCATTATACTGTCCTTGAACCCCTCAAGATCCGCTAAGGCTGCTGTAGAGCATGTGGATGGATAATAATCAGGGCTCCCAGAGAGGAAGCAGTTTTGCTGGACAACAGAAATTACCCTTGCTTATGATTCTGATGGAAAGATTGTCAAAAAATTGACTTTGGGTCGCTGAGAAAACTTAATTATAACAGTGAACCAGTTTAACCAGTGCACAGGAAATTTTAGGATAAGAGTTCCAGTTTGCAGTGCTCATAATTGGAGCTCAACCGGAAATGAAAGTGCAGATCTGGATGATAGGTGCAATGTAAACACAATAAAGATAACCATCCTCAGTATCAGCACATGGATCAGATAAGATGAATTGCTGCCAGACATCCGCAACCAGTTTGCAATCATGTGCTTTTTTTAATAGAAATTGGGATACTCAAGTTACATTATGGGTCACCTGGAAACGTCACCAACAACAGAAATAAGAAAGCAACAGTAGAGGTTAAACTGTGGAGGACAAGAGAGCCAGAGGTGATGCAGTGAAAAGGTTGCAGGCAGGGCAGAATACCGCGGTGATGTCAAGCAAAAAAATCAAATCCTTTTGATAAATGTGCTTTTCCTTTGTTATTTAATAATGTTTGATCCCCATCGAGCTGCACTAGGCCGTCTTCACCTCCATCTTTTGTTCCCACTCATGCGCTGAAAGTTTCTTTATAATCATATCCTACAACGTGTATTTGGAAATATATGCACCTGTTGCTCAAAGCACTGAAAACTTACAATATTTAGGATGTTTTGGCATCTTCAAACAAACCTTTGAACACTTTTGTGTAGCAGCTCAGAAAGCTAAAACAGGATAGCTTCCTGAAAACATTAGCAAACCTCTTCACAAGTTTGAACAGTAAATTCCTTCAAATATTTCTTTCAGAAATGAATTCAGTGCATTTTGATTGTTTAAACTAAAACCACTTTGTGCTAAGAGTAAGTCATTTGCTGGAAACCTGACTGAAACTGGAGCTAAAAGTGCAGAGAAGGCAGATTCACAAGAACAATCAACTGCAGCAAATAAGTTAATTTTAATGTTATTAATCATTAGTAAGAGAATTTCTTTCAGCTAGGAATTAATTAATCACAGAATAAACCAAGTCACAGTTCAGTTTAAACAGTTTTTTTAAGTGTGGTTTTTATCTGGGCTTTAACAAAAACAACATTCCAGCCTGTTGCCCAACACATTCCTATTAAAGCAACATCACAGCAACACATTTAGAGCCCCGAATGTTTGCAGGTTCAGCTACAGTTACCTTATAACAATTCCTCTGCAAAGCTTATTATGCTGGGGGAAAAAGCATTTAAATGTTATTTGTGAACTGTTGGGTGGGACTGTCTTTTCTTATTGGACCTCAAATATTCATAAAGTGTATGAAAAAAATTTGTAAATAAAAATTGTGTTACTCAGTTCATTGTACTTTAAACACTTTACATTTTCAGCACATTTTGTGACTTTTTAATACCCACAAAAGGTCCTAATAAACAATACCTACGCGGAGTTGTGGTGATGTGGATGTTGTGTAAAGCATCCGGAAGGGCTTAGCTCTGCACTGCAAAAAAATGTTTTTTTTAGCCATAATGTTGTGGAAGTCACATTTTAAACTTTTTGTCTCCAAAGCAAGACAAGGAATCGGAAACGCAGCACGGATCATTTTTGGCTTGATTATATTTATGCTGATATTCAAACACAGTTTCAAGAAAACGCACGTTTCGCATGTTTGAACACTTTAGATTGCGTTGGGTACATCTTCACTGAAAAGTATCCCTCATTGATGTCTGTGTTCATTTTGCATTTATTTTTACATTTTATTTGAATTAATGTGTGCTTGCCACAATCTAAATTAATCATTAGGTGCCTCATGTTTTTGCAGTGCATCCTGCTTTGCGCACGCAGTCTGAAATTTGACTCGAGTTTAAAAAGCGCTGACAGGAGACACAATTCACAAAGCAACGAGTTTCTCTCTACGGGCGCCAGGTAGCTCCATATACGGATTGGAGAGGCACTTTGCAGCCCCTCTGGCACTAAGTCTTGCTAGGGCGCACAGAGGGGCAGTGCCATGTACGCTCCTGACAAACGTATGCTCCTGAACGAAGAGAACCAGACTTTGGTGTTCACTGTCACCACTGACCTAATGATGGGAACGTCTGGAAACGGCACCGACCAGCATAACGGATCAGATCCGTTTGCAAGGAACGAGGAGGTGGCACAAATAGAGATAATGGTTCTGAGCATCACCTTCGTGGTTGCTGTGATTGGGAACGTAAGCGTCCTGCTGGCCATGTACAACACAAAGAAGAAGATGTCGCGAATGCACCTTTTCATCAAACACCTGAGCCTGGCCGATCTGGTGGTTGCTTTCTTCCAGGTGCTGCCACAGCTGTGCTGGGAAATCACCTTCCGCTTCTACGGCCCAGACTTTCTCTGCAGGATTGTGAAGCACCTCCAGGTGATGGGAATGTTTGCGTCCACCTATATGATGGTGATGATGACCCTGGATCGTTACATTGCCATCTGCCACCCTCTGAAAACCCTACAGCAGTCCACACGACGCTCGTACATCATGATCATCTCCACGTGGATATGTAGCCTGGTGCTCAGCTGTTCACAGTACTTCATCTTCTCCCTGAGCGAGATCCAGAACGGTTCGGGCGTCTACGACTGCTGGGCGCGCTTTATCGAGCCCTGGGGCGCCAGGGCGTACATCACCTGGATAACCGTGGGCATCTTTCTGGTGCCCGTGGTCCTTCTCATGATGTGCTACGGGTTTATCTGCCACAGTATTTGGAAGAATATTAAATACAAGAAAAGAAAAACGACGGCTGGTGCGGCAAGCAGGAATGGACTGATTGGAAAGAACTCGGTCAGCAGCGTTACAACTATCTCAAGAGCCAAACTGAGAACCGTTAAAATGACTTTTGTGATCGTTTTGGCGTACATTGTTTGCTGGGCACCGTTTTTCATCGTGCAGATGTGGTCTGTGTGGGATGAAAACTTCCAGTGGGATGGTGAGTGCTTATAAATGAACAAAATACTTATTAAATGTCACACTTTTAATCGTTCTAAAAATGTTGAGAATTGCAAGGGGAGAAAATGAACAGAAACTTAAGAATCGCGTTGCGCAAGGGAAAAAAATCCACGAATTGCGCGCCTTTACGCACGAACTTATTTGACAAACAAAACCAAAACGTGTAAACATACTAATCTAAAACGTATACAGTGTCAAACCTTTCACGCACACGCGCTCACATGCACACCCACAACGACATTTCACCAAATAAATGAAATCTTATGTTCCGTACGTGTCCATTTGGAGAATTTTAGGTTTCGAAACCCCGAGTTTTCCAGGGAGATTTAGGAAGGAAAAAACCCTGCATCTGCATTTTGAGACGTTAAGTGGTGAAATGTTATGGCGCTTTAAAACCACGCCACTAGTATAAATTATGTGCAAGCAACATATTTTGTCCTGTCCACAAGGTGTTTCCCTTTTATCTCCTCTTGTCTAAAATCAGATTACATCTTTTTTTAACAAAAGTTTTAAGTCACATTAGCCGAACCTGTTTTATACAATTTATATGGTACTAATACAGCAATACTATATTATTGCACTAATTATCAAATGCCCTATTTTTGCCTTACTTAAAGTATTTTAACCTGTTTTTTAAAAAGTGAATTCACAGAAAAATATTTCAGACTTTTGTTCAAAGTTTATCAGTCTGACTGTGGATCAGTAGAATTAATTATTGCTGGCTAGCTGATAAGTTCATTCCGTTCTTGGCTGAATTCAATTGTTAACTTTTGGTGACGGTGTTGGGATGGGTAGGTGTGTGTGGGGTGAATGTTAAGAATAAAAATTTACGTGTAAAATCCTTAGGTTAGCTGTATCACTTTCCATTATTATCTCTTTTGTTTTGAAATAAAGTTTTTGAAGTCCCAGTGAGATGGATAATTCCAACAACTCAAACACAAACAATGACAACTGCAATTAGATGATAAAGTCAGATATTGTGGTAGTTAGCTGGAAGGCCAAAGCCCACAAAAATTGGGCCCAAAGCTCTCAGTGAGAGTAAATTTTACAGGAAATTTACAGATGATTCACATTTACACATTTTCAAATTCTGGTTTCTAGTATTTTTCTGCCCTACCATAAAGTGCAACATAAAGTGCAATATAACTCAAATTTGTAGAAATTTGGGGAAGTTCTAAAAAAGCACCATCGTAGGTTTTGTTGTTGTTGTTGTTGTTGTTGTTGTTGTTGTTGTTATATATGTCATAAACCTGCAAATGATTGCAGGTAAAAAACAACAACAATCATTTATATAGCTCTATAAACTCATGTCCTGGCACTAAATGAACTGTATGGGCCTACTATATTGGCAGCTGATGAAACAAACTCCTCCCTGAGTTGGACCACTGTTTATAGCTTTCCTCGTCTTCATTGTAGTTTTTTTCCTTATAATTTTAGGCACCAAAATTTCTTGTCTTGGCTTAGAAAATGACCGTGGCTGCAGTGAAAACAGATCCTGTCATTTTTTAAATGCGTTAATTTATCGTCATGTCTGTGAAGGTTCTCAGTTTTCTTTGCAAGCTCCTTTGGTTAATTTATCGTCGCTTCCTTTGTTACTGGTGTGAGGAACTCTGTGACAGTGAAGACACCAACAGATCACATTATCCTCCAATCAAAGTGTTTCAGATGTAGGAAGAGAGAAGGAATTTATACTTAAATCTATCTGACTAAGTGTCAGTGTTTGAGGAGGTGGATTACCGCCTTTTGCTTATATTATGAAAATTACATTTTATTCCAAAAGTCTTAAAACTAGTTGGATCTGTAACAGAGATTTCTTCTAACTTTGGCACACCTTTGTAACTTTCAGAGTCTGGCACATTTAGGCAGCATTTAGACACCAGAGGCACTGAGTTAAACAGGCATTTCTACAGCCTGTACCAGATGTTTTGCGAATTAATCATCCTTTCCCTCCTTCCTCTCTCTGTTCTCCAGATTCAGAGAACACAGCAGTGTCTCTGTCTGCACTCCTTGCCAGTCTCAACAGCTGCTGTAACCCGTGGATATACATGATCTTCAGTGGCCACCTCCTCCAGGATTTTGTGCAGTGCTTCTCGTGTTGCCGCAAAATCAACACCGACTTCAAGAAAGAAGACTCAGACAGTAGCCTTCGCAGAACGACTTTGCTGACTAAGATGACCAATCGGAGCCCAACAGGTAGTACCGGCTACTGGAGAGAGCTGGATAATTCCTCCAAGTCCTCTATTCAAGCAGAGTAAACACATGTTTGACAGTGGCACCAAATGGCATGAATGACAGGAACTGCAATGTCTTAAAATTATACAGAAAATCAAGCTTTTTTTAGTGTGAAAAAAAAAAACATGAAACAGGGTGTTGCGAGGTTCACAGAAGCAGAAAATATGGACACATTAGGGAACGTGCATACATCTTCTTTCTTTCTTTAGATAACCTCAGCAGAAACGTTAGATAAATAATGAGAAAAAAGCATGCACAGGCTTTAAATTGTTCTATTGAATGTAATCATAAATCTTCAATATTCAGTGTTTTGCAGATTCCTGCATGAGTTCTTCTGAGTGTTTTTTTCCTTTTTTTTCTTTAGCGAGAACCTTTTTTTCCAGGAATCCTGATGCTTTCAAAGGTTGTTGTGCCTCCCCGCAGTGCTGCCGAACACCCTTCCCTGTTAAAGTGTTTACAAAGATAAAACCCATATAGCAGCCGAGATGTGTGTAGTGATGGTGAAAACGACTCTTCCAGACCACTCGTCTCCAAGTAACCAAGGCAGTCACCTCATCCGTTGTGTTTAGCTTTCCGTTTTTCCTGTTTTTCTTAGAACCACATTTTAGTGGCTTGTAAATCTGATTCGAACCTTTTGCTTTGACCTGAGGGAAAAAAAGTAAAATAAAATTTAAAAAAAGGGAAGCATGTGGAGTTACATTTATCAGCCAGATTTTTGTGGTTATGTGCACTTTTATGATTTGTTGAAGGAATTGTTTCATGTTGCACAAGACAGTCCTAAATTTGATGGCTTTCATTTCTGCTCAGCATTGGTAAATGAGATCTCCTTCA
>NW_005187428.1:4660178-4664899 GCF_000239375.1 Pundamilia nyererei | reverse complement strand
AGTGAGACTGACCACTGCTGGATAAGTCAGCCCACCTTCTCACAAACTGTTCCCATGTCTTTCATAAAATCTTGGGAAGAAGCTCACACATTCCACACACAACACATCAGCACACTTCCTGATTTTCCTCAGACATCCTGCAGCACTGGTGGTTCTGAGTTTTGGCTTCATTTGCACTCGAGATAAACAACTTCCTGGAAATCAATGTGATATGTGACACCATAATGATTGTCGGATTAAAAATAATCCCCCCCACCCCCACAAAAAAGCTATATTGAATCAAGATTGTACATAGATATTGTGTATATATGTGTGCACTGTGTATCAAAGTATGTACATATCAATTCAAATGTTGCATAGTTGTATATTAAAAACACTTAAATGTCTGTAAATAGGAGTAATATATGTAAATCTATTGGGCATGAGTTGCCGGTCTGTAATGGCTTGTGCAAATCTTTAAGAGGTAACCTACTGTAACACCTTATGTTGAAATATACACGCCAATGTATTAAATATTACGTTGTCTTTGTTCCTGTTTTTACTACATGGAACATTTCATAGTTTGTGCTTCATGAAGCTGGTGCACAGCCACAGAAATTTATGTGTGTTATTTCTGCTGAAAATGAAGTGCTTTGTGAAGTCATGTCTCTTGCCAATCTAAGCAGTTGAAGCTTGCCAAGCTCTGGGATTATGCAACTGCTTGACCTTTCAATTGAAAACGTGTGAATGGGAAATTCTGCTAATGAGCAGCCTTTTGTCAACATGTTGTCCACCCCCATACTGATGGATAATATATGTCCCAATAGAATGAATAGCACCTTGTAATAAAGTGATAAATCATTGTATTAAAAGGCCATTTTACCTATTCAACTGAGTAAAGATTTTTTTTTACTGTTTATTTTCAGTGTGAGGAGCTTTTGAGATACATCTATCTGTAGGATTTCTTTAGTAGAAAAATGGGCAATGGAAAAATAGAAAATGTCCAGGTAATTTTGTCAGTTTTTTCATAAATGGTAAAATTCAACATGTGGTTAAAATAGTAGGGGGGGAAAAGTCTAACAAGAAAAATCCCTTCATAGTAAAACCATATTTTCACAGATTTTACTGTGTCATGTGCCACAGTTTTCCTGGGTTTTGATGCAAAGTAGTTGTTGCCTTGAGCTTTAACCGGCTGTTGGCAACTCCAGCTGATTAAAAAGAGATTTAATGAGTCGTAACTTTTTAATAGATTCTGTTCTCATTACAACAAAGACAGACTAGCCCAATGTTTATGAACCAAGCTAACCAGTTGTGAGCAGTAGCATCACATTTATCCTACAGATTATCAGTACAAGAAACCAGATGAGCACACTTCCTCAAACACCAGACCATTGCTTTAATCCATCCAAAAACCATAGCTCCCAACAGGCTTCACAAAACAGAGTGTTAATAGTTTTCAGAGGGCCAGGTTGTTGTTTCAGATTCTAGTAAGATTTGTGTTGTTTTTTATTTTCTTCATCCATTAAATCAAAATTCTACAAATCTCAGAGGCAAATATCTCAAAATCCAGACACGTGAAACCAGCGTTGTGAGAAAACATGTTTCCTATTTAAGCTGACCCTTCAGTCATCCTTTAGATTCCATCAGAAATGCAATTTCATTTAATTTAATAATAGTGATAATACTGTAATATAATAATAATACTGTGTGATTGTGTAACACATCATATTATTGCATTATTCTGTTTCACAATAGCAAAAATGTCTTAGTCCTTTACTTTAGCAGCCACGCCACACTGCTTAGCATTTGGAACAAGAATGATATCTGCTGTTGCTTAGTGCATCTGTTGATAATGACGCTTTTTTGGAGTTCCCCTTTGCAGTATCTAAAACCTTTCAACCCCACTATGTCCTCTAAGGTACAATTTATCACCAATCATGTGATTTTAAGAATGCAGGGGTCTGTTGACTGTGTCATAGATGGATGACAGAGGAACTCGTTACAGGAAATGATGACTCCTTCACATAGCGCTGAGTACATCAAGTTCTGACTGGTTTTGGAGAGACAGTTGTTTTAGATATGGTGAACATAGCTCAAATTCCTCACCTAGCATACACTGTGAATCTCATTACAAAATGCCAACAATGAAGAAGCATTCCTACGAAACGCTGGCCATGAGCCAGGGATAGGGGGACAGGGGGACAGGGTCTGCAGTCAGAGTCTAGACTGAGAAAATAATAACTGAGCTTCATTAGAGACTTTGAACAACTAGGACTCCAACTTAGAAATTCAGAAAACAGACATCTTACTATAAGGACTGCAAAATTAGGAGCATATCCACAGAATATGTGCACAACCCAAGATTTTCTATATTTTGTATTGGAAACATGAAACAGGGCAATGCAATTTGTACAAAACCAAAACCACAAATGCAGGTGAGATGGCCAGAGATGTCTATTAGGAGAGGTGAACCCTACAGCGTCTAGTCAGGGGTGTCAAACTCCAGTCCTTGAGTGCCAGCATCCTACTTGTTTTTGAGATATCCCTGCCCTACCTGCTACTGATTACCTGGATCAGGTGTGCTTTGCCAATAAGAAGCTACAAGGGCAGGTTAGTTGGGAAACCAGCAGGACAGCAGCCATCAAGGCCTGGAGTTTGACACCTGTGGTCTAGGTAAAGCCAACTGCCAGTCAAAGTGGATACATCTGTAACTTGAAGCCTTAAAAAAATTAAATAGCTAAAAAATATTTATCCCCTAGATTTGTTATGAAGTAGTATATTACCTATAGAGACCAGAGCATTTTGTATCAGGCTGTGATCATGCCTTATTCTGATGGTCTTTTTACATAGAAGTTTGTGAAGAAAGGCTTTTTCTTTCTTATTTTTGCAAATCAGTTTCAGCATACAGTCATTTATTCACCCCGAGCTGCTTGGGAGATGAACAAAAAAAGGATAAATGGATCTCACTGGAGTGCAATTGTCTGTGAAGAGGGACAACATCAAAGACTTTTATATCTTTTGCGTGCCACATGTATGGATACCTCAGGCAAAGACAGAGTTGGAGGGATGTCAGTAAGGGGGCTGAAAAATGCAGCGATATGAGCTGCAGATGCATATGAAGGACTTTGTTCGCTGGCACCCTTCTGAAGAGCGACTTCACACCGACTTCGCTCCAAAATCTCAAAGCCATGAAACATTATTTTTCAAGCACCACTTTGCTCTTTCTTGGAAATCCCTCAGCTTCTCCTTCAGCATTTAAGCTCATGCCACAGAATTCAGCACAAGAATTCCTAATGATATCCAATCTGTCATATTCTTTAGCTTAAAAAACATTAAGATCCCGCATTGTTCGGGAATCACGCCAAGAAGACTCATACTCCCTTTCTTAATGACTAAACAACTTGTGTTTTTCCAGCAGGAACCAAGTTCTGTTTTCTGTTATGATCGGGACAATTGTGTCCACAGCTGCCTTCCCTCCACCTGACACCCTGGCCTTTCCTCAACCCGGTACAGAGATTCTTGCTTGCATGCTAGTGTAAACGAAACAGGCTTTACAAAATGTTTAGAAAGTCAATAATCTGACAGAAGTGTTCATGTTAACAAATGAGGGATACAGATTTCTTTCTTTTCTTGGCTGAATTAGACTTCAATTGGTTAATGGTAACATAACAAACCAGATGTGTTGCTTCTAAGTGGAGCCGACTTGAAAGAGTCTCAAACACAGGAAGTTCTTTCAGCTCTCTGATGAGAGTTAAATGAGAAGAGGGTCTGTCAGAGTGGCAGCATATTTGCCTCAGTTACATACAAGCCTCTGTCTTCCTGCTCCATTGTTCTCCTTCTGTTGTCCATGAAAGTAACGCATATTTCTATTTACCATTGTGTTCTTTAATCACCCCCCAGAGATCAATCAATCTATTCAAACAGGTTGATCTAAAAAAAAAAATGCTAGTACACAAAATCTGGAAAATAAAGCATTCACATTCTTCCAGACAAGGCTTGCATAACTAACTTTTTTTCTGTTACTCATGTTCTGTGTTACCAAACAAATTTCCTTCACATAGATTGTGGGCAGCATGTCTATTGTCTACTTTTAGTCTCAGCTGTCAGCAAATTTCTTAGGCCAGTTGACCGACTGTAAGTTATTGTTTCCTAGTTGCAACAGAATTTATTTAGTTCAAATCGTTGAATGAGTGGAATTTGATTACTTATAAAATCATTATGTTAAGGTGGGATTTTCTTAAAGAAATATAACATTAAACTAAAGTAAAACTAAACTAAATTAAATAAAGAAGCAGCATTAATTTGATATCAAAATAATAAAACTGGTCTGGACAGTTTAATAGTAGTAATGATCAATTTATTATTTAAAAAAAATTCTCAAATACATAGTACACAACAACACAACAAAAATAGTTTGCCACAGAAAAATTAAAAAGATGAAGAATCTGGATGTGTTTTTGGTAAAAAAAAATAAATAAATTTTAAAAAAGTCCAGTTAGACTGGTTGGTTGGGACCGTTCTGACTTGACAAGCTGAGTATGTTTGTAGGTGACAATGAGCTAAACAAACTACAAATAATTAATATGGTGATAATGAAGATGTACTGTGTGATAGAGGGTAGCTCAGCTGGTTTAAGCTCTAAAACCACTCTGGGAACGTGCATTGCTTCATTAACCACAGACTGTATAAAAAGGAGAACACGGGCGTATTGGGACTAGAGCCTATCAGCTAATATGAGCATT
>NW_005187428.1:4639117-4657193 GCF_000239375.1 Pundamilia nyererei | reverse complement strand
TCACTCAGCAGCCGCGGAGCAGAAGCCACGGGGGGTTGCAGTGACGTGCCCGTGAGCTCCGCACCCAGACCCAATGTGTTTATTTTTTACTTGGAGAAAGATCCAAAAACTACGGTACAAAATTTTCATTTTTGTAAGGGTGGAGGTTTAAGACATTCATTATGAGTCACACGTTTCATACAGAGACCTTTCAGTAATGTGACCTTCTCTCTGTTGCCACTGCTACATGAGTGAAATGCAGTAACTATGACTTCACCAAAAACATCACATGTTTTAAAAAATTAATAAACTTTAATACAGCCAACAGGTTTTTTTTTTCTGGATAGACATTTTGTGCTTTTAACATGCACCTAAGCAACCGCTTCGTCTCATTTCTCAAACAGAAGGAAAGGTCACATGTTTAGATTTTATTAATCAAAACAGGTGCTTTGATGTGTCGTGGGATCACAGCGCAGGGCTGTACGTAGTCTGCATTTAGATTACAGACTTGCTGTGTAAAAACAGAACCCAGGTGGAAATCAAAGGCAGAGCACGAGAGGCAAAATGACAGGCTGCTGGACATGTTATTCATTAGTTCACCAGCCCCTGTCTTACAAACAGAATATACAAAACATAATTAAATTCTTTACTGAAGAATTTGGCAACATAATTAAATTATGATGATAAAAAATCACAGTATATTGCTCTATATGTGTTTATTATTAGTCTGAGGTATATTTTGCACAAAAATGTCAAGCATGTAATGGCCAGAACATGAGAGGAGAGTGATACCTTCATAGCAGAGTTGTTGCTTAGACACCAGTAGCAGGTCAAACTGTTTTTGTGGACAATGATTAACAAAGTGTCAGCTCAATGGATTTCATTGCTTGTGCACACAGGTCAGAGAATCTTGACCCTCGTTAATTATGAAGGCCTTCTCTGTGGTCACTAGAAGGACAGAGATGAGGTATTGCATGGCTGCTTGATCGATGTCTTTTCCAGTAGCTGACAAGCACAATCCGTTACCTTCTTAGAAATGTGTTCCCTGAGAATTCCTGAGAATCTTTAGGCTACGTTGAGGACCGAAACCAGAGGAATCACAATATTTCTTTTATAAATGAAAACAGACTTTATGTAAACTTGTTAATGCGTACTGCTCACTTTTCTGAACATTATAAAAAGGAGGAGGGACAAGAGTCTTTAAAACATGTAGCTTTATAACTTTTTTTTTATATATTAGCTCCCAAGCTCAAGAAGTTTAACTACACATCTAGTGCAATTTCGACAATATCTATGTCTCTTTGAGCTTAGATTAGAAAAGGTAAATGTGTGTAAAATTACAGAAATCTATATTTAAATTACTTTGGTGTATTGTGCATAGCCATGGGGGAGTTTTCTATCAATAGGAAAAACTTTTTAAAACACAGTTAAAAGTCAGAAATGTATATGTCCACTTTTACTTTCCAAAGTCATCCGGTGGGCCAGATTGGAGTCTTCACCAGGCTGATTCTGGCCCCCAGTCCTTATGTTTGACACCCCTGTGCTAAAGAAAGGCTGTAGGTAGATAGGATAGGTCATACATTAAGAAAAGAAACAGACTTGAACTACAAAAAATATGAGAAATTTCCTGGATATCTACAAAATGCAACAAGGCAACTGGCAAGGTAATTAAACATATACTGGGATGATAATATACTTTGATTATGGACAGGTGAGGCAGAAAATTGGAAAAGCAAACAAAACTAGACAAAATGTAGAGAGTAAAAGTAAAGTGCCCACAAATGTCTGTGATTTCAAAATATGACAGGATATTACTGAATAAAAAAGAAATTCAATAATTATGATTGTGTTTTTGACAGCCTGATAAGTTATAACCAAAATACCTAAATGTAAGTGTACAATAACAGTTGATTGTTGACTTTATAAATAGCAGTTTGAGATATTTATCCCAAAAAAGCCCTATTATTAGATCATACCAGAACTTGTCATATTGTTAGCTTGTTTTTTGAATGAGACTCTCTTTAAGGTCAAGGATGGGCATTCATGCTTAAACGTAGTAAAGTTTGCATTTTCCTTTTATAATGCACCAATGAATCCCACTTTATCATGTACTGTCATACCATTCTTAATCCATAGGTTTTAATGTTCCACTATAACAGCTTCATCTCTTCTGGGAAAAGATTTCCACAGACACAGATGAGAAGACCTGGCTTGCAGTCTTGGCTCTATTTCACCCCAAAGGTGTTCTGTCAGGTTAAGGTCAGGATTCTGTGAGTCAAGTTCTTCCACATCAAGCTCGCTCTTCTATGTCTTTTGATTCTGTGAAGCACTTTGGCACACCTCTGATTTTTTAAAAGTGCTATATAAATAAAATTGTTTTGTATTGTATTGTATTTATGGACCTTGCTTCTTGCACTGGTGTGCAGTCATTTTGGAACAGCGGGCCATCTCCAAATTGTTCCCACAAAGTTCAGAGCACAAAATTGTCCAAAATGTCTTGGTGTGCTGAAGCATTAATAGTTCCTTTCCACTGGAACTGAGGGGCCGAGCCCAACTCCTGAAAGCCACACACCATAATCCCCCCACCACCGATCTTTACACTTGGTACAATGCAGTCTAATGCTTTGCACTGGACTTAGTAATGTAAGGCTTGGTTGCATTGCCCATGGAAACTCATTCTATGAAGCTTTCTAAGCACTGTTTTTGAGATAATCTTACTGCCACAAGATGTTTGGACATCAGCAGTGATTGACTCTGCAGAAAGTCATGACCATGGCACACTATGCACCTCATCATCACCCAAAAAGCGCTATATAAATGCAATCCATTATTATTATTATTATTATCATCTGTTGAACCTGCTGTGTGATTTCACATGGTCTACCACTTCATGGCTAAGTTGCTATCATTCCCAGTCCCTTCCACTTTGTTATAATACCACTAACCAGTGGTTAACTGCGAAATACTTAGGAGTAAGGACATTTCACAAAATTGTGTTCTTTGTTAACCACCACTATGTCTGATTGGTTTGACAGCAGCTGGAACTGAAAATTTCACAGTACTGTTCTCAAGCAGATTTGGTGGTGTCTCCCATCAGCATATTTGGTCTTCTGGTCCATATGCAGTACAGATGTTCTTGTATACTTTTCCAGCCAGTTGGTGGTCCACGATAGTTCCTCTTCCTGTTCTGCATAACCATCTGTCTTGAGCTGGCTGAGGCATTCTGGGAGCAGCTCATCTCATTCTTTATGTATTCTTGGATGCTCTGTGTTTCCTCCTGGATCATTGCTCTGACACTCACCAGCCCTCACCCTCCCTCTTTCCATTGCTTGCTGCACTCCAGGCGGAGACCTCCATGTATTGTGAAGAATTTTTGTGTTTTGACATCAGTGGCATCTATCTCCTCCCGTGGCCAGTTTTGACTCTGCCTGGGATTCTGATGACTGGTAGGGCATATGTGTTGATGGCTTCGATCTTTTTTATATCATTTACCTATCTTCTCAACATCTTCCTTACCTGGTGGTGGCTGATCTGATCATCTTCATCAGGGTTTTTGTTGGTCTGTGGGATAACCAGGTACTGTCTTGGATTTCAGCTATTAAGGTGGCTGATGGTCACTCTACTCCTGAATCTATATCCGCATAAACACTTAGTTATGCGTTAGCTAAGGGGATGAGGCCCATGCAGAACATCAGTGTAGCACCTTGGTATATTCTTCACTTGATAGTGACGTGTAATTGCCTTGAAGTTGGCCTTCAGTGCTGTCTTCTATAGTCCCACTGAGTTCTTGATCAATGTTATTAGTCCACTATTAGCCTTGTACAGTGCCATCCATGTATGGAGTGGTGCGCTTTCTTGTAGTTGATCCCTGCAGCGCTGAGATTGGTCCATCTGTTCTTGGAGACCTACTGTACTGCTCTCTCCAGTTGGTGCTTCGGCACTCTGGTGTTTTTTCCAATGACTTTCTGAGCTGTGCTCATGTATGAACTGTTATGATGCCTGATAGGAGCTTCCATGTTCCATGTTGTGAAGAGGCATGTAATTGGATGATAGTTGTATGTTGTTGTACCCTTGAGATCCTTCATGATCAGGATTGTTCAGCCCTGTGTTAGTCAGTCTGGATGAGTACCTGAGTCTGCCAGCAGGAAAGTAAATATCTTGTCCGTGTATTTTGTTCACTCTCATGCCTGGACCTATTAAACTAGTGATTTATAGTAAGACCAGGGGTTAAAAACTCCACTTCTGCTAGTCACATACAATAAAACCACATGCCCCGTCAAGCGTGTTATTTTTTGCATTAATTTGATTTTATGGTGTCATTAAAGCCACATCCCTTTTAAAACATTGACTCATCAGCATTATGATGTCAGTGGGTCATCTGGCTACCAGTTTGTTCCACTAAATGTACAAAAAGAAAAGCAGTTAAGGTTTTATTATGACTGTTATGGGATATTGCACCAATCCCTGGGGCACAATTTTATGGTAAAACGTAGCAATGTGTTGTTATGAGTTTCCATTAATATGGTGTAATACATAGAATACAAATATTAGTGTATGAAATAAATGCAATTGATATGTTTGCATATTTTCTTAATATGATGTAGCCTAAACTGCAAAATCAGTAGTGAAAAAAACATGATCCATTTAGTTGTAAGTCACATGTCAAAGAGTTTTTTCAATTGTAATTGACGTGTATTTATAAAGCAATAAAAAGCACCATTTCACATTATGTCCTCTGCGTGTATGTGTTTATTTATATGTTTACACACAGAGTAACATGAGATTTAGCTAGAGGCTACAAATTATCTTTCTGGCACACTAAAGCAAGAGAGTTGTTTGGGTTTTTTTTTATGTGATGTCATTCTTAATTACTAAACACTGATATGGCACAGTCACTGAATATGTTCCTAACCTCTCCAAAAACAACAGCAACCCAGACTTTTTCTTCTTCTTTTTCTTTCAACAGTCTCTCCAGTTAACTGCATGGGGGAGATGTTGTTCAGCAAAGAGTGAAAAAAGGCAGAAACACACACAGAGCCAGCCCGCTCAGTCCAGGCTCACCCTGTGGGGAATCTGACCACCCCGAGCTTATCTTTGTGACTGCAGGGATGGGAAAAGAATTTGGGTCCAATAACTGCTATAAATAACACACATTCATCTCTTCTAGTCTGAGGCTGGTGTGATATTAGTCCCCTCCTTGTATCACATAAAAAACGTATACGTTCCAGTATTTTAGTAAGGAAAGCACAACAACAACATGCAGCCAGACACGCCATGTGATATGTGGTTTTCATAAAATAAAAGCCAAAGGAACTCCCTCGCACATTTTTCAGTAAGCTGGTGACATCTACTGCTCAGAGAATAAAACAACAGGGTACACACAGAATTAATTAGCTTCACTAACAGGGTGCATTTTACATTTATGTAGAGACTTCGCAAAGATATGTAAAAAAATAAAATAAAATAAAATATTAAAGGGTTTGGGATGTCGGTTGTTAACATAAAAACTAGTAACACACAAATTTTGAAATCAAGATTTCATCCAATATAGAACAAAACTAAAGTGAAACATGAGAATACAGCTTGGAATGACACACAGCCTGGAAGCTTTTATTCCATTTCTCCAAAGTCTGAGCTTTAGACTCTGTTAGTTTCTGTTTTGGTTGTTATCTTAGTACTTTGAATTCTTTTCTTAATATACTATCTTTGGTTCCTGTCTAGTTTTTCCCGAGTTATGGATACCTGTTTATATGATTCTCTGTTTAGATTCCTCCTATGTTTTGTTTTCTCTCTGTTCCATTGTTTTCCTCTCTGTATTAACGTGAGTGTTTGCATTTAGTATCTGCCTTCTGGTTACCTCCAGTTAACACATAAAGACAACCGTGCTGAGTTTCTAATTACCCTATCCCCACTAAGTGCATGTCTTTGGACTGTGGAAGGAAGCTGGAGTACCTGGGAGGATCCCATGCAAACTCAGGACCTTCGTGCTGTGAGGCAACAGTGCTAACCACCGTACCACCGCTTTACCTGTATGTTGTTACTAATTATGGGACGTAACGTCATCAGTCATTCCCTCACCAGCACTCTGTATAAACAGTCCTGTCTTTCTGCTTGTGTTTGTTACAGTTTTTGTTCCCTATCTGCAGGCCTACTATAGTACTTGGTTCATCTTTTTGGATTATTGTTTGTACACTTTCTGTTAAGAGCCCATTGTAATTGTTTATCCGTTGACAGTTCAAGAGTCTCTAGTGGTTGCCATGGCTTAATTGTCAATTGTCTACACCTGTCGTAGTGTGGATAAAGGCATGCCTGAGGCACGTTTGAGGGTTTTTCTTTTTGCCTTCATGCTGTGTGGGCTGTTTTTAGTTGGGGTTATTACAGGATTTAAAATAACATTTATGTTCCAACAAACTCTCCTTTATTTTGTAGCTTTCCTGCAGGGTCATAACTCGATCAATAGTCTTTAGAAGAGATTAAATATCAGCAGTTGTCTTGGTGGGGTGAGTGATGGTTTACTTAAGGCGTTCACTGCGACTGAGCAGACTGTCTTTAGAGTTTCAGCTGGGTGTCTGTGCTGCCCTTCCGCTGAAGTACTTGTTTCTTATTTTGTTTTGTTTTAGTTTGTGTTTGGAGCTTGCCTCAGGTGGTGGTTATACTTTGGAGTTTGGCAGTGAATGACATCTGTGATGGGTCTGTTTGAGTTTAGCATTGAAACGTGCCTTAGGGCTGGCACGCTATTGAAAACCAGGTATGCACAGTTTTCTTTGTGTTATGCTGAAAGTTGCTCAAAGTTCAAGATTCAAGATGCTTTGCCATTATGCAAGCACAGCAAAATTAAAGCAATACTCCCTTGTGTGATGCAATTATCTGAAATAACATAAACATACTGAAATATTATTATAATAATGGATTGGATTTATATAGCACTTTTCAAGGCACCCAAAGCAATTTACAATACCACTATTCATTCACTCTCACATTCACACACTGGTGGAGGCAGCTACAGTTGTAGCCACAGCTGCCCTGGGGCAGACTGACAGAAGCGAGGCTGCCATATCGCGCCATCGGCCCCTCTGGCCAACACCAGTAGGCAAGTAGGGTAAAGTGTCTTGCCCAAGGACACAACAACCAGGACAGAGAGCCCGGGGATCGAACCGGCGACCTTCCGGTTACAGATGCGATTCCCAACCCCCTGAGCCACAGTCGCCCTTAATATGACATACACTATTTAAATAAAATTTCCTGATGTGGATTAAAATGTTTAAACATTTATACCATGCCTACCCATCTAGTAACACTGGGATGTAAGAATATTGCACACTTAAACTGAACGTGTGTAATCTACATATTATAAGACGTACATTAGGAGCTATGTCCTGATGGGTAGGACGTGGAATTGGGCAGAAGAATATTGCACATGGTGGTTTCTTCATAGTTACTGTCGGACTGAGGTCAGCAGTGTTTGGGGAAGAAGCTGTTTTGGTGTGTTAAACCAGTAACACTGAATTGAACCGTTTGAGATCCCTTACTAGTTATGGCCCTCTGGTTGTGTCAGGTAAGCGTGCACGCGTACATCTGCAGCAGTGTTTATGGATGACTAATGAGAAGGTGAGTGTTTTGTGCAGTGACCTTCAGTGTTGTGGCGATGTCGGCCTACTTGTGGTGGATGACTTGTGAATGTTGCTGGCCACGTGACGGCATTAACTGCGGTGCTGAGCCGACCTTGTGATAATTATGTGGGTATAGTTCTCATTTGTGAACAGCAACTTGTTGTGTTATGGGGTCATTTTGTATGTGACTTTGTTTTGTGGGGACAAAAGATCCCTTCTGGTTGGGATTAGTGGTTATTTTTGGTTGTGTGGTAGTAATTTTGTTTGTTTAATCCTTTCAGTTTGTGGTTCTTGTGCTCATGATGTTACGATTGTCCATTATTGCAACTTGTGGCATACTCATGTTGGAGTATCCATGTATACTTGGCATGGTGCACTTAAAATGGGGTTTTTGCTCTGCATGATGCACTTTAGCAACTGAGTATTCTGTGCAGGGTTGCTTATTGTTTCATTAGAATTTTAACAAATAAGTACCTTTTCCCTGTTGGAAAGCACATGTGATGGCTTGCTTTCCTCAGTGGTTTTCAAATTTGGGCGAGTCCAGAAGTTCTATTTGGGGCTCTTGGAGTGACCCTTTTGACGGGAACTGTTTAAGTCCTCTTCAGCTTGTACTCGTGAAAGAGTCTCTGGGGGTTGCCAAGATTTAATTGCCAACTGTCACAGAGTGGATAAAGTAAGGCTGGCTAGGGGAGATGTCACCACTTGCCTTCATGTTGTATGAAGGCAAGTGTCTTTTCTTTCTTTTTCTTTTCTTTCTTTTTTTTTTTTTTTTTTAAACTAAAGGTGTGGAGTAATTTAAAATAAAAAATACGTAAAACCTTATGTGGACTCCAGTGTAAATCTTAACTTAATGTTGTGGTTTTGGAGCCATGTTGAAGTATGTTTAATGTTGTTATCTGGCAGATTAAACTGAGAAAAGTGACCTACCTTAAGAAAAATATTAACTTGTTTAGAATTTGATGGCAGTAATACCTCTCAGAGTTGGGACAGGGCCATGTTCCCTGTGCCTCTTTGTCTTAGGATTCTAGCTGGTCCTGGGTCTTTCATATTTGTCATTTTTGAAATGGACAGAGTTGAACAGTTTCTTGCTTGGATATGGAAAGTCATTCCCTAAAACAACATTCCATGGATGGGCCTACATGTTGCTCTTAAACCTCTAAAGTATTAATGCTACCTTTCCAGATGTGCAAGCTCCCAATTCAATTTCATTAATGTACCATCAGAGATGCAAGTCACTTTCACATATTGGCTTCTTCTTTACATGACAGAGCTTTAACCTCCTGAGCCCATGCCATGATTTCATGTCAGAATCACGTCTGTCTGCAGTGTTCTCTGAGGGCCCTCAGCTTATAGGGATCCAATAATGACTTTGGCCTTCTCCCTCGCACACAGATTTCAACAGAACCTCAGAACGCTGATGCTGTGTGACGTTGATGACCAGATATTCAAACTCTTTGCAATTTCACATTGAGGACCATGATTCTGAAATTGGTTTGCAAAATTGCAGACTGAACCCCTGCCCATCTCGAATTCTGAGAAAGTCTTCCTCTCTGAGATGCTTTTTATACACAGTCATGTTACGGTCCTGTTGCCAGTTAACTTAGTTTAATTGGTTACAAAGTGTTCCTCCAGCTGTTTCTTGTTAGTACCACTTCTCTTTGTTTTTTTTGTTGTTTTTTTTTTTTTGTTGTTGTTGTTCTCATCCCCGTTCTTTTGAGATATGTTGCTGCCATCTCAGCATTCTTAAAATTGGGTTTGTATGTTTGCAATAAAATGGAAAGGAAACGGAGGAAAGAATCTTTATTTTTGGCTTGGTCTTGCATTCTATTGGTAGCAATAACACGAATTACCACTAGTAGTAGTTTATCATTTTTCCTTTCAGTTTTATTTACATTGCTCCAAATCACAACAACAGTTGTCCCAATATGCAGCAAGGTACAGAACGAATGATATTGGTGATAAAATCACAATAAGCAATGGAAAATGCCTTCCTTTCAACAGGAACTGATATGTTTGCATATTTTCTTAATATGATGTAGCCTAAACTGCAAAATCGGTAGTGGAAAAAACAATCCCTTTCAACAGGAAGAAACCTCAAGAAAAAACGGGTTCGGGGAGGGGCAGCCATCTGCTGCGACCAGTTGGGGGTGAGGGGAAACAAAAGGAGAGCAGAGGGAGATGGAGACAAAACACAGGAAGAAAATTGCATACAGCGGTGTTACAGAAACACCTGGAGTGAAACGAGGTGTATCGAAGAAATGCTTGGTGCGTCACAGACAGTCCTACAGCAGCCTATGCAGCATAAAAAAGTGATGCTTCAAGGTCACCTTATCCAGCCCTAACTGATTCTGATCTCAAATATTACAGTCAGGATCTGAAAATAATTATTTTATCCTGACTTCAAAATTAGATTTTACTCATTGCTGACTTTAGGTTTGTAGAATTTTCTTTGCAGATTAACAAAAGCCTTTGCCGTGATCCATGCTTATATGTGAGTTCCCTGTCTCCACATTACCCCATGCTGCAAGTATGCATGTGTGCCATCTCTGCCATCTCTATCCATCTGTGAGTCAGTCATCAGTTCAAGTAGCAGACTGATTACAGAAATGCAAACAGATTCTTCAAGCTATCCTGACCCTGCCATCACCATCATTATCCTGGGAGGAATAACAAGGAGCTGAAGACAGAGCAAAGAGAAATGCTTAACAGATTATTTGAAAACTGTAGTTTTCAAATAGTCACTGGATAAATATTGCAAATTATGCAATGTAGCAAGGGGAGAGATATACGGTTGATTTTATTGCTTGCATCTCTTCTGGCTTCAGGATTCAAAAAGAACTTTTTCTGATGACTCTTTATTCTGGGGGATCAGCTGAGGTTTGCACCAATATGATACACATTTCATCTCAAATCTGTGGACTATGCAGCCTTCCCTCTTCTGGATGTGGTTTCCATTATTGCTTTTGGCAGTAGGAATTTTTGCTCCCGTAAGGCCACAAGATTATTAGTAAGGTCAGCTACTGATGTTACAAGATAAGGCCTTAAAGATGTCTCTCTGCAGACAAATCAACCCCTTTAACTGGAAAATGAGTGCTGTGCAAAGGTCTTGAAGCAGCCTTCCTTTTGTCATATTTTTCTTCCAAGCCAGACTTTTCTTTTGTTTAAGGAGATCTTGAGCAATAGTTCAAGACATGCATAAACAAGCTACATGTCTACACACAACTTGGCAAAGAACCAATTTTCAATTTGTATCTTTAGGCACTTTGTAGCAGCCCGTCACAAAACTGAGTTTGTTCCGATTTCTTTTGTTGAATATATGAAAACGCCAAAGATAACAGTTTGACAGGCATAAAATAGTCAACAAGGTGATTCCCAAAGAGCAATTTACTGTAAACTCAGCATGTCTTGACATGATGTGCAGTGTGTGGTTAAAATTTTGAAGAAACTGGACAAGTGGAGGACAAAAGAAATCATGACAGGCGTAAAATCTCTGTTGCAGGCAAACATCTGAAAAATCGTACTTAAGACAGATAAAATCCAGCAAAAAAAACCTGCGAGATTCATCTGATCCTTTAGTTGATTCATCTATTGTTCACTGAAGCCTGATAAGAAATGGGCGCAGTGGAAAGCTGACTGTCAAGAGGCAGTTCCTTAAGGAAGGAAGGGGGGAGGGGGCAAGGTATGACCGATTACACATTAATGTGACTGAAAATCAGTGGAAACAGATTTTATGGAGTGGTGGATCTAAACATATCAGTTTGCACATCATACATTTTTAACATATCATTCAAACACAACTACAGCCATGTGTAAAACACGGTGGAGGCTCTGTCATGATTTGATGCTGCATCTCAACCCGTGGAGGTCTTAATCTGCCAGATAACAACATTCAACATGGTTCAAAAACCACAACATAAAGTTAAGACTTACATTGGAGTCCAGATGAGATTTAATTTATTTATCTTTATTTTAAATTACTCCACACATTCAGTTAAAAAAAAAGAAAAGAAAATGACATTGATAGATTTGTGAATGCAGAAAAAACCATCAGATTTTATTTGACCAGTACCATCTGGAAAACACCTGATTGGCCACAGCTTTATTTTTTTTAGCACAACAACAATTTCAAACACACTGCTGATATAGAAATATAAATAGAAAAGCACACAAGGAAAATTATCGGTCATGGATTAGCCTCCCCAGAGCTCAGATGTCAACATAACTGAAGCAGTGTGGGTTAATCTTGATAGAGAACAGAAGCAAAAGAGAGCCAAAACATGTTGAAGTATAAAGGACAATCATACCAAATATTGACTTTCAAGCTTCTTAGAAGTGTACAAACTGTTTTCCCTTACATACTGTAATAAATCACTGCAACTATTTCTCATCTTCCTAGAAAATGATAAAGGCTGTACACTCCTCCATGAACCACAATGGTACATTCTGTGAAGATGAAACAGTAACAAGACTTCAGAATTTGACTATAAATGTGTTAGTGAAACACATAATTAGTTTATTTCACGAAAGGCAAGCAAGGTGGGGCCCTGTTTTGATACTACAGTGCATCAAGTTAAAATAACAATGAGATAAACTGCCTTAAGACTGCATAGATGTTTCACAGATGAAGTCTTAATGACTTTGGTGATGCTTCACTTTTCATCTTGTGCAACAACAGATCAAATGAACGAATGTCTGCCTCAGCTGTTGCTAAAAAGTGCGCATGCTGAACACATGGTTTCCATTAAATAATTGTTGTCATTTGGAAGCTTTGAATAGTTTATCACTTCAAAAGAATGTATGTGAGGTCTCCTGGGAAATGAGCTTATCTTTGTGCATGTTGTCAGTTTATGGGGTATAATTAGCACAGAAAAGACAAGAGCCACACTCATTGTTCTGGTTAATTTTTTACCAGCTATCCCTGATTGAAAATCCAGTCGCAGGTAGAGTATATCATCTTCTGCATCCTGCTCACAGACTGTTGCTTTTCCTGTGTAATTAGGTCAGTAGAACTCTTTGCTGGCAAGCTCATGAATTATTGATTTACTATAGTCTGCCAAATTCCCAACTTCACTTTCATCAGACTTTACTCATTTTCACTGGAGACATTCTGTATAATAAGCGTGCTCACGATTTTAATTGGCCCGCAAGATTTAAGAGATACTGTGTCTGAGTGTTCCTCAATATAAACCCCAAGAGTTCATGCTGTATTTTACAGGATTCTCAAGAAAAAAAATCACTCCCATCAAAAAAATAAAAAAATAAAATCATGCACTCCATTATTAACATGCACTATAAAAAATGTCCGAAGCTTTTTGTGTCTATTTTATTTCTAGTCTGTAGCACATTTTTGACCCAAAGTGCAGCAGAGACAGGCACATTTGCATTCCAGGTCTCCAAACAACAACAAAAAAGAAGCAGTTTCAAAATAAAGCTGAAAGGTAGGTAACCAATTATTGTGGAAAGTAAAAATCACAACAATCTGAATTGAGAATTGGCAAACTGATGATTTATCTCATAAAGCTCATAAATTGCATAAATCATGACACATTGCTCTGTCCTATATGAGCTGCCCTCATGGGTTAAAAATATCTCTGTCGGTTTCGGCAATACCGATCCTGCTGTATTTGCAGAACTACCAGTTAACCCAACCCTTACTAAATCACATGTCTTTATACTATGAGAGAAAGTCACGCCGACCAGAAGAACATGCAAACTCCACACAGAAACTGTACATCACAAGCACAGTGTTCAAAAAATATCTTTCATAGTGGTTTTCAAAATAAAACAGAAAGCAACTATACAGTTGCCACAGTGAAACCAGTGAAGAGATTGGGGAACTGGAACCTGTTTTACAAAGCGGCCCTGCGTCCACACCTAGTTTTAGTTTTGTGCTGAAAGAGGACCATTCTGTTTAAAAAAGAAAAAAATATGCAGGTTAACTGTAAGTTTAATCAAATTTCTTTCCTACAGCACTGGATGACACGCGTGTTTGAGTTTGGATGCTGGTAGGTTGAAGCAAACTTTTGCACTTATGTAACAAAATAAGTTCCTCTGGTGTCTTGACAAGAAACCCAAACCACATTAGTGTTTGTCAAATAAGTGGAATTTTATTATAAAGAGCATGACTTAGATAATAGGTGATGAAGTGATTAAGAGCAGATTTTGCCATTTGCATTTAAAGTGAAGGTAAATGCCATATGTCAGTTTGGCTGGGGATTTTGGGACTCCGACGTGAAATGCTCACACTTCTATTTGAAGGCATGTCTGTGCTCAGTAAACCGAAGCTGAAAGAACTGACTGCGTCCACACGGCTTTTTGTTTCCTCAGTGAACTTTTGGGATTGAATATGGATCATTAGAAGATCATTTGAAGTCATTTTGTTGCAACGCCCTCACCTTTCAGCACTGAAGAAACAGCTGAGTACGATTCTGTGGTTTGGTCGCTCTGCAGACTGCGGTTCACTTATGACATATCATTTAGTAGGGTTCACTTCTCCAAAATGGAGCTTTGTTGACAGAGTAAGTCCATAAATTCTAGACAGACATCCTGCTGGGTTGGCTTAATGCCCAGTCAGTAAGATTTGCACTGACTCTTGGAAGAGAAAGAAAAAATGTAATCAGAAGGTGGTAACGCAATATGCCACTAGACACTGAAAGGCTCCCAGTAAGTGCCATATTTGAAACAACAGTTCTGGTTTTTACTGCATATTTGTGTTGACTGGACCCCTTTCTTGTGGACATTAGCTTCAAAGTACAAAACTGCCTTTTTGATAAAAGAATATTACACATGTAGCCTTGATTTGTGTTATAGCCTACAACTTTGATCTGTTGTAGGCTTTGACCTTTGATAACCACATTTTCCCCAATGACTGTATTTCCAATCTTTTGATAAAGAAAATTGTAGAAAGATGGAAACAAAACAGCTGGTTTTAATTTTTTCAACACAGCTGTGGCACCACACCTTGTCAAGAAAAAACAAAGATTAGACGACTGCAGATGTCCATAAAAGAGTCACTGAAACCCTCACGGCTGGTTTATTGTACTGTGTGTTGTTCAGTCAGTGTGGCTCCATTTATATGTATATGTATGTATTTGGGTCACCGCCTTTTTCTCAGGCTACAAAGCCTTGTGTTGCACCTTGTTCGGGAGGTAATCGTCACATCGGGATTACGCACCTTTGACCTCCAGCACTGTCAACAGTAAGCGGCTCACTGAGATAGGCTACCAGCGACCAAATCCACCAGCAGCAACCGGTTTGTCACATGACTGCTGTGCAGCTCAGTCTGGCTCTGTGTGTGTGAGAGAGAGAGAGCCTGTTCAGCTTTTATTTCCGTGTTCGCAGAGGGATCGCTGTGCCGAATGACTTTCCGCGGATCCTGAGTGTTTTGCTTTCTTCCACGCCGCGAATCTGCGTCGCCGTGCGGGGATCTGCCAGGGAGACTGGAAGAGGGGGGTGCGTGTGGGGTGGGGTGGCATTCACGCAATCGCATTGCCTGGACCCACGCCGCAGCAGGACCATGCTCACGCGGGTGAAGTCGGCGGTAGCCAATTTCATGGGAGGTATGATGGCCGGTGGCTCCAACGGAGACCATCCCAGCGGCTCGGATCTGCCGCTGAAATTCCCGTACACCCGACCGGACTTCCTGGGACTGTCGCCAGACGAGATCGAGTGTTCGGCGGATCACATCGCAAGACCGATCCTCATCCTGAAGGAGACCAAGCGGCTGCCGTGGTCCACCGGCTACGCAGAGTGAGTATAACCTGTATGCGTCCATCTTTTCTTCCACGCAGCATCCTTTGGAAGTGAGCGCGGTCTTCCTGGACCACTGAGAGCACTCACACAGGCGTAAACAGAAAACACAAGCCCCTCTCTTTATTCTTCTACTTATTATGATCTACTTCACATATGTTTCAGATGATAAACAGGTTCAAGTACAGCTGATGGCTCTATAATGCACCATGCCAAATATTATTATAAACATCAAGGTTTCCTGTATTTCCAAGACATAAAAATACCTCCACCAAGCTGAAGGTCGTTGTGATCTCTCCCCTGTAACCAGATAAGAATGCTTTATTTTTCAAATGGTGTAGAAAAGGGAAAGATACCATAAAGCAGGTTATAACGAGGCCAGTTAAGCTGGATAACACAAGGTCACAGGCCTTTGATATTGTATGAGATAAGCAGTGCACTCACAGATAGGATCTGAATAACTGTCTCCAGGTTCATCTCTGTACTCGGTTCACTCGTTCCCTGTGTGAAAAATCTCATTTCAATAGTTTTTCTCAGTTAATCTGTTTAAAGCTGGGGAATTACCTCGAATGTAGCTTATGTTACACTCCCGTGATCCTCTTACATGATAACTTGAGACCAAAATTGCAACTGGACCTGAGATCATCTGCTGTATTATTGATATCACATCTTCTGTTTAGGCATACATTTGGCTCTCACGAATCTTCCTTCCAAGGCTGCAGTAAAGTGCAATACAAACTGCAATGTATTCTTAATGGACGTACTGTGTTATAAACAGCGCTTAGTGCAGCTGCTGGAGTCATAAAAAGCCAATTTCTGGCTTGGCGTTTGGTCAGCAAGGAACACAGCTGAATTAAAATGGCGGAACATGATAAAATACAGGGTGAATTATTCAACCTGTTTCTAAAGCCTACACACTGGAGAGGAAACAAATGAGTCATTGAGATTTACATGCTTAAAAATAATTACTTCATCACTATGTTCCATTTACATTTGATGTACACAGCTCAAGTAATCTGGGGATGTCTCATTATTATCTGCTTCCTGAGAGTGCAGAGTCACAGTCCCTCCTACTCATGCAGTCCCACAAAAAGTCAGTGAGGTTGTGTCCTGTCCTAAAAATCCTAAACCTACACCTACAGTGCGTGACTGCCCCACGCCCCAGTTCAGTCTTATCTTCATGCCGTTTCTCTATAAAGAAGTTTCTCTTTCCTTATTGATCGATTACATTTAGTAAGAGCACCAGGATGGAAATCGAATATTTCCAGTTTAGCAGTCCTGCTAGGAAGCCAGTTTAGTAGTGCAAGCGAATGTCATCTCAAGTCGAGGCTTTCTTGCTGTAGCACTCTTTTCTTAAGACACAGCTGCTTGAGCAGCATAGAGACAAGGACCTGAAAGAGCACTTTGGCTTATCAGTTGACCTGATCTTTTGTTAATGTTTCCTCTTGCTTTATGCAGTAAAAACATTAAACTATAGCAGGAAATGATCCAAATAATTTCCAAGAGCTCAGTGTGATCTGTTAATACTGGTTATTTGTAAAAACATTACTTCCTAAATCCTGAATTTTTAGAAGTTGGAAGAAGAGAATTTAAAAAAAACATTTCTTGCTGTCTTGCTTAAATACAGCAGATTATTATTATTATTATTATTATTATTATTATTACTTTTTGCTGATCAGCTAGTTGATAAATTGACTGTTTCAATACTAGGAGAGCTATCTGCTGTCTCTTCATGTAGATTTAAGAAGTACAGAGAAATTGTGGGAGTCGCCCTTATTTATTTATTTATTTTTACTAATCTACCATAGTGAATTTTTAATCTCAAGACATAAAAGAGCAGATTAGGACTGGCTTTTGTTTTTAGAAGCCATCGACTATTTTTATGATCAAAGTTTCCATTAAAATGAAAATTCAGATTTTTGTGTAGATACTGTGATCATTGTTATTCATCATCATTGTGTCACAAGGTTTCTGTGGCTATAAAAATCAACATATTCAAATGAGATGCATAATTCTGCAGGATCAGTTCAACAGTTCTGCTTAACACATCCAGCGGATACTCCCGCCAGCTGTGTGTGTGTGTGTGTGTGTGTGTGTGTGTGTGTGTGTGTGTGTGTGAAATAAGATATTTGGGACCTTTGAATAGTTTTTTGAAAATATTTTTTTGTTTAAAGAAAGGAAAGAGAAGTTTAATCCTTTAACTATTTAACTGTTAGGTGTCAATCCCTGGGAGGGTTCCCCCCTTTTATTTGGCGTGGAGTCAGAATTATGGCTTCTCCACACTGTGGAAGTAGCTCTTTGACACAGTCGAGCAGTCATTGGTCATAACAGGATCATTTAAGACTTGATGATGAATAAGACTGTTGAAGTGCATGAGAAGGATTTTATATAAAACAGTCTGTGTCTGGTCCTCAATTCAATTTAATTCAGAAGACCCCTATGAGTGCAAGATCAAGGAAACAGTTCACCCTGCCTGGGACAGGGTTACCAGGGACAAATGTTTGCTGCTGTTAGCATGAATGCATCCCTCCCTGATGGCTAATATAAGCCCCCATGGTGGTATTGTCAATCCTCACAAGAACAGTAGGAAGCGCCTGAAGAAACCACCCAGCGCTGAAACCCTCTTAAACAGCCAAGCCAGACTACCAGGATGGCCGAGGCCATCATACCCAGTAGCCAAAGGCATAATCTAAAGGGGACTGTTTTGTGCAGGCGAAAAAGAGTCAGGAATGCTGTGA
>NW_005187428.1:4635505-4639097 GCF_000239375.1 Pundamilia nyererei | reverse complement strand
TACACTATTGCGTTTCATACTACAACACTGTGTGTGTGTGTGTGTGTGTGTGTGTGTGTGTGTGTGTGTGTGTGTGTGTGTGTGTGTGTGTGTGTGTTAGCTTGGCATAGAATCAACCAAAACCGAGACATACGTCATACCAGGGATTTGTCAGCAGCTGGCTGACCAGCAGGCTTTGTTGTCATAAAATATCACTGCCAGCTGAGAAAACCTGAGCCCATCTGAGAAGTGGTGATCCGTTGCAGGTCTACTCAGAAGGATTAGTGGAGTCAATGGATCACTTTGATAAACCAAAAAAACATGAAGACTTTGAAGGTACTATACCAGCATATAGTACTGACCACATTTATTGCTTTTTTTGTTTTTTTCTTTTTACTCAAATGGCTCATGTTTGTTGCACTTTTTGCTTTTTCAATATTATGAATATTTAATCCCTCTTGTAGGTTTGATTGAAACATTTGACCACTGGCGATGGAAAGTAAAAGTCAGATTGGGCTTAGGCTGGCTCAGCCTCATTTTTCTCCTTCTTGCTCCTGCTCTTCTGAGTAGTCCTTGCTGAGCTTTCCGAGGTTATCCTGGGTTATTTTGTGGCTTCCAGCAGAGAAAGAATGAGCAGTTCGCCTTCACAAGGAGGATTCTGATGCACTGTCTCTGAGTGGGTGCCCTGTCTGCTCCAGTGAACGCGAACATTTGAATGGATCACTGAGTATTGCTCACTCCAATTGTGTCACTGTCTCTTTGCAGCACACTCGCATGCCTCACTTTTGCAGAAAGGTAACACTTACAGCAGCTCTTCCCCAGTGTTTTATTTTTTCTTCCCCTAAACACAAAGACCACTAACGTTTCGCTTGTTCATTCTATTGTTTGGGTGTAGCACTGTCATGCTATGTGTTGCTTGACTTTCCCAGACTTGAGAAGCTGAGGGGAGTTTCTCTTGCTCTCACCTTAATCAAGTTTATCTAGCTCTCAAAAGACTCAGTTAGTCTTTTATGTGGTCAAAATATAAAGAACAGTATGGAAGAAAGGAATGAGTCCATGGCTTATTTAACAGAAATGTACTCGCAGAACAACCTGGGGAGTTTACTTTTGCAGCTAGTATGCAAGTTAGCAAGCCATACCAGGTTTCTATGTGTGATAGAGAGTGGTCAATCGTGTTAAATTGTAGGGGTGGGGGAAAAAATCAGTATATAGTATCATGATATATTGCATGGCATATGTATTGATCCAGGGACACCAAATATCCATATTTTATTAAATAAGTTAAAATAATCTAGGAAAACTATGGGCACATCTCATGTGCCACTATCCTGAGATAATGTTAGCCAAGCACTTACATTAAATCAAATCAAGTGAAAAACCATCCAACACTGGACACACGAC
This sequence comes from Pundamilia nyererei, assembly GCF_000239375.1. NCBI lineage: Eukaryota > Metazoa > Chordata > Actinopteri > Cichliformes > Cichlidae > Pundamilia > Pundamilia nyererei. Next base: position 4,637,717 of record NW_005187428.1, on the reverse strand, counting down.
CTCCTAATTCAAAGCAAGCTAATGCTCTGAATTAGTCACACAAGTAAAACTAGGACAGCAACATCTTTGTAGGTGTATATTGTTTGCCCTGAACCATTGGTGCTGTACACTCATTGCCACTTTTGATTGCAAGGTGATTGTGCGGTTCGCCAGATAGGAGGCAACCTTTCTGCAAACAGTTGCAGTCTGACTTGAACTGTCTGCAATAACTCTCAGAGAAATTGTCAAAGGTTTGTAAATAACTACTGTTTCATTTATAAATCCAGAGCAAGTGAGCATAACTCAACTCAGTTGGCTGCCAGCTGGTTGTACTCGTACGAAACAGGAAGGTTCTTGAAAAATGATGTAATGATTCAATGTAAATTTCCTTCAAATGTGAATTCCTATGTAGACAGAGGCATATAAGTAATGTTTTTTTGATGATTTATCACAGTTTCATTTCATTTCCTGTAACTGCCAACATGACCTAGTTGAATCAGCAGACTGACTCCATCTTATTGCAACATTTTGGCAGGTTTTAGTGTCAGTGTTGTTCTGCTTGACAACCTAATTGAGCAGCATAAATAAAGTACAATAAGGTTATCTTATTGGATAAAAGAGTCAATGAAAAATTGTAACTTCGAGATTTAATTTGCAGCTGGAAAAAAGTGATAAATCACAAGATATGTCATTGCAATCCTCAGCATATCACATAATGTTAAAAATCGCAATAGTTTTGTATGGTAAGTGAAATATTACGATAATATCGTATTATGGGGAATCTGGTGATTCTAACCTTTATTAAACAGATTTCTTAGACTTTGGCTTTTGGTTTTTGTAAAGGCAGTTAATCTTACCTACTAATATTTGCTAAAGTATGACTGAAATTTGTTTTTTGGGGAGGCCAAATGCTTGTGTTGACCTCCACCCACTCATTCAATCACTCACTGACCCAGTGGACACTGCAGCCTCAGCAGTACAATCAATTCTCAATCAATATGCGTGTCTGTAAGGTAAACACTAGTCCCACCACTGCACACTGCATGTTTTATCTGCAGGTCTGCTGGCATTCATATGTGAGGGCATGCCGGTGAGATGATCAAATCTGTTTTAACAGGTGAGAGAGTGGGCGCTCCGAGGTGTTTGACAGCTAGGGTGTGTTCAGCTAACATTTTCAAGGTAACAAAAGATAACATTTTTTCAAGCAGCACAAACATGTGGCATAAACCAATCAGCAGAAATAATGTGGGAGTTTCAGTAAAGCACAGGAATGTGCAATTCATTTTCCTCAGGATCAACATCGAGCCAAACTGAGGTGTTCTTGTTCTTCTTGTTCTTGTTCTTCTTGTTCTTCTTCTTGTTCTTCTTGTTCTTCTTCTTGTTCTTCTTCTTCTTCTTCATCAACAAACAGTGCCAGTTTCTTATGTTGTCTCTTGGGAGAATTCACTGCCCACCCCCACTGTAGCAAATATACAGACATGTGCCATTGCACTAAAAAATGCTAAACTTGCATACAGATAAAAACATACATGTACAAGTAACAGACTTATTAAAGTGTCTAGGAGAAATTAGGGAGCAGACATGGATACCCTACAATCATTATAGTAACATTATAAAACTTTGAAAAACACAAAGAATTGAAATAGGTGGGTTGATGTTCAGCATCTATTAGCTAACATGAAAAGCTATAATTATGTGTTCATTGCCTCAAGGTTAGTTTTGTTTTGTTTTTTTCTATAACTTGGCATCACTTCTGTGAGTTTTTGTCTGGACTTGTATTTTTTGAAAGGAGGAGATAGACTGATAATGTCTGGTTCCTGAATATTATTTTTTAGGTTATCATGAGTGTTACAATTGAGCCTCAGACCGTTTATGTTCTTTATACCATTATTTAACCCTAGTTTCTGAGTGTTCTCTCTGTTTCGTTTCTTTGCCTCCCCGGTCCCAGTGTCAAGCCTGTGTGTCTTAGTCTTTGTTTTTGTGCTTATCTTACTTCCGGTGTTACTTTGATAGTCTCCTGCCTTTTGTGTGACATATTCAAATTCAAGGGTGCCGCCGGTGCGTCGAGCCGCCTGGGGGGCTCTTCAACTGGTGGGGGGGATGGTCACATCTTGCAGGAGCTTTCTTCTCTTCAGGAACTCTCTGCAGGAGGGGGAGATACAGGAGAGGTGGAGGAAGATCTCAGCCTGGGCGTTTACCGTCTTATGTAGTCTGGAAGATGAGTGGATGGTGG
>NW_005187428.1:4602917-4633255 GCF_000239375.1 Pundamilia nyererei | reverse complement strand
TAAATATAAATAAATATATACACAATAACAGCAGCTGTACAAGTATTAACCGGAAATGAAGAATATTCAATTTTGTTTCCCTTGTCTAATTTTTCTAGATTAGTATCATCTGTTTTCATCTGTGAAAGTTCTTAGTCATCCAGGTCATTGTAGTGTAGGAGCTTGGAAAGAAAAGTCCAGACGCTTGAAGATGTTTGAAGATGAAGATGTTCTTCATCTTGCTTAAAGATGTTTCACCTCTCATCCGAGAAGCTCCTTAGATCATCTGTGTTCCCACCTGTGGCCTGTTCTCTCGTTACCCCTTGTGTGTATTTATGTCCAAAGTCTCTCTCTGTTTGTCTCGTTATCACCTTTTTTGTTGTTGTTGTTTTAATTTTCAATTTAGAAATGCAACCAAAACCATTCTTTGTTGTTGATAATTCAAAATAAGAATTTCTAAAATTAAAAATGTTTTTTGAACCAAAATGATAAATAGATTTTAGGAAATCCCCAAACTGCAAAAACAAACTCCAAAGAACATTAAGTCCTCTTTAATAAATGGCACTAAATGATAAATCACATATCAAAATTTTGTGTTAGTTTTCTGGCAGTATATATGGTAGATGAGTCTCAGTGCGTTTATCGGGGTGGCTGTAGTTCAGGAGGTAGAGCAGGTCACCTACTGATCGGAAGGTTGGTGGTTCGATCCTTGGCTCCTCCAGTCTACGTGTCAAGTATCCTTGGGCAAGATACTAACCCCAAGTTGCTCTCCGATGCATCCGTCGGAGTATAAATGTGTGTGAATGTACTTAGAAAGCACTCAATTCAGAGAAAGTGCTTGTGCGATTGGGTGAATGTGGCATGTTGTATAGAGCGCTTTGAGTACTCCGGGGCTATGTAAGAATCGGTCCATTTATCTGAAATTTCAATTTGATAGTGACAACTTAACTGAAACAAGAAACTGACTTACTGCTCATAGCTATTGCTAATTTCCAGTCATTGTCCCTAGTTTGGCTTTTACATCCACAATACACATGTAAAATTTTACCGTATCCAATTATATAGATACAAAACTACAATAAATGTATGTTAACAAGAAAAAAAAATGACCAAAAGAAAAAAAAGTTCCTCAAACCAAAGAAGGAATATAGTTATGTAGATCACACATCTGACAGGATAATTAAGGCCATGACACTGTCTCTAATATGAAGAACTGAAATGAAGTAAGTGAATATGACAGCCCTCTTCTCGGACACAGTTCATGCCTCCGGGTGTGGATGGTTTTTCCTGTCATATAAGAGATGAAAGGATTGGAACTGTTGTTAATCTTGTGATTATGTGTATTTTACAAGGTCAATTGACCGTCGGGCGTCGCAGTGCTTTGGCCTCAGTCATGCATGATGGTGTATGAAGAGTTGGAGTTAGCGGCCTTCGAGTGGTGTGCTTCTGAAATTGTAGGGCGAGCCGGACTGAAGGGGAATAGAGCTGCTGGAGATAACCAAGATAAGCGAGTGAACGCTGAGTGAATGTGATTTTGATTGTAAGGAAAAATTTGATGGCAACAGCACATTTCAAAAGTTGGGGCGGGGCCATTTTTACCACTGTTTAGCATCCCCTCCTTTTTCTTCGTGTGATAGCTTCAGCCAGCATTTGTGAATGTCACTGGGAACTATTTTTACAGACAGTGACTTCTTAAAGTGTTGCTCGGCCCATGCAGTGATTTTCATGATAGAATCGATCCCGTTTTAATGGAGTGCCACTTTTTGCCCTTGTCCCTTGTGCACAGAGATTTCTCTAAATCTGAGATGTGATTATGTACTGTAGATTGTACTGTAGTCTTAATTTTCTGTTTAGGAACATTGTTCTGGAACTATTCCACAATTTGACTGGTGAACCTTTTTGGGTAACTTCTGCTCATCTTCAGTTTTGAGTAACTGCCTCTCTAAGATGCTCTTCTTATACACAGCCATGTTACTCACCTGTTGCCATTAAAAACTGATCAAATGCTGCTTCAGCTATTTCTTTTTTAACTACAACTTAATTTACCAACCGTTTGTTGTATGCCTTTTAAATTCAAAGTGCAGAGAAAAATGGTGTGTAGTAGCTGGAAAATGTAAATGTAAAAAACTAATGGTGAAACCTTTTGAGTCACCTACATTAATAAAAAAAAAATAATTCTGTCTCTCTCTCTATCTACACTTTGTGGAAAATAGTTCTGAACCCCCTACGCAATACACCTACAATATATAATACACTTTCTATACAAACTCCTTGGAAATCCATGCCATGAAACTCCTGGCGCACCGTTTGTGTGCTGATGTTAATGCCAGAGGAAGTTTGGAACAGTCCAATCATGGAGTCTTCAGAGCATTGGTGACTTTTACACACCATGTGTCGTATCCTTTGTAACTTCGTGGCTGATTGCTGTGCTTTCACTTTGTATTAATAACACTTACAGCTCATTGTAGAATATCTTGGAAGGAAGAAATTTAACAGGATGAATTGGAAATTGTAAACGACAAAACAGAAATTGTAGTTTTCACTAGCCATATTCCTAGAACCTAACAGGTTCACTTGGGCTGTTTGCTACCTTTCTTTCTGACTTTCTTACTGTAAGCTACCTGGGCATTCTCTTGGACAGTTCTTTTCAACTTGACAAACAAGTACCACTGTAGTTAAATCGAGCTTTTACCAACTACACCAAATTGCCAAGACCAAGCCTTACATACCCTGTATGGATCTTGAGAAACGTATCTATGCCTTTATCGTCTCCAGATTAGACTACTGTAACTCTCTCTATATTGGCCTCCAATCTACCCTTCTCTGCAGACTGCAGCTCGTTCAAAATGCGGCAGCACGCCTCTTAACGGGAACTGGCAGGTTTGATCCTATCACCCCCATCCTCGCTGACTTGCATTGGCTTCCCATCAAATACCGCATTGATTTTAAAATTCTGTTGCTTACCTTTAAAATTATAAATAACATTGTTCCTAGCTATCTTACTGAACTTCTCAGCTTGTACACTCCTAGGAGAGCACTGAGATCAACGGGCCAACTGCTCTTAGTGCAACCTAGGTCACGGCTGAAGACCAGAGGTGATCGTGCTTTTGCCATAGCTGCACCCAACCTCTGGAATAATCTTCCTACTGCTATTCGTCCATCTGAATCGATTCAGTCTTTTAGTGCCTGTTTCCTGCAAATGTTCCCTTATGTACTTTTAATCATTTTACTTTATTGCTGAATAACCTCTTAGTCGAGTTTTTTTGTATTTTCATTTACTTATTTACACTGTGCTGCAGCTAATTAGTGCTCTCCACCTGCTGGTGTATTTATTATTATTGTTATTGTTCCTATCTCTAATTTATTGTATTACTGTGAAGCACTTTGGTGTACCGCTGGTTTTTAAATGTGCTATACAAATAAAGTAGTATTGTATTGTATTGTATTGTATTTTTGCCGTGGTGGCATCCTATTATAGTAGGAACTCTTTACGACCTGCATGGCTAGGTTCTTGATTTTACAGACCTGTGGCAATAGGCTTAAAAAACTTGAATTCAGAGATTTCGAGTTCTGGCCCATGACTATGTCATCTAATGGTTGTTGGTATCCTTGACACACATTGCTCTTATTGTGTTTTTTGGGGTGGGGAAGCAGTGAATAGCTCACTGTGTAGGTCAGCAATAATAATATCCTATAAATATCCTGTCAGTTTTATGGCTCAGTGTTTTCTTAGCTGGAGACAGAGGATCACTGCTTTCATTCTCATGGTTTGTTTACAAAGGATTCTCCTTTGGGAAATAATCGTGACTGCCTCTCATATCAACATGTAGCCATATCGCTTGTCATTTATTTGGTCTAATTTCCCTTTGGACACATAAGATCCAAAATAGCTTAATGCTTTTAAGGATAGTAGGAAATATTAAAGGGTCTTTGTTATGGTTCGGGCTAAAGGGGGAAAAAAAGTGGCATAAGTTTTATAAATTTACATTCCAGTTTCGTATGTTGGCTCTTTTTCTCTTGTGGTCTGATCTTAAAAATGATACACGTAGTTTGAAAAGCCCCCTGTAGACAACTTCACTTCACTTGACTAGACTTCACTGTGGCTAAAATGAGAATGCCTGGAGTGGTGTTAAGCAGCGTGTGCTTGTCAATGTCTACACAGCAGCTCGCAGCAGCAGCGCACCATCTGCCAGGTGTTGTATAATGCAGTATTTATGTGTCTTGCTGTCCTTTGGCCTGCTTGTGTGAGGCTTAAATTGAAATATGTATTTAAAGTGAACTCGTTGATGTCATTTCTTAATGTTTCGCTGTCAAAATGGGTGTCACGTAAACTGTTTCACAGAAATCGTGTTTTTGGATGGTTTTACAGTCCAAAAACCATCACTGGGTTGACAGACTACACAGCTTCCATCTCATACATCTGCAGCCATGTGCTGAGCAAGAAACTTTGAGACTATTAAACATGTAGAGCATTCATGTCTATGTGACTGCGCTAAAGGCACAGTCACAGACCACAGCTGTTATTGAAATTTGTTTTTGTCCTGGTAGAAGGACGTACTTGAAGTGATTTGAGCAAAGATGACAACTGATGTCTTATATATAGTTCCCTCAAAAATGTGTTTACAAATCCTATTTTTAATATTATGCGATTAGTGTATTTATTTCTTGGAAGGATGTTTGTTTTGGAGCTGCTGGATATTTGAATTTAATAAAGTACCTATTCTACATGATACTATACCACATAACCATACTGTAACTACAGTATATCGTGTCTGTTAAACATTTTTGTTCTGTACCAGACTATATTTCTGTATTTCTTTTACACAGACATTTAATTTTTTACATTAATTTAAAGATTCTTATGCCATTGCAATGTGAATAGTGTATAAATGATAGTTTCATATATGGAATTTCTTAAATATCTCTCTGTCCAGGGTCATCAATGCAGGGAAAAGCACATTAAATGAAGATCAGGCTTGCTGTGAGGTCCTGGTTGTTAAAGGGAGACCTGCAGGAAGCCTCGCGCCTAACCGAACCCCCACGACCCGCAGGAGATCGTCCCTGCCTAATGGTGAGAGTCTGGGCCTCCGGGAGAACCCGGTAAGTCAAAATGGAGGGTTCATGCCCCAACCCCCCCATCCCCCCATCACATCCACCTTCACGGACATTCTGCAGATGCATTTTCACGACAGGAAAGGACAACAGAGAAGGATAGAGTACAAACTGTGCTGTGATCTATTGCATTTCTTCTCCATTTGTTATCTTTAGAAATAGCACGCTTTCTGGATGGATAAACATTTGCGCAGCCAAAATAATTATTTGCACTGAAGTAAAAAGAATGGGGGGGGGGAAGGAAAAGTCTTTTGGTGAAATCGGGTGGAAAGTTAATAAAGGATCACTGAGCAAGTGAAACTGTGTTCTACGAGACAGTCTTATATTTGCAGACCAAACATTTTACAGAATTTAGCAGATTATCATGCATGACTTAAGGGTCATAATGCCTCCTTTCTTTCTAGAAAAATGCCATGGCAGACTGAAGCCTTTACATTTTAGCTTTACTGATGAAGGTAATGCAGGTAGAATGAGTTCATCAGTGAATTCCCCTGAGGCCTGTTGGTGAGACCCAGCAGTTTATTGGAGCGGACAGCTTAGCGTCCTTCACACTCCACGGTAGCCTTCAATGACTCTTAAAGTCACCCTTGTTTGCTTTCACAAGAACATTGTGTCATGGAGTACTAAAGAAAACTGTGTATCATTATACCAAAATGCAGTGTCACTGCTCTACTGTCACGACATATTGACACACTTAATTCAATCACTTGCAATTGATCCCATTCCCTACAAGGCAGAGAAAAGATGAAAAGCGCAAAATGTTTACCAGCTCTTTTAAAGTCCTTTGTGATTACAGTATACTAATACTGCTCATAAAATCTCCTCTCAGCTCACCAGTACTTTACTCAGGCCCAGCCGGAGCCTACAGCAAACTCATGCAAGTATCTCATGACTCACTTTCGCAGTGATGTAGCCTTTTTAGTGCTCTTTGCCTGCCTCGTAGACTCACGCTGTAGAATTTGCCTGTGCCATATATAGACAATCAGAGGCTTACTTTGCGCAGCAAAATGTGATGCATGCAACAGCAACTCTGTGGCTATGTGACTTCATTACTGATAGGGGAGCTGTGCTGATATGTAACAGACTTTAAACAGAAATCAGGCCATTGTTTTTTTTTTTGTGAAGACCAAAAACTCAAAGGTGAGCAATGAATCAGCCAGATCACAAGACATTTTGAATCTTGTGTGGGAGATGAGACTTTGTAGATCAACACAGAGGACGCGGTGTGCGGTTTCAGAGCACAAACTGCATCATGCTGCACCTACTAATACCTCCAGATTTAAGCGAAAGCAAACATTAACATCAGGTTCATTCACTTATGGGCATCGTGCATATCTGTGGGGAGGTTTGAGCTCAGATCAGATTACGAAGTCTTCACACTGAAGACCGATGGGATGAATTTGAATGCTGTGTAGAAAGGCGCTCTCATCCACCAACTGTGAGCAGCGCAATTTACATAGTACAGCTTCCTGTTTGTGTTTGAGAGCTGTACCTTAAGTTCAACTGGTTCTGATTTGGTATTAAAAAGGTCTCTCTTTTCGCTCTGTGCACCATTACAATGATTGTACATCAGCGGTTCCTGAATGTCACGACTCTTTGCCCATCAGGCTGTACTTCACATACTTCCACCTTTGATATTCAGTGGATTTTCGGCGTGCAGTTCATAGATCAGTATGAATGCAAAGTCAGATGAAGTTCCTCCTCTCGCATTTTGCATACTTAATGTTGACACATTTTTATTTACTTTGATTCTTATCTGTTTCCAGGACAACTCTGAAGACCTAACTTTACACTACTGGGCATTGTTCGATGGCCACGCTGGCTCCGGGGCAGCTGTAATGGCCTCTCGTCTTCTCCACCACCACATTGCCCTGCACCTACAGGAAGTGATGGAGATCCTCTGTACTCCTAACCTTGTGCCGCCCACGTGCCTGGGTGAGGAACCTATCAATCACCACCTCACCCCTTCATCTCAGCGTGTCCTTACAAGGGCTGCATCGCTCCGGGGTGCCGCAGGGGCTCCGGGTTCCCCCAGTACCCCACCGACACGCTTCTTCACAGAGAAGAAGGTGTCGCAGGAGAGCCTGGTGATTGGAGCCATCGAGAACGCCTTCAAAGACATGGTAAGAGGCACGTGCGTGATCTGTAGTTGTCTTTTGACCTGTAAACGTTCCATGTCAAATGCATAGATTGTATATAAAAGATGGATTTAGCCACAGTGGCGTCATAGATTGATTTGCAGGATACCATCTTCAAGGCTCGAGAGGAGCATTTTGATTCTATGGCACTTTTGGGCCTTTCATTAAAGTCAGGTGGTGTATCTCTAAGCAGAGCACTTTACTGCCCACACCCACACCTGGTTTTATCCGCTAGTTAAAAAAAATGCTGTAACAATGAAAAGAATACAAAGAAAAGCTTCTCCTGCTCTTCATAAAATGACGCTTTTCCAGCTGTTTTGCCTGGAAGCAGGGCGTTGCTGGAAATGAAAAGATTAACTGTATTCTGTTAAGCTAAGTTACAAACCCATAACCATATAATACTTTTTGATCACTGCACACACCTTTAGCTGTCATACACATACAGGGAATTTCCAAACTACTGTTCTTTTGCACCCCACGCTCCACTTCATCACTGCCTGCGCACATACTATAAAATTAATAATCTTCACATCTGTTAGCCTCTAGTTGCTATCAGTAAATGCTGATTTGTCATGATTAGACAGTCAAGCCAATTGCACATAAGCCTCCTAACTTCCTGCTGGTGTGTAAAGGTGTAGAAATGACCCGAGCTACCCTTTCTGCTGCTAATTTGCTCAGTATGTTCAGTTATACAGCTGTAAAATATTTATGTGCTACACTATTAAATGACTTTATCCATTAGAGCCGACATTAGTATTTCAAAACTTAAAGGTACAGTAAGTCACTGTTTGAGATTAAACAATAGAAAACAGGCTGCCCCTCTGTTGGTCTTCCTTGGTCTCTTGTGTTCTGGGGGCCTCTGGATGTCTGGAGTTTTGATCTCCTCCATACCTGCTTCATACCCTGGAGGACGGGGCTGTGGCTCCCCACACTCCCTAGCAGATCGTTACATGGAGAAACCTTTGGAATGCAAGCATGCTGATCCACACAGGTGTACACACGGGTATTCACAGACGCGGACTACAGCTTTCTTGGCTGCTGCCTCAAAGCACATTGTGCGCTGTCTATCTTGCGTGCTGCACAATATCGTTTATTATTTAGTATCTACTGATATCTACTGCTAGCTAGTTTATTGTGATGGTGCCGTTTTTTTTTTTATTATGTTGCTCTTTGTTGTTTGCTTTCTCTTCTGTTTTTTTCTCCATACAGGTGACCCAGGTGTTTTGTTTTTTTGTTTGTTTGTTTTTTTTTCTTTCTTCCCCCCCTTCTCACCGTCTCTTCTCCCCTTTGGTTTTCTTTCTCTCCCTCTCTTTCTTTCATTCTTTCTCCCTGTCCTATCCCCCAGTCATGTCTGTCCCGTTTGTAGCAACTGAAAATAAAATAAATTCATAATCATAATAAAGGTCAATCAAATGGACCAATATGGCAAGGCCATGATGATCCACTTGGTAAAATAAATCCGCTTGGCATCTTTCTTGGCCTTAAGACAACAAACAGAAGAAAACAAGAATATTGTACTCATAAATATACATTGATTAGTGCCCAACTATGTCTTCCCACAAATCGATGCATTTTCATAAACTTGAATTAATCCATTAAAAAAAACACAGAAGCAGGTTTGGCTTGTGGAAACTACCATGTTGCTCCACCATCTTAAATACAGTGGCTGAGATGGTTTTGGTACTCCTCTAATTAACAGTTTCTCACATTGTATGAGAGTTTCTTTACTGAGTGTCTGAGTCCAGCGATGTTAGATCAAAGGAAGTTTCACTAACACTGGCTAACAGCAGCTAATCAGTGCAAAAAGAGCCAACTGCTGCCATCCAGTGGTGAGATTTTCCACATTGTACCTTTTAAATTGACTGTTTCTGTATTAACAGTACTGCAGGTTTTAATGGGCTTGTCTTGAGCATCATCCTCCAGCACTTTAGAGAGGAGATTATGTGTCTCTGACAGCTGGTTAAAGGTGATAAGGTACTTATGGCGTGATCACACGCTGTAAATTTTACCAGAGGCCTGATAGCCTGAGTCAGACGGCAAGTAGCACAGCCAGGAGAAGTAATGTACTTTCGCCATAAGCTGCTGCAGGTCACAAGCACTCGGCATCTGGCTGCGCTCTAAGTGGATGCTTGAGATTTAACCCGTGGAGAGGCCATGGGATCAAGAGCAGAGCTAATCAAAACAGTGCTAGCCTGTGTGATTGAGGGGTCAAAGTTCACTTTTTCAGTTTCACCTTCAGGCTCTCTGTTCTTGATTATGTTTGTAATGATCCTATGCACGCCTGTATAGGGAGATTAAATTCTTAAGTCAAAGAGGGTTTCATTTGCAGTCATTCGCAGTTTCCCATGTAAACAGTATAATGCCTGTCAGCCAGTTTTACATAAGCAAAGGTTTTTAGGTATGTTCAGAATTCCAGTAAAACAGGTGAGAACTAACTGCTGATGCACCTGTACCTCAAACATGGAATTTACTAATGATTAAAGCCGGAATCTTTTTGTCCCTTAGCCCATAATGTGCATTTCCTGGGAACGTTGCTTCCGGCTGCTGTGTTATACACAAGGGATCGCCACATGTTTGATTTGGAAGATTTTTAGATGATATGTTCTTTATAACACAACACAATTTGTGTCACTACACTTGTGTACACCACACATCCCCATGTTTAGACTAATATCTGTGTGGTGGAGGTAAACCCCCTCCTGTAATAGGCTAGGCCTGACACTGAATTATCCTTTTGATTGCAAAATCATAAATTCTAACTGTAAAATGTAACACGGGTCAGATATTGGTGAATGGCAGTGTGGACCAGTCTCCTCGGAGAAATCAGTGCTTAATGCCGTCTAGTGCTTCCATTTGTTGACCACTAGGTGGTAGTGTGTGGTTAGTAATGTTTAAGAAGCCGCACTGCACTGCCAACCAAAGAGAAATTGTGGACTGGTGCTAGTCTGTCTTTGTAGGTACAGCAATGCTTTTTGCAGGATTAGTTAACTAAAAGTTCAACTGTGAATTGTTGATTATTGAACTGCTGATTCGAAGTTGTGAGGGATGTTTTTTGAAACAGTCAGGGTGATTACTGAAACAATGTCAGGCTAACATTTGTTGAACATTGTGGCATTAATTAGTAGAAATCAGGTTTCGGGTTCAATTCAGTGTTTCACCGAAAAGGCAGCACATTCTCTGTGGTGGAGTCCTCCTTACTCTTTTATTTTTCTACTTGCAACCAACATTGGCTTCTTTTCCTCCCGAACTTGCCCCTGAAAGAGCTATTTTTAAATCATATATTTTAAAGCACATACAGTGTATTTTAGGTTCATTGTTCAGTGCTACACTAATTTGTTTCTTCAGGTGGTCACAGTGTGTTTTTTCTTACAACACAATGGGTTCTAATTACAGTACTTACTCTCCTCCCGAGCTGTCACTTATTTTAATTTCAGTAATCATTTTTCCGTAAAATTAGATGCAGTTTGGTTCAAATGGCACACATTTCCTCTTGGAACAAAACACTGTCAGCTCTGCTCCTGCTGAGAAACTACCCAAAAGCTGATTTTGGCAGAGTCTCACCCCTCAAAGGATCTAGACCTGTTTTTCTTCAAGGAAGCTCGTTTTTACCCCCCCATAAAGAAAGCAAGAAAGAAAAAAGAAAATGGAAAGTGTCAGGGAGTCTTGGAAAGGTTTGGTCTCACAAAAAAGATCTCACTCAATCTCTGTATCTTATCAGCAGGCTCCACCTTCAGTTCTGGCACACATCCCCATTGGAAATAGAGGGGCTGTTGAGGCCTGATAAACCCTGTGTAAATATCAAAACCAGTGTTAGCTGATAGACGGAGGTGTATCACCTGAGCTGTATCTAAAGCCAGGGCAGGAAATATGTCAGTACTCACTCACCTTTTTTTTTTTTTTTTTTTTTGTCCAATTTATTTGTAGATCATATATATACACTTCGTACTATGTATACATCGTATAATCGAGTTTAGCCATAATAATTGTCTTTGTACATTTTACCACTATTTTTGAACTGTGGGGCTTGGTCTCTGATTTGTAAGTTTACATTAGAACTACATTTTCAAAAGCTACAACATGCTTATTGACTTTTTAAACTAGCCTATTAGCTTTGCAGCTTTAGGAGAGAGACTCAAACCAAGGTTAATTAGCTTAATTGGCTGAAATACCAGCTCATCAGTTAAAAATACGTAAGAGCCAGAACGAGAGAAATATGCATACGAGTTATAATCACAGGTTATTTGAAAGTGTTGTGGCCCGAGCTTTAAAATAGTTTTGCACATAACCTCTCATGTGACAGTGTAACATTTTGATTTATAGTTATAGCCTGTACTGAGCTAACAAGCTGCTTACTGTAGCAGTATATTTATCATGCAGACACAAAACTAGTATTTATTTGCACAGTAGTCGACTGTGCAAATGTTTTGACTCATCCCTCATATCCTCATATCATTCACTTGAGTCCCACCACCAGGCCTGCATACAGTCATTTGAAAACATTGTTTTTCATATGACCTTAGTATAGCAGTAGTGAACAGTAGGTACCTGTCAAATAGGCTTGTGGCTGTGTGAGTGTGTGTTTGATGCTAGGAGTGTTTTTCTAATTTGCAAAAAGATTTCACCCAAAGGTCTTTTTCTGCATTCAAAATCAACTGATAGTTACTGCTGTCGCTAATTAGTTCAAAATGATTAATTCCGTTAATTACCTGCCACACTGTCGATCATGAGAGCTCTCTTGCCTGAAATTAATCCTCTTTTCCTGTTGTGACTGTCCTGAGTTATTTCTTTTCATTTCCTGCTTTTGGTCCTAATATCTTTGGGCTCTCTCACTGATTCAGTAAACTCACTAAATGATAAGGCTGGTCTGAGCAGTACTGTGGCCTTCCTGACTGGAAGAACGACACACAAAAAACTTTTGGTCTTCGAAAATGCAGTCACACAAAATGTGAGTCTACCTCGTGTCTATTTTTGACTTTTAGAGCAACTTAAAGATTTTTTTTTAAATAGCAACATCCAAATTATTTATGGGCGCACTATACATAAATATCAAATTCAATTAAGTTTTATTTATATAGCACCAAATCACAACAACAGTGACCTCAACCTGCTTTATGTAAAGACCCGACAATAATACAGATAAAACCCCAACAGTCAGAGGACCTCCTGTGCAGCCAATTGGTGACACTGGGAAGGAAAAACTTAGGATAGGAAGATATCCTGCAGAACCAGTTAGTCATCTTCCGCAACGAACATGGTTGATGGGCTGATTGGTTGATGGGTTGGTACAGCTAAAAGATTTTTTTAATGAAATGTTTTCCCAGTTGTGTTTCACTGAGTTGAGATTCAGCTGTCTGATGCGATATAGGCGTGAATCGTACGATACCTTTTGTGTATACTTGCTGTACTTTGAAGTGGGAAACAATTGCTTAATTCTGGTTGGACTCTCCTTGTTAGAATGTCCAATTAAATTTGTTTTAATTCACTTAATGTCCCTTTAGTTGTTGGTATGTTGGCTAGTTTGTTGATATGTTGCACGACTGATGTGACACTGAGGGATGTCAGACCTACCAGTATTACTTGATGGTATTTTTCTTCCTTCCAGGAAACAATAAAGATGCAGGGCTGTGCAAAAAGCGCTTCAGCATTTATAGTAGTATGGTATAAAGAGATGAGCATGTATGAGCGTTGAACTGCTCTACGTCTTTCTTTTTTTGGTCTGCCTTCTGGTTTAAAGCTCAGTTGTTTCTTCCTGGCTCAGGCGCACAGGAGAAAGGTGTAGATGTTTATGCAGACATTTTCATTATTGAAGACTTGCCTGCAGCAAGAGGTATTGGATACAGCAAGGATAAATATGCATAGCTCGCTATGGATTCATAATTCATCCAGGGTGAAGGACACATTTGTTCACCCCTCCTATCCTCCAAACCCTTCCTTCAGCCCCCTACCCCCAGGAGTGTCTGCTGGAGTGCAACCCACACACACGCACACTCAGATTCACACTTAATGCATCTTACATCTGGACACGAACACATAGTTATGCACACAGAGTGCGCACACGCTGCATTCCACTCCTGTCTCCTGTCAGAGAACCACACTGCTCGCACTGCAATGCTCGCACGCTTACAGAGTCGTATTCAGATGGAGGGCGTCGGCGGCAGAGCAGAGGGCGATACGCTTTAGTAAGGGGTGACATCCCTCATGGGAAAAACGTGCTAGGGATGGACTTGCTGCAAATGTGTTTGCCAACATTATCGGCCCCACTCAGTCTGTTGATAGTGACGCCGGGATGGGAATGAGGTGCCTGATGGGGTCACTCGTTTCCCTGAAATATCTTTCCGCTTCTGTAGTGCGATTTTAAAAAAACCCAGAGGAGCCGTTACTAGCAGACCAGCAGACGGAGAGCACAAAAAAGGGTTAAATGCAGTCTGAGCGGCTTGGTTCAAATTTACGTTAGTGCTTTGATTAATTCAGTGACAGGTTAATTATTCATCTAATGAATGAACTGACGGCATGGTTTTCTTCAAATCATTTTTGGTTTAATTAGCACCAAATTAATCTGGGCTAATTAGCTGGTGTAATAATCAGTGGGCCCCTCCAAACTTTCTCATCTGTCCTTTTTGGTTTCCATTATTTTTTATTGCTCCTTGACTTGTGGCACTCTTGATAAATGAATTCATTATGGTGCTATAATTAATAACGGCATCATGACAGGATTTGAGTATCAAGGCAATATTTTCTCAGTATCAGTTTTAAGCTGTATGGGGAAAAACAGTTCTTCAAAGCTGTGGTGATTAGAAACATGACGGTGTGCAGAGGATCGGTTGTGGATTATGTGTCCTCGTCATCATAATCTGTCTGTGTCTCTGTGTGTTTTGTCTTTTTTTTAGGATTTACAGATAGAAAAGGAGAAGGCGGTCTACAACATCTCAGGTGGCTGCACAGCGCTGGTGGTCGTCTATTTACTCGGCAACCTCTATGTGGGGAATGCCGGGGACAGCAGGTGTGATACACATGCAATGAGTGTATATGTAAGATACAGTGGGGGGGGGATGATTATTTGATCCCCTGCTGAGTTTGTGAGGTTGCTCGCTTGGATGTGAGGAACAGTCTCTGGTGTTTATGCTGGTTTTATTTTAATGGAGAGACAGAATATCAACCAAAAATCCAGAAAAAAACACATTGCATAAAAATACGTATTGATTTGTATGTCACTGACTAAAATAAGTATCCCCTAGCAAAACACGAACAAAGCATAACGCTTCCGCCTCTATGCTTGACTATGGGGATGGTAATCTTTGGGTCATCTTTGGTGACTGCGGTCCAACTCCCTTTAGCTCATTTACAAGCTCCTGCCGTGTAGTTTTGGGCTGTTCCACCACTTTTCTCATGATCATCTTCACCCAATGAGGTGATATCTTACATAAGAGCTCCAGACCGAGAGAGAGAGTTTTTTCTGAATAATCACACCAACAGTGGTCAGCTTCACGTGAAGCTTCTTGTTAATGGTCTAACAGCTCGTTGGTCTTGTCCACAGTGGAGGGGAGGTTTTAATGAATTAAACTGATTCTGTGGACAGGTGTCTGTGGACATAATGAGCTATAATCAGGAGTATCTCTAATTGCTTGGTTGATTGTAATCTGTGTGGCACACAAGCGCACAACCAATCTGTAGCAGCAGATCGTAGTGGATCAAACACTTACTTCCCTTAATAACATTTTAAATTAATTTAGAACTTTTATGTGACGTGTTTATTTGTTCTGGATTTTTGGTTAATATTCCGTCCCTCTTCATTAAAATGTTGTTTATTTGTATGTGAGAAAACTAACAAATTCGAAAGAGGTTCAAAAATAGTGATTTCCCCTGCTGTAGCAGACTGTAGAATCTTCTTTGTTTTCGTCTCTGTGTTTCTCGCTCACCTTCTCGTGCCCTTTAGCCTACAGGAACAACTGTGTCCCTTCCTGGATGAATAGAGTTTTGCTTTGTCTGCTCCTCTCCCTCAGAGCTATCATTATCCGGTCTGGGGAAGTCATTCCCATGTCAGCAGAGTTCACACCAGAGTCAGAGAGGCAGCGACTGCAGTTCTTGGTAAGAAAGAACCTTTCTCAGCTCCTTTCTAGCAAGCACAGCTGTCAGATATTAGCAGAGCTGGCCTCCCCTCCTGTTGAGACACCAGCTATGCTTAGCTCTGTCTCTCTTACACGGCCTGCTCTCTGTGCCAGCTTAATAGACTATGGAATTGTTTTTCCTATCCCTAGGGCGCGTCAATCTTCTTCTCTTTCTGTTTTTTTTTTCTCTTTTCATATCACAGGCCTACATGCAGCCCCACTTATTAGGGAATGAGTTTACACATCTGGAATTCCCAAGGAGAGTCCAGAGGAAGGAGGTGGGGAAGAGGATGCTGTATCGTGACTTCACCATGTCAGGATGGTGGGTTAACTAATACTTTTTTTTTTTTTTGACTAAATTACTGATTGAATGTATGTCAGTGTCCAGTATCCACCTGGGAGGATAACATTTTGGTTTCTGCACTCAAGTCCTTCACATTTGTTAGAAATGCTGTCGATGTTATTTAGCCACATATCTGGTTGAATGCATTTATGAGCCTTCTGAAAGAAATCTCTGCAGCCTACACTATTATTTCCATTCGATAGATTTTTGCACAATGTACCCTATAAAGAAATTCATCTGTGTCCCATTCACCGAGTAATTCAGTTCATTAGCACTCCACAATCATCTTGAGAACTTTAGATTGTAAGGTCAGTACTTAACTATTAACACAATGGCCACAATGGGGAGAAGAAACTTTACTTTTAAAAAGTCATTCAAGTCATCAGTTGTCATAAAGAGGTCAGGAACTGTCCTTCGTATTTCTTCTTTTGTGTGTTAGTGGGCAAAGCAAAGACCTTGCCCTGTGTCCTAAAGTAAAGAGAAAAATAAAAAGGAGGGAAATAGAAAAAAATGTATAAAAACTAAGAACTGACAAACAGAAAAAGCTGAGACCAGGGCACCAGAGAAACGGAGGCAGGGAAGGTTATATTATATAAACATTGTGTTTACATTTTCTTTATGTAGAAATGGGTTCAAGGATAGATCATTTAATTTTGTAGGACCACTAAAGCTTTTAGTTATCGCTGCTGAATCTTCACCTTTTGTTTTTACTTTTTCCAGCCATGGCAATCTATTAAACTAGCATTACCGCAATTCAAAAACACTCAGAAATAAAGTAAGGTCTTCATCGCTACCTTTACGATTAAACAGCTAATTTAGCATATTTACCCAGGTAATTTAACACAATATGGATTACAAAACTAAACATATAGAACAGTGCAAAGCTCTATAAATGGAAAAAAAAGGAAATTGGGTTACAGATTTATTAAAAATACGTGCAATCACAACACTCCTTATATTAATAATATTGAGCTCTCCATTCTGCTTAGGCTAGCCTATGAGATTTGCTATTCATGTATGATTTTACAGCATTGACGGTGTGTTTGGGTTCATTGCCACGCTGATAAATTCAGCCAATCAGATGCTTTCCGAATGGTGTTGCATTGCGAATCAAAATCTAGACAAGTCAAAAACCATGACCGAGCCTCTGCCATGTTTTACAGTTGGCTACAGACACTCACTGTTGTACCTCTCAGCTGACTTCCTCCTTACATCCTGATAACGATTTGACCGCTTTTAAAGGTTGAATAATTCATAAGTCAGTTTTAAGTGTTTCAACAAGGGGAAAAAAACATTCTTCCAAAAATGCTCAGGTACAAGGATGGGGTTGAAAACGAGTGACAAAGCAGCCAATATCCAAAGGAAATCTTTGAAAGACCTTCAGAGAGCCTTTTATGAAGTTTGTGGATATGATTGTATTCTTATTAACTAATGACTCATGCATGCAAGCACACACAGACACACGTAAAGAGAGAGGGGATGAGAAAAATATAACGCTCAAAACCAGATGCTTGTTTCGAAGTGAAGGTGCAGGTGTATTATTATTATCATTATTATTATTATTATTCACGTATCTGGTTCGTGGTGGTGGACCACAGTCAGTATTGGTGCTCTACTTGAGGTGTGACTAATTCTTAGAAAAGACTCACTGTTTTAGGAAGTTGAACTGGTAACCTGTGCTGACACTGAGAGCGTGTAGTATAGTTAAATATAGTTTTAAAAACAGTTTTTTATCCATTATTAATAATTACAGATCATTTAAGTTGATATGTAGAATGATCCCTTATTAAAAATCCCCAAACTAGTGGAAAAGGCATTTCAGTTTAGAAAGCCTGCCTTTTAATGTGATTCTAATCAGACTTCTGCATCTCAGTCAGGATGCTCTGGGCTCTTAAATAGGATTTCAGTGCCGTTTGTGTGACTTGCACTGCGACATACGTTGGCAGCATTCTATCCCGAGCTGGCTGCGATACTAAGCAGAATCCATGCAATGACTGGCAGAGCTAATTATTGTGTGTTTTATGTTTTGTAATGTTTCTAGAAAACTACAAGTATTGCTATGCAGATGCATTTACAGGAGAGACGCTTCTATCGAAGGAAAGCGTGAACTGAGGATGAAGTGGGTGACTGACGAGAGTTGAGCAGGATATATTTTTTTGACTCCACCTGCATGCAGTTGTGTTTTATGGCTCTGCTCAGTTAAAGCAGATGTAGGTCAGTCAGTGGCTGCACTTCTTATTGGGCCCAAAACTCTCACTCAGTCTGCCTGCTTACTGTCTGAGCAGCAGAGACAGCCTGTGATGTATTTTTAATCAGGTTCTACCCATAACCCAGTTATGGCTCAATTTCACCCGGACTAAGTCTGGGTCTTAAATTAGTACCCTGTCAGCTGCTGTAGCTAATTGATCTGAAGTGCATGGCTCTGACTTAACTGTGTCATCGTCTATAGGTGCAGATTATATGCTGTATAGGGAGAGAGGATCTTTTTTTTCTTTTTTTTAATCTTTCTTCAGCTTTCTGTCTGTGCATGTATATGTGTATGTGCAGCCTGTGTGCCCACATGCTGTGAGCGCGTAGGCGTACGCTGGCGTCCAATTCCCTCAAAGGCATCCGTGATCAAGGCTGCAGTCTAATGAAGGCATACAGGCCTGCAGCCCACCTCTCTGTCTCCCTCCCTTGCTTTCTTTACCTCCCCTCCGTCGGCCAGTTGGACCAGATTGAGGTTCTGGCGTTGGCATTGTCGGCTGTAATAGTGGTCATTGGCCGGCATGGCAGGCTGTGTTATTTGCCCAGAATGACGGATGTTGAGCAGTCGGCCGTGTTCGCCGTAATGTAGAAGCTGCGGTAACGCAGGCGGGCAGGTGGAGGGAGGGAGGGAAGGAGGTTGGGGAAGAGGGGTGGGTGACTGGAGTAAGGAAAAAGAAGTAAGTGGATTGAGGTAAGATGTAAAAATTGATAAACAGATGAAGGAAGGATGATTGGTATGTTGTGTTGGTCACAAAGGAGGGAAGGGATGGATGACAGTGAATGGTTGTGAAGCACAGTGGCATTCACTCAAAAGTCTTTAAGGTATACTTTTCTTCTTACAGAGTGTTGTATGTAAGAAGAAAAAGGAAGTACCATGGTCAGCCTTGAAAACAATACCAGGTTCTTGTGGGCAAACACTTTTTTCAAGGTACTTGGCAAATAGATTTTTCCAGGCATCTCGGGAAAACGTGCCTCGTCTCATCTGCTTCTCTCTCTTCATGTAATCCCACACTGACTCCAAGAC
Organism: Pundamilia nyererei; assembly: GCF_000239375.1. Classification (NCBI taxonomy): domain Eukaryota; kingdom Metazoa; phylum Chordata; class Actinopteri; order Cichliformes; family Cichlidae; genus Pundamilia; species Pundamilia nyererei. Next base: position 4,614,307 of record NW_005187428.1, on the reverse strand, counting down.
GCTGAGATCGGGGCTCTGTGGGGGCCAGACCATCTGTTGCAGGCCTCCTTGTTGCTAGAGATGGTTCTTCATGACTGTGGATGCATGTTTTGGGTTGTTGTCAAGCTGCAGAATGAATGAATTTGGGGGCTGATTAGATATCTCCCTGATTATAGCGTGCGATGCGTCTAAACAGCCATAGTGCTGAAAACTTCACAAAGTGCTGTATTAATTTCGCCCGCCTGGAATCTCTCTGTCTTCCAGCTCTCCATCTGCTCCTTCTTTCTTTTTCCATTATGGCTTTGTATTGGTATGACTGATGCCTACAGCTTGCATTAGAGGAGTCGCTGGGTCACTGCCATTTTCTCTGGCCTTGCTTTGCTCTTGAAAGCACCACTCAATCTATCAAGGTTGACCAAAAAAATTTGTTTTTTTTTTTAAAACCAACTGTCAATTGCACTAATTTGTGTGACTCATCCAGTGCTGACACGGCCCGTTACAATGTCACCTCAGTATCTGTTGACAGGTGTGTATATATAGCAGTGTGCAAGCGAGTTATGACGCGGTGCATGCACTGCCAATGTTTTTCTGTCACCCCCTCTTTGCAGCAGGCGGAGGTGACACCACCTTCTTCCCTCCTGTCCACCTTTTAGTCACCTGCAGGGAAAACATGATACAACCCCTTCTGCCCTCTTTCCCTGGTGTACCGCCCCCCTTTTAGTCACATGCTGCAATGTATCAAGCAACCAAACATCCTGCGGTGCTTTACAATACTGCAAAGTTTCATACTGAACCAATGCCAAGTAAATACAGGGTCAATAAAAGGCAGGTCATGTAGGGGAGATTTATGAGATGAATCATCATTAATTTGCCAATTCTGAACCCATTTTCACCAATAAATCCCTGTTTTTATTTTTACTTTACGTTTCATGTATTTTGATTTGGGGTTTTGAAGATCTGGAGTGTAAATGCACCTGCCTCTACAGCACTTTACTGTAGGTTATAAATAAAATAGACGTGCCCAATTGATCTGATACCAATTCCAGCGATAGTATTGATAATGTCGATATCTGGTTCCATTCGCCCACCTCTAACATCCCCTGAGCTGGGAAGCTGTCGGCATCAGTGTGGTCAAACAGTGCGGCCCTTGAGCAACTTTCTTTGCTGTTTTTAGAACTCAGTGTCCCAGAGCAAGGAGCAGGTATCATAACAGGATTAATGTGTATCTTTCTCATCCTGTCACACTCTTGTTATCTCGAGTCAGACAGGCTGGATTCGCTGTAAACACTCGTCTCGAGGGGGAGGCCGTCCCTGACAGCAGGCTCTGGGGATTTTATCCAAGACATCTTTGAAATAATGACAGGAATGCGTGTCTCCGTGTCGTAGTTTTGTTGTTTTTTTTTCAGGAGATTTAACAAATCTTGAAGGTGAAAGAGTAAAACAAAAGAAGTTTTGAGCGACACAGCAGAAGTAGCACCTCTTCTTCTGTCTTTTTTTTTTTTTTCTAACAAAAACAGTGAACCCTGTCTTGGTAGATGGTTTAAAGTTTCGTATCATCAGTCGTGCTATTTTAGATCTAAGAAACTGATGAGGAAATCCTTCTGAAGGCTCTTATTTGGTAATACAGCTCGCCTCGCTTAGATGAGGCTCTAGACTGTATTCCTGTGTTTGTGGGCTGTGTTCTCTGTGATAGTTCTTGCTTTCACAGTAAAAAAAAAAAAAAAGAAGGAAAAAGTGCTGAGTGCAGCAGTGTAGCGCTCGCCTAAGGTGGAAACATATGGTCTCTCTGAGTGAAACCAGCAGTAATGTAGAAACCATCCTGGTCCCCGCTAATCTGAAGTACATGGACTGTGGTGTGCTGGGCAGACTTGGGTCACATTCACAAATGAAACATTTGTCTTTTTAGCAGCTTTTCAAACTAAACATTTATTTTCAGGAAATTTTCCTACATGAGAAGCATCCCCCGATCCACGTTAGGCCGCTTTTATGACCATTCTGAATATTCTTTTCCTCGCTCCCTGTGATCTGACGGCTAAAATAAAGAGAAACCTGTGTTTCTAATTGTATTTTCAACCAAGTCAGCGCTCGCTCAAGAGCCAGAATTTTATTCACAGCACCTGGTGCGAGTTCTGAATGGAAAACTCTGACCTGGCAGCTCTCGTGGAAATTGGCTGGGTTTTGTTATGTATCTGGTACAGTAAAGTTACACAGCTGCTCCTGTGAAGTACAGCTGCTCGCAGATGAATAGGAGCACACGCACCAGGAGCAAGAGTGTTGGGTTTCTTCACTTCGACTTTCCGAATTGTAAAGGTGAAAAGTGTATCGCTTAGATCTGAGATGAATACAGCGAGCATTGTACAGTCTTCCTCTTCACAGCGCAGCTCTGTCTGGTCCCAGTGTGAAGATGGTAAATTATTCATTAGTTCGCGTGGGGAGTTTAAAGAGTGCTCTGAGAACAGGAGGATGGAAAGTGTGGATTCTCTTGCATCATTTTAGCTGCTTTACTTTCAGACCTTCAGAGGCGTACATGCGCAGGCGCCACAGACAGTTGCAGAAAACCAACAGTGCACCTAGACTGTCTCGTGCAGGCGTCTTCTTTGTCGCTAGGGATACCTTCACAGGATCAGTTAGAAACGGGGGGGAAAAGAAAGTGAGAGAATTAAGCTAAGGATCTCTGTGTGTTTGTGTGAATTTTTAACTCTGCCTTTTCTCTCTCTGTGCCAGTCCCCTCATGTCAGCAGCAGGGCCTGTGGGAAGGAGAGGGGGTGGGGGTATGGAAGTGAAGTATCTCTAGGGCATGTGTGTGCAGCCTGCTATAAACAGGAAGAAAAAAAAAAACATTAACGTGTTCTGTATTCTTTGCACAGGGCATATAAAACCATAGAGGAAGATGACCTAAAGTTTCCCCTGATCTACGGTGAAGGGAAGAAGGTAAGAAGTGCTTCCACAGCCTCATGTGCCATGCATGTAATCAAAGCTCACCGGGGCATCATTGGTACACCCGACCTCACATCACCCAAATCGCTGTGTAGAGACATTCCTGGCCTTTTTGAATCCTGCACAACCTGTAGCACAAACGAGCTCTCCAAGGACTTATTATTATGTCTTTCAGCCAATTTAAAAACCAAAAACGAAAAGAAAAAAAAAATAGGCAGAGGTCTAATGTGATGGTCCTATCTGAGTCGTGTGTTAGATGGATCTGATGAAAGGTAACATATGCTAACTGAATATATCAATACTGAAACACTGACTTGCACTAACAAAATCTTGTCAACGCTGAAAAAAGGGAAATGACACAGAACAAAAGGTCAAGAGTTTCCCCCTCGTTCAGTTACACTGTACATGCAGTGGTGCGTAGAAGCCTTTCTCTCTTTTTTTGACTTGAAAAGGTCAAAGGAGCAGTGCGATAGACCCGAATATGCTCTCGCCGTGCTCTTCCCCAGTTTTCACTTCCATACGTACAGAAAATAGATTTGAGTTTGACTGACAGCAGGGGAAAGATGTCACCCCTACAGTATTCTGTGTGCCCACAACCGCATTCAGACTCACCCCGGCGCAGCTGCCGGTGCCCACGTCGTGTCCTCTCCCTTTGAAGTGAGGAGCGGAGATGGATGGCTAGATAGAGTGAGAGAGAGGAACGCCAGAACACTTCAAAGCCCCTGGTGCGCAGCCCTCTGGGCCCCGGCACTCTACAATTAATCCCAGGATGTTTTACCCCTTTCTCTGCTGGAGGAACCTTTCCACCACTTTAAAACACTCTCCCTGCGTCGTTCTGCATACTGATCCAAGCTCAGTCCTACTCGGCTCCTCTTGTGCTCGTGCCTAAAAGTTCTTTCTCTGTACAGTAGAGATTTCCAGACAATATGAATCAGCTTCAGGGAGGATCAAACAATCAGTATGTGATTGAAGTGCAGACTTTCAGCTTTAATTGCAGGATTTAAAGAGGGGGGGGAAAGCGTAGCACGGTGGTACAGTGGTTAGCACTGATACCTCACAGCAACAAGGTCCTGGGTTTGAACCCACCATCTGTTGCTGTGAGGCATGTTCTCTCTGACATGTAGTTAGTTTAACTAGTTTTTCTGAATTGGCTCTAGATGCCTAATGGCTGTCTGTCTCTCAGTGGATTGATCCAAAGTGCTACATTTACTCTTTTTATACAGAATCACACATTTTCAGAGGCTCAAAAGTAATTTAGCAAACTAACATAATTTAAAATCTAAGGGCTGTTTTTAATACTTTGCAGTCAGTGCCTGAAGTCTAAAACCCACAGACATAATTAAACAAACCCAAATGTTAACCACATGTTCCAAATATTTGGAAAAATTATAATGAATGGTAGAATTATTACCACAGGCTGATGTTGTTGACATCTATCTTCCTGGTTTATGTGCGACCTGCTCTACACATGGTGGTTTATGCAAGATTTTAGATGTAAGATTTTCCTAAAAGCAAAGCGATTCAAATAATCAAAACCTCTGGCTCGTTTCTAAACTGTTCACCAGTCATGGTGTCGTCAGGTTCTCCGATCTCTGCAGTCTGTGACGAAGAGCAGAAATGATGACCAAGCTTCAAAATGGAGACCCGAGTTTCAAAAGGCTTCCACGGTGGCCTTCTAGATAACATCTACATAAGATCTCACTCGTTATAAGACGATCAGTCATGGGCAGAAATGAAAATGCCTTTCGTAGAGTTTGTTGCTGCTTTGTTTGACTCATACGGAGGCTGTGCTTTAAATGCCTCTGATCTTTTCCAGGCTCGCGTGCTGGCGACCATCGGGGTCACGAGAGGCCTCGGAGACCACAGTCTCAAAGTGCACGACTCCAACATTTACATTAAGCCCTTCCTGTCCTGCTGCCCAGAGGTACGCTCCAGTTTTATGTCTTCTCTATGTCTGCCTTGGTCATGTTGTTAGAATTTTTGCCTTACAGCAAAGGAGGAAAAAGGATTCAGAGTCCTTTCTGTTCGACCTGTCCAGTGGGTTTGGGCCTCTCGCCAAGTATTGACAATAACAGGCTCTACCACCCTCTAGGCTCTCAAGGATATGCAGTCATGTGAAAAAATAAGTACATCCCATGGGAGGTTGTTGGCTTTTATGGCTTGTCTGAGCAACCAGACATTTGACAATCGTTGAAATACTGACTATAGATAACGATGATATTAACAAACACAACCACAGCAAATATGCAAAAATAGCCGAGACGGTGAGCGCACTACTTTTGTTTCCATCGTTTTTAGTTTCAAAATAAGAAAGTAAGAGCAAAGACTGGCCACACACTGCACGGCCTCCTTTGGCAAACTATTACAGATTACAAAAGCATTTTGTAAACAGCAGTCTTTCAGTTCTTTCTGTGGATTTTCTCCTGCAGTTCTTATCTATAGGATACTAATTCTCTGAAACTCTTGGGCCGTTTTGTATGTACGACATATATAAAGGTTTCCGATAATGTGCGTTTTGGAGGACTATGGGGCCACAGTGAAACCTTCAAACTTGAATGCCTTAAGCTTTTGTGGCATTTGAGGTTTGTTTTGCATCATCATATCCTCTTTCATCTTCAGTTTCTCTCTTTTTTTTCACAGGTGGTTTTCTTTTTGAAACAGCTGCTATTCAGTTGAATCTATTCTTCCCTAAACTAAAACGCTTCCCCCGGCCACTGGCCTCAGCACAAGTTGAAGGCTTTATCGATCCTCACTCCTTGTGCTCAACAGTTAGAGAGGTGCTCTTTTAATGAAATTGCAAACCTTGCTCTTCAGATGGCCTTGTGTTATCTCCTAACACTCTTAGATATGGTGCGGAATACATATTTGAATCAATGACTGCAATGTGCCCAGTATCTGAGGCAGTGAAGCAACTTCCAAAATACAACATTTCTGTCAGTGTCCTTTATAGCTTGTATGAGGTTTTTCTCCCACAGAGCTGCCCATGTCTCACCAATCAGGTCTAATGTTACTGTGGCCAGACAGTATCTTGGATTCATCTACCACACTTTAGGATGTTTGAATCTATGGCAACAAATCTGAAAATGTACCTACTTATTTTTAAAGCCACTTAAAAAATCTAAATCGTCTACAAAATATGAATTTTGTGTGCTATTCACTTGAGTTTATAACCTGCCTTAATAGGAACAATTTCTGTGGGTTATACTTTTTCACATGACTGCATCAAATGCAATGATTGCATCGTCTGTCACAAAGCAGAAGAAGAAAAACCTGGATGTTAGCAGTTGTAATGTAATTGTTTTTTACCTTCTCACTCTTCTCAAAGAGTCACCCTCATCGGTCACTTCACAGCATCTATCCTCCGTCAGGTTACATAAAGTTGTTGCTATAAAACAGTGGGTGTGTGGGTACACAAATACAGAATGATGAAAGCAGAGCACTCTTGTGGCACATACATCGCTTGGACTGTTAGTGAGGAAATCTGTGCCTACTCCTTTTTGGCCTTGTTGCTGCGTAGCTGCTGAATGACTAAAATCTGAGAGATTTGTTAAGTTATTCTGGGGAAGGGAGCCAAAGTCTGGGTTAGGGTTTAAAATCCTTTGCATTTGAGCATGTGTCAGGAGGGGAGGAGAGAAAACGGAATAAAAGGAAAAGTCAGAACAAGAGTGGCAGTATGTTAACATTAGTGTTTTAGAGGGGCTCTTTAGTTTTATATTACCCTCGTTGTGTCAGCCGCCTGATATAACGAGAGCGCAGAGGTAACCGCTGATAGCCAGTAACAGGAGGGACTGTGAACTGTGTGGTCAACGTGTGCGTTGATGGTCCCTGCAGTGCAGTGGATTGCAAGAAGGAATCCACTGCAAATGATTGCAGTAGTCATGAAAACCTGCACATTCTCTTGATCTTTAATTCATTGCACTCAAAGTTCAGTCATAGTTCAGCCTCCTTTTTTTTGATGTTCCTATAAGATGAGTGAAGTCAAGGTTTTTCCAGATAGAGCATAAAAACGTGATTTCTATATGAAAGACGTGGTATTCCTGAGCATTAAGGGGCCATAATAGCTTCTTTTGAAGAAAAATAATAACAATACAATTAAACATCGGCTTAAGGGTGAAGTCACAGAGGGTCACTATGAAAGGCATGACTGTTGTCAGAGTGCTGTGCACAAACAACAGTGATGACTGCAGCCTTCAGAGAATTGTTAAGAAAAGTAAATTCAACAAACTGGGAGAGTTTCACAAAGAGTGAATGGTGTCAGTGGATCAAGAGCCACCACATACAGATGGTCTTCAGGAAAGAGGCAACTGAAACGCTAATAAAAAGCCATGCCTGAACCGGAGAAGCATCTGACATGAGCTGAGGAAAGCAAGAAGCGTTTCAGTAGCTCAGAGGTCCAAAGTCTCTTCAGATGAAAGTAAAATTAGCATTTTATGGGAAAATCAAGGTCCTACAGTCTTGAGGAAGAATAGAGAAAAATGGTGTTTAAACTCCAGTGTGAAGTTTCTGCCAAAGTGCCAGGACTACTACTAATTATTACTGCGTTTGACTGGCCAACCAAATCACCTGACCCCCAACCCCATAGAGAATCTGTGGTGTATTATAGGAAGATGAACCCCAAAATACACACAAACTGAAGGTCACTGTCAAAGTAACTTAGGCTTTAATAAACCCATTCGCCGTCTTCAGGTTTTTCAGCTAATTCAGGGTAGCCTATCCCAGTCATAGGGTGAGAGGCAGGGTACACCTTGGATAGACCACCGGCCTCTCACAGGAGATATACAAACATTCAAAAAGAAGAATTTTTTCCTGATATTGACTTATTTTGACATCCACTAGTTTATATGTTCAAAGAAATGTGTGGGAGAGTGCCCTGCAGGGAATGTGAAAACATCCTGCGGGGACATGTTTTCCCTGCACACTGTCAAGTTAGAATTACAGACTTCTCTCAGGTTGTGAATAAAAAATAAATAAAACAGGCTGACCTTGGCAGTTTGAGTCATTTTGACATAGAATTTGGGTATTTGAGTAAAAATCAGAGGATCAGGTCCTTCCCTTTTCTTGACATACTATAGGAATGCTGCCTCATAGATTGATAGTCTCGCTGTGTTTCTCTCTTTCAAAGCCTGACTTACTGTTCATCTCAAGGTTCCCCACAACATGGAGCCTTGTGATCCACACACAACTCATTTTGATAATCTTACAGTGACTCTCCCTGCTTGCGTGTGGTGTTCTGTTTTTAAAGTAGCCTAAGTTGGTGTGCCTGCTGTGAATAGGCAACGCCTCCACAGTAGCAAAAGAATTACTTGAAGCAACCAAACAAAAGCCATCCAAGGCCACTGGGTATTATTTTTGCCTGCTGTTTCAGAGTATGCTTCTGTTCGCCCATAGTAATTTGAAAGACTGTGCCTCACCAGAGTTGCCACAGTAACACGAGTTTCCCTGCTTCAGAATATCTTTGAAGGATTGAGACCATCAACATTGTTTAGACAAGTATATGGAGGCGGATGTGTTAAGAAAGTAGAGATTAAATGGAAAGATCGTCCTAGTAATTTTTCTTGATATTTTGAGAGATTCATGTAGAGATATCCACACTAAGAGACTTGTTACAGTACAGGTAATCCACAAAACAGTTTACATTGTGTTCTGTGGCTGCCATTGATTTTTTTTTTTCTTCTTATAATCTCAATAGCTTATGTCAATAAAAATGTTGGGTGGTCCAGCACTCTGGTCCAGAATTGCTTGAAGCACAACAATGAAATTGGAAATCCCTTGACTTGGCATGTAGCGCTAATGATAGATGAACATTTTGGTTTCTTAGCTGTCAAATCTTTGAACAGTACCAGTGACTGTGTAAAAGATGGCCAGCGTGGCTCCACTCGGGAGCAGTTCAGTAATCCATTTTTTCTTAAGTCACTGGTTAGTGACCCATTAGCAAACATTATAGTACACTCAGGAGATGGAGCAGGTCATCTTCTAATCAGAAGGTTAGTGGTTTGATCCCTGACTCCTCCACTCTGCATGGAAAAAGTACCCTTGGGCAAGGTAGTAAATCCTGAGTTACCCTCTGAGTGTTAATGTTAGACATAGAAAGCACTTAGGCGTAGAAAAATTGCTTGTATGAATGCGGGTGGATGAGGCTTGAAGCAAGAAGCACTTTGAGTGCTCAAGTAAAGTAGAAAAGTGCTATAGATAAACCAGTCCATTTACCACTAAGATGGTGTACTTTAATCGGATGTTTCATTATTACGCCATTTCCAGCTTCTCCTCTGCTTGCCTTCTGTATTGCATTGTGGGAAAGCATTGTAACACTGAAAGCCAGGAGCAGGGAGAGTAGCAGCACAGAAAAGGAGAGGCGTCAGTGACAACAGATACAACCCAGATTAAATCAGATACAGGAAGAAAGAAAAACAGCTGGGATTGAGGCGGGTTGCAGAGCAGCCTGCAGAGGTGCCGAAGCTACATGTCCTGTATGAAACAGCCAAGACGGGTGGCAGAAGTACATACATTTGTCAGTTAAGCAGGAGTATACATACTTAGGTGCTGTATTCTGCAATCACAACTTATTAACATATTATAACATATTAACCCCTGAGTATAATGTAATGAATCATGTGCACAGTAAGATTTGCAGTGAATCCTATGCAATAAGCACCAATGACAAATACAAAACAATGACTCCCCGAAAATGCATGAACCAAAAAATAATCATGCCTGTACATGAATATGCAAGGAGTAAAAAACAGAGGTAATTGTGTTAAAATGTGGGGAGTAAAAGTAAAAAGTTGTCAGAAAAATAAACACTGAAATACAGTTACCTGACAATTTTGCTCGAGTACAGTAATAAAGTGTCTGTGCTTCATTGCTTCCCACCTCTGACAGGCAGTATGTTGTGTGATAGAGTATCAGCTGAGCCATCAGTTACAGAGATGAACTTCCAGGATTCACTCTGAGCCTTGTGTACAGAGCAAATCCTCTGCTCTGTTAGTTTTGAAGTATTAAAGTTGCATCCCGTTTGTCTTGAAATTATTAAATGCTCTTATTGCTGTAATTCAGATTCACCACCCTGGTATTAGAAGATAATCTGGATCAGTTTACCCTTTCAAGATTAAAGATAACCACTAGGAGGCCATGGCTAAGGCTTAAGACTGCTGTCCATTAATTACAGAGTGAGCATGTTGAACAGATGAACGTGCAGCACATTATAAAGTGCGTTGCAGCAGCTTTTTCAGGTTAAACACGGCTAAAATGCACAATCCATCTATACAATATTTTCTGTCTATAAATATGTAACGGGTGTACAAGGTTTGTACAAACAGCAAAGTTTTACAATTCTTGCTTCTCTTTTTTTTTTTTTCTAATTTCAGGTCAGAGTTTATCCTTTAGCACAGTGTGAGCATGGAGCCGATGACGTTCTGGTGCTGGGAACTGACGGACTGTGGGACGTCCTCTCCAACCAGGAAGTGGCTGAATCGGTCGGCTGTTTCCTGGCAAACTGCGACCCTGACGATCAGCACAGGCATGTTCACCCATCCCACACAGCTGCAGTCGCAGACAGGCCTGAACTTCCTCTCACCTCTGTCTTGTTTGGAGAGGGTGAACGTGGTTATCTTCTCACGATTACGCAAATTTCCAAACATTCAGATAATGATGTCAAAGAGCAGCTCATTAACAGGATTCCCTGATTATTTCCTCAATGGTTTTACTTTTTTAATTTTTGTTTGTTTTCTTCTGACTGTGGGCAGAGGCATTTATTCAATGGCTGCACGTTGCCATTATTCCCTGTTCTGATCATTATCTAATTGAATATCGCTGTGTGATGCTGACACCGTAACTACTTCTCACTTTCGTTCCCTCAGGTACACGATGGCAGCTCAAGACCTCATAATGAGAGCGAGGGGGGTGCTGAAGGATCGAGGCTGGAGGATAGCCAACGACAGATTAGGCTCCGGAGATGACATCTCTGTCTACATCATTCCCCTCATGTATGGAAACAAGCAGAACTAGCCAAGCTACGAAACCGCAGCCATCGCTGAAACACAACCCTGCCTTGACCTTTTAAAACTTCACATGTGCAGTTTTACCTCATTCCTTGTTCTCCTTTTAAAAGTGCTTTTGTTTCTGCTCAGATCAAAACCTGATCTGTCTCAGTTTCACCCTGATTATCCTCAATCAGGGTGATCTCTCTCTTTCTCTCCCTTTTTTTAAATAATGAAAAGGAAACAATCATAAGAGTAGCTGTTAATGATTACTGTTATTATTGTTTTTTTTAATTCTCGTGGAAGCCATCCTTAGCTGTGTTTCGGGGGGCAAACCCTGTAAACCTGGACTCTCGAATGAGATGACGACATCTCAGGACTGCTGTTACTAACTAATGCACAATATTTAATAATGTGAAAATGTAAATAATCTGAAACACAAGACATTGGTTAAGTGTGTTTGGCTGAACACCTGTACAGTGTTTACCCCCCCCCCCC
>NW_005187428.1:4596994-4602714 GCF_000239375.1 Pundamilia nyererei | reverse complement strand
TTTTTTTTTTTAAATGAAGACTACACTACCAGGTGGAGTGACACTTAAAAGATTTTGGCCCAATACATTTCACACTCCTTATTTCTTTACTATTGTATTTATTTGAACATCAGTTGAGGTCTACAAAGGAAAACAAACATGTTTCAGACATGTTCCTGCTTAAGCTGTCGTTCACCTGCTGCATGTGCCATCATCAAGCTACGTAGTCATCCTTTACAGCAGGGGCATCAAATATAAGGCTCTGGGGCCAGAATTGGCCTGGCAAAGACTCAATCTGGCCCACTGGATGGCTTTGGGATATGTGAAAGAGGACATAGCATTTCCCCTTATGAAGATCTCCCTTATTGCCAATTATAAGACACCGGTAATAATGTAACAGATAAACAAAGATCAAAACAAAAAGGTTCCTGTTTTCTCACTCAACTTTTTTTTTAAATGAGTAAAAATAAAAATAAAACAAGGCATTTTCTATGAATTAACAAAAACCTTCAGTTTTGTAATTATAAGGGCGCGGGGCGTAATGAGCCACCAGAAGCTTTTTCTGTAATTTGTACACATTTATTTATTTGCACTGACCGATTTCTCTCATTTCCAACAGCTACAGTTCTTTATCACGTAGAAAAATTAAAAATTGCACTTCTTTTTCTTATAGTAATTGGGATTAAATGTGTAGTCAAATGTCTTTACACTGACAGAAGGAGAGGAGTATCGCTGGTTCGGACCAACTTAACATCAAAGTGGGCCGCATGTGGCCCATGATGTAAAATGAGTTTGACATCCCTGCTTTACCTCATAGAACCTTTTCTCAGATTTATTGTTCTCATTTAAAAAAAACAAACATCAAAATGTATAAATAACAGGTACCTGTAACGACGCTGATGTTACAGATGTCCCTCAGAGCATAAATCTGGCCCGTCATTGCTAAACTTGTGTCTGAGCAGTCAACACAGTTCTTACGTTACGGAGTGGGTTTCCATATTTTATTTCAAATTGTACTTTTTTTTTTTTTTTTGAAGGTGAAAATGGTGAAACTGAGTAAATTTATTTAAATGTAAAAATGTAAATAACCTTTTCCAGCAGACAAACTCTCCCTTCCTTTTACTGTAAGTCACGCATATCTTACCGAAACCAAAACACACATGATTTGTACTGTTTTAGAATCCCATAGGAACAATAAAAAAATAAATGTGAAGAAGTTCATTTTTCTGCTCTATTAAAGTAGTTGATCAACAATTGTGACAATTCTCTGCTGCCTCAGTGATTTAAAAAATAAATAAATGGTGTTGATTGATCCTGGCTCTGGAATGCACTTGGCAGACAGCTCAGAGTATTGGGAAAAGTGGCGGCCTGGCCTCTTTGGTAACTGTATTAAATGAACTTTATGAAAGAAAAGATTTTTTTAAAAACGTGAACTGACATAGCGCTGATGTAAATGACTCATCAAATACGATCGAATACTGGATATAACTGATTCTGCATCAAACAAGAAATTTTCTTGGAACTTAGACTTTCATGGAGACAGCATCTGCGCCACATAAGACCATCACCGCTCTGACAAACTGTGTCAAGACAGTCCAGAAGCAAAAATGTGGATGAAGGGTATTAGTTCACACGATAGCCAAACTCAATGAAGATTTCCTGGTGGAGGCTGCTGCAAGGAAAGTAATCTTGACTTTTTGAAAAACACGTACGTACACGTACTTGATTGCTTGATAAAAAAAAAGGTACGAATGTGGGCCATTTTCTTTCACCCAAAAATTCTGTCAATGCAAGTCAAACATCTGTGGAGCTAAAAGGAATATCTGCAACATTTTTGCTGAGTCCTTCTCCGGTGATGTCATACTGAATACTTGAAATACCTGAGAGACCATGGATGTAAATTAAATTAACATGTCAGGAGAATAAAACATCCAATATGAGTCAGGAGGGAAAGTAAACCTGGCTAAACTAATTAAATGTTTAAAGTGAAAGTGTTAGTTTTTGGATTGGTTAATAGTGCCCCCACCCCACTCTTCCCCCACTCCCCAGCTGTGACACTCAAAAGTCCCCAATATGTAGCTAAAATAACCTCCGAACAAACAAAAGAAAACAACTGCCTTTAAATATACATTCAGGAATATGAAAGGAGGATCGTGTCAAATGAAGCATTAGTAGTAACTGTGTTCTTGTGCACAGGAAGTTGGAGAGATTGGATTTCGTTTAGTTCTCAGACATCAGAGTTGCATCACTGACGGTGATCAGTAAGACCATTTGTTCCTGACATCCTTTCACAGGCACTGCTGCATAATGCTGTTTAACACGGGTGTGGAATGTTGAGCAAGGTCCTGCAGTCATGTCATCCAGGTCTTTGCTGTTATTTAAACTTGTTCTTTTTCCATGTTCAATTTTTATTGGTAAAATTTGTACTTTATAGTTTCTCGGTAATTCGACAGTAAATAAATACCTAGGATTATGTTTATGGAGCTGTAATTGCTGTTATAACCAATGTTATCCTTCCAACATGTCAATATTAAGATATTGCATACTTGATCACCTTTATGAAAGCATGTGGAACGCGCTCAGAAGATTTTTTTAAGCGCTGTCGTGGGAATCTCACACTCTTGGGTCCTCTGCAGGAGCTGGAGGGCCATCTGGTCCCCACAGGCCAGCACTGCATCCTCCTCCAGTCAGGCCAGCTCGGATCTGGCACTCCACTCCTACTCTCCACACGTGTGTGCGTGTGTGGTCCAGATTGGATGACGACAATGATGACACAGTCATTCCTGTGGGTGGCTTGTTTTTTCCAAGGTCACAGCACTCCCACCCCACCCATGGACAGATCTGAGGGAGATGCTGAGTGGGCTCGGAGTGCGATACTCATTTGCTGTAATAGAAGGTGATGCGTTACCTCGCTGCAGTGCCGCATGGGACAGTCGAGGGCACGGCCTTGAAACACTCCTTTTGGAGGAGGATAAAGGTAGTAAATAACAGTTTTATTTATTGACCCAGCCCTTAGGAAAAAAATTAAAGTGCTGCCTTCCAAAGAGGCCTGAATGTAACCAGTTTGTGTCAATGAAAGGCAAAAGGAGAGATAGTTTTTGCTAAATATCTGTGTTTATTACTTCAACATTATACATTAAACTATATATTTATTAGTTAAAAAATTTTTTTAAAACATTGTTCACAATCCATCTAATAATCATGCGAGCCCTCTACACACCAACACAGATAAGCTTTCAGAAAGTGTTGATTTCAGTTATTTTTGAACACGTCTACAAAGGTGCCAAACACTTCTGTCACCTTCTTAAACGTGACAAACTGCTGGTTTTCTCAGTCTTGCCCCCCTCTCTTTTACAATCATGCAGAGGGATCTGATAACACAAAGGACACGCGAGGGTTGACCGTCCTGTCGGTGCACCGCTTCATCTGTGCAGCTGTGATACCCATCTGAGCTGGCAGACTTTCCACAAAGGGGACTGTAATTTACTGCTTTAGGGTTTCGGCTGCCTGAAGTATGATTTATCTGCAGCAAATGAGAGCTTCAGCATAAGATGGATGAGAAGGACACACTATAGGCTGCCTCTGTGTTGCTCAGTGATCCATAGACCGGCTCCCTTTACAGACAGGATATGATAAATGATGTTTGGTTTTGCCCTCCAGGCTGGATTACTTGCATTTCTTACATGGGGGAGTTATCTGAATATATGCAACGCCTGTAGGACCTCCGCTCCATGGGCCTGATAACTACACCTCTCCACTGTGCTCCATTTACCAGTCAGAGGCTTTTGCAAACACATGGCGCTCCTACTTTACAACCTACCTACATGTGTCGACAGCAAGTAGCCGGCGTAGAATTTATTGTGTAATGTCAGCACAGATGCTAGTGGGCAGAACTGTGGCCCAGGAAGAACATAACTCTATCATAGCACACGATCCAGCGTGAACTCATAAATATTTCATGGGGAGTCTTCTTGGAAGGTCAAAGCAGAATTCAATCTTCAAGTCAGACAGCCGACTGAATGAGTGGCTCGCTCTCATCTCAGGATGTGTGGAGAGGGTGGTGGGGTGGGGGTTAATCGACCCAGGCTGCAAGCCAATCAAAGCTCATTACCCATTCTGGGTCACACCCCAATCACGAGACCCCTGACTGCTCATGGTGATGTGTTACAGAGCAGAGCCAGATGCTGCTGGGCAGCTGAGGGAGGATTTCAAAGGTTAACTCGCAAGGCATGACCGACACCCGCGAGGACACCGCTGCTCAACAGACTGTGTGTGGGGGTGGGGTTTTTTTTGGGGGGGGGTCCAGATCATGTGGTGTGACTGTATGTGGACACCAAAGAGGTTCACCATTCAGTTAGCATGATAGGCAGAATACAGGGAGAACACAGTGCACGTTTATGCCCTGCTTTTATATATGAGAGATGTTCATGTGCAGGAGAAGCGCACACAGCATGATGGTATGCATTCTTATTAACAAAGAAGTCCGGGGAGAGCCATAAAGCCAGCTTGTGTGCATCAGAGCAGATGTACTGTAGGACACCTAGGTGGGCAGCAGCAGCCACGTCACTGCTCTCCTCATAGCAACAGTACTGTTGACCTACATGCTTCCTACATAGCCCTCTCCGCCCGAGGTGGCGGAAAACTGCAAATCTATAGCATACACACTTCCTCGTGCATCTTTAAAAAAAGAAAGAAAAAAAAATTTGCTTTTTTTTCTTCTTTTTTTAAACTCGCTAATTATATTACTACACATGCCAGCTTTCTCACCCATTCTCCAAAAATAATTCAAATCTCACACAATAAAAATTAAAAATACATTGACAAAAGTGCCCCCCCTCCCCACAGTCATTGACTATTTTATTAGAAGAAGAAGAAGAAACATGATACAGCAATTAAACTGCTTCAGCTTAGAAATCAACAGTAAGCAGATGTCCTTGTTTAAATTACAGCTTCAAATACACCACGAGAGGCTAGCCTACATAGCTAGGTGTGCATTACCTGGAGAAACCGTCTAACAGCGCTGGGAGCTGGGCTTTTTTCCTCTCCCTCTCTCCTTCGGCTGGAGTGGAGGCACCAGCACTAGCAAGGCAGTAGCTTGCGCAGTCATCTCCATAGCGGGCAGTGTCTCAACCCAACCAACAGCACAAACTACTACCTCAGCCAGTACGTGGTAATAAGACGAAAACGAAGAAAGAAACAGTACAAAAATGCCGTAAAGGGACAGAAATGCCCCGCTTCGCCGACGAAAGCAACATTCCCACGCAGCCGAAGACGCTCCGTCCTCTCTCCCGCTTCGCTCTTCTTCTGTGCAGACTTGAAATAAGAGGGAAACCCCGCCCAAGCAGACTTACTCCCCCTTTCTCTCCTCCTCCTTTTTCCTCCGCGTGTTCAGTGCAAACCACAAAAAGGTCCTTTCCCCTCATATGACCTACTGCATAATCCCAAGCTAGGGCTCGAGGTCCCCCAGGAGCACGTTGAGAGACAGCAGTGGAGTCCACCTTTAATGTAATGGTGGTTTGGTTTGTAAATTCGTGGGTGACTGAAACTGTTTTAGTATTTTTGTGTCTAAGATGCCTCTGCAAGAAACTATAACCCCACCTGCTGTACAGAATACACACATCACGACTCTCAATGCTCAAAAAGAAAAGAAAAAAATCTATTTAAAGCATTTGTATTGATATGTTAAATAAGTAAAACAGGGGTGGCCAACCAGTCAGAGACCAAGAGCCACTTTTTTTTTT
>NW_005187428.1:4564181-4594796 GCF_000239375.1 Pundamilia nyererei | reverse complement strand
GCATGAAACCAGGCAAAGAGCCGCATGCGGATCGCGAGCCGCGGGTTGGCCACCCCTGCTGTAAAAGATGCTATAATGGATGGTGTAAAGAATTATCAGTGTTAAAAAAAAAAGGTTAATAATAGACACCTACGTATTTTGTACACCTATGTATACAAAAATCAAATAATGTTTTGACCATGCTGCAATGTGAAAGTCAAACTGCTCATTATTTTTCTCCTAATTCTGTCTCTAATATGTCAGGCGATCGAGAAAAATACCGCAGGGTCTCATTTTCAAATGTGAGCTTTTCTCCTGAAACCAGTAATTTACTTAGTTAAACAAGCTTGTTCCCTACATGCCAGGCTGTTATTTGGCTATTATCAGATGAGTTCTATATACGTATAAGGTCGCCACAGACTGTATATAAAAGATCGATATAGTCACAGGTCTGAAAACTGTGGCTTATGGATTCTAATAGCCAGCAGGAGGCAACTCTACATTTAAAAGAAACCCAAATGCTTCTCTTATATTTTCTCAACTTGATTTATGAGTTATGAGTAAAAATTTATCTTGTTATTGTATGATATTCATTGCTAGCTTCACACAATTTATGCAAATTATGTTCCAATTTAAAACACTGTGAGACAGGTCAAAGAGGTGTCGATGTAACTGGCAGGTCACCACCTCATAAGCGCACAGCATCACTGGTTTCAGTCAGATCCACGTCTCACCTGCGGTGTCTCATTTCAAAAAAGTTCCAAATCTGACTTTCCAAATTACAGTGGCTGTCTTGTTTTATATACAGTCTTTGATAGAAGGCTACAAGACAACACAGAAGGCCTTTAGACATCAACACCATCCACCTACAGGCCAAAGGTCTCAAACCAGGATGACTCAGAAATATAATTGTGTACAAAGTGGTATATCTGGGCTTCTAGGAAGCTGCATTTTCATTACATGCACTTTAATTGAGCACACTCAAGAGCTGTTTGTAGAATTGTCCCATTTATTTTACACAGACACATACATCCCTTCTCCGATGGCTGGTTAAAGATGACATGGAATGTTACAGTAAGATTTGTTTTCTTGCATAAAATCCTCACTGTTGAAAATGTTGCAAAAGATTAAATGTTCATTTCTTTTTAAGATCAGTAAAGCCCCAGTTTTTTGTTTTTTTTTTTGCATTTTTCTCTTTATAACATCATCAACACTTTCACCACACACTGTACACTGATGCAGTCTCTTCAGGAGAACAAAAACTAAACCCAGAGGCAACACTGCCATTGTTTTTTTTAATTCTCTGTAGTTAACAGGCAAGTGCAGCCAGTCTATATGAGTGTGAAAGTGGGGGGGTTGGCCCATTATCAGCTCACACGAAAAGCATATGAAAATGTGCATGAAGGTCGGGGTCAATGGTATAGTCTGAGGCAGCCTCGATATCGCTATTCACCGTGGGTTGCTTCATGTCACCGCAGAGTTCACATCCGTGCACTTGTGAAGTGCATGAGTCAAGTCGAGAAGACACCTTCGGGATTTCTTCATTTAGAAAGAAGACCAAAAAAAACCTAAAAAAAAATGCCGGGTTGCGAGCGAGCCTGGTCAGGACTCTCCGTTCTGGACTTTGGAGACGGGTGGCTGCATAAAGTCTTTAAAGGGCCCCAGGGCCTCCTTCAGGGCTGAGCTCACCTCAGACGATGAGCACGTAATGCACTCGACCAGTGTGGGGTACAGGGCGATCACCTGAGCCCACGTGTTGCCATCCACTGCAGGAAGTAAATGAGAGAATATCAGAAAAGGAGGGAAGAAGGAAGGGAATATGAGTTGTGAATAGAAAACAATCAAAGCAATTTATTCAGAGCAAAACTGTGTTTCCCTGTGCCTGTAGGAATTTTATCGAGCAAAGGGCGATGCAATGCAAATATGCGGAAGGGCACTTCAAAAACACTATTTCACCATGTCTTACCTTCAATCTTCTGCAGTTATAGGAAATTGTTTGTTTGTTTTTTTCTAACTGCCAGAAACACAAGCAATGATACAAAGAATGGGCAGAAAATGCCTCCTTTATTATCTTTCCAAGACTTATTTATCCATTTTTATAGTTCGATACTCACCATTCTCTGGCTGTGTTTTTTTCAGGGAGTCCATCAAAGTGCTGATAGCTTTCAAGACAAAGATAATCTCTGTCACTTGTTGCCTAAAATGAAAAACAAC
This sequence comes from Pundamilia nyererei, assembly GCF_000239375.1. NCBI lineage: Eukaryota > Metazoa > Chordata > Actinopteri > Cichliformes > Cichlidae > Pundamilia > Pundamilia nyererei. The sequence goes on along the minus strand of NW_005187428.1, from coordinate 4,592,603 downwards.
AAAGGCCTTGCTTAGCTACAAAGGCACGGCAGTAGGAGAAAAGTGGAAGAGGCAAACAGCGAGGGGGAGAGCCAATAACAATCATGTATATACATAACACTATTTATTACACATCTACTTTTTACACTGGTTTGTATATTTGTACATTTTATATATTTTTTCTCTGTTAATACTGTTCATATGTATATAGAGCTGCAGAACTGTGATTGTTGGTGCTAAACGGGCTGGTCTGAGTATTACAGAAGGTGCTGATCTGCTGGGACTTTCTCATGAAACCACTTGTAGAGTTTACAGAGAACAGTCTGAAAAGAGAAAACATCCAATGAGCGACAGTTCTCTGGGTGAAAATGCAAAGGGTGAGAGGAGAATGGCTACACTGCTTAAACCTGGTAAGAAAGAACCAGGAACTCTTAAAACAAAAATATTTTTAATGTTAAAATATAATTATTGTTGTTCTCCATGAATCTTCAAACTCACAAGGGTTAAGATGTCATATTACAGTTATTTACTTAGTGGCTGAATGTTACGCTTGATTAATTTCTGACTTTTCAAAGTTGTCCAGTGTGCCGGCTCAAAATTGAAAAAAATGAATTCAGGACAGATTTCTGAGATATTTGTGTTTTGCTGTTTTGATAGATGCTCTAATAGATTTGTTAAGCTCTGCATGTACTGTTTTATTTCAGGCCCTTTTATTTAACCAACTTTGTATTTATACAGAAGACATACGAATATATTTTACTTCTCCCCTCTCTCCCTTTATTTTTTCTGCTTGTGGTGCAGTTTATCCATGGGCATCTTTAACTTCCACTGAGTCTTGGAGAAATGTGGTAGAAGTATGGCGGTTTTACATTGTTTAAAAAGGGAAATAAGAGATAAATGAAGCCAGAGCTGGTCTTGATTTTGCATTTGCTAAATCTCCCAGTGGTTAAAGTGTAGCATTACAGTCATCAGAATTAATGGCCTCTTGGAAAATGTGTAAAACAACACGCGCTAAAAAAGCACACACAAATAGATACCCATGGTGGCTGGGTACCTTGGTAATGGGCAGCGTCCACTCAACCTCTCGTCCTCTACGTATCGTCGGAGAACATCCTGGGACCTCTTGAGGAGCACGGAGAGCGCCATACGAGAGATGTAACCCTCCTGCGGGGTGGAAACCTTGTTGCTGAAGGAAAACTGCAGCAGTGTCTCAAAACACACTTTGGAAAACTCCTCTCTCATCCGCACATCTATCTCTGCCTCTGTTGGAAGAATTATTTTCGATTGACAGTGAGAGGGACTGACAGGGTTTGGCTGTACGGCTCAACACATGCGTAGTTGTTACTGATAAGCCGCAAGAAAGACTCCGGCAACAAACCAAGCACCTAAATTAAGATTCCAACACTTGGCCAGCATGCTGTTGCGCTAGTTTCAGGAATACACAACTGCTAAAGCCAAAGCAACTTAGCTGCCAGAGTCACATATTACCTGTGAATGAGGGAGACTGTGAGTGAATGGATCCTTTATTCAGCATGGCCATAATCTGGCCAACAAAGTCTTTGGGGATGAAATTGGCAAATGGTAAGATTTCTGTGCTGATCAGCTGGACCACCTAAAATGAAGAGGGAACGATGATGCAAACTTGGGAAAAACTTGCAAACTATTTGGGGATATATTATCAGAGTCTAGAAAATAGCACGTACCTCTACATCGATGGCTTCATTCTTCTGAAATTCCTGGATAGACAGGTTATCTGGAGGAGTACTGTAACAGAACAACAGTTTTCTGCTTAGAACCTCTGAAAGCTGCACAATAAGCATGGGGGTGGGGGTAATCTCTACCTTTTGGTGAAAAGAAAGTCTTCAAAGGCATTGGCCAACTCTGGCCACATAGTGTCAAACTTCCCGGATGAGGCATGCTGCCGTGCCACTGGTAGTCCAATGGACAGCACCTTGAGCAGAGACGACACAGCGAGCTTCCAGGTGCTCTCTGACGGACAGGCGTACTTCAGACTCAGGGGCATTCTTAAAGTCTTGAAGGCAAAAAACAAAACAAAAAAGCTCATGAGATTGAAACACAAAGGAACACTTAAAATTAATCTCGACAGCGGTGCACGAAAAACTTTCACCCCTCTTCCTTTTAGACAAAAGACAGAGTTAATGTAAGTGGAGAATGTAAAGACGCCTCATCAACCTCGTGAGAAAGTCATCTTTTTTCCAAGAGCAGCTTGGCGCTCCCTACAATGACATTTCACAAATACCAGTGCCTTGCTTCTTGAGCATCTCTCTGATAAACTGACTCATTTCAGTTTTGGGTTTCTAAAAATTCACTGAGAAGAAAAGAGCAGTTAAACACGGGTGTCAGAAGTAGGGGGAAAAGGAAGAGTGGCAGATTTTGGATCGCTTACACTGACAGTATCCTTTAGTGTTTGATGGACTGAATTTGGAAAAAAGTTTTGAAAATACTGGGAACACTTTGCATCTGCCCGCTGATGTACAGTATGAACCCAATATTACGATCAATATAGTGAGGTCAAAGGGCAATCAAGTAAAATCTGCCCAGAGGCTGGAGGTCTCTCAGAATTAAACGATTTCAAAACTGAAGCGGCGTATCGCATACTACTAAAGTTATGTTCCTCCACCCATTTTTGTAAACTGAATTTTCCAAATTTTCACACCAAACTTTTTTTAAACTGTTTGCCAGTTTAAAATCCTAAAAAGGTTGAGCAGGTCTGTAGGTCTAATAAAGAAAATTGTTTCAGACGCAAACAGCCAGTTTATTCATTATTCTTTTAAAAGCAACAATTGCAGCAGCCTTAAGGAATATTCACACAGCAGTGCTTTACGTAGCTAAACAAATCATTATGCTGCAACTGTTCTATTGAAATTTAAAGTGAATGTCCTCATGTGTGGATCTAATTTTTCTCAGAAACAAAAATCAGGTTAAAAAAAAAGATAAAAAAAAATAAAAATCTGGTAATTCTTTTTTTTACATTCATCGGGTCCCAATCAGCCCAAATAGCAAAGAGAAATTTAAAATGCATGCCATGAAAGAGTTCGGGTCTTAGAGGTTAAAATGAAAGAAGCATTCTCGTGATATTCCACACTGGATGAATATGCAGGGTTCAAACATAATTGGGTGGTCAGCAGAAAGCAGCTCAACAGTAAATTTCGCTGCACTAAACAGGAACAGTGATAAAACACATCAAACATTTTCTCTTTCTCACCATCACCAACAGCGAGTACACCACCCAGGGATAAATACCTTAATGATATTCTGCAGAACTTTTTCACTGATGACAGCTTTGTGGCAGGCTGTTTTATGGTACAGGTCCACCACCACCTCCAAGGAGCGCTCAGCAAAGGGCACATAGTTTAAGGCAACCCATTCTGCCTGTAGGGGTAAAGAAGATTTAACAAAACAAAACCAAACAAAACAGGAATGGGCATTATGCTCACCTTTTGGCGACAGTGAAAGCATTTGTTTAAAAAAAAAAAAAAGACACACTTTGCATAAGTACGCAAGTAACACGCCATTTTATTTTTAAACTGCAGTTGCTATTAGTCGGCTTCAAGCTTTGTTAGGTTTACAGTACCACAACTGAAACGTTACAGCCAAACTAAAGATTTTATTCTACAAAGTGTGTCTTTAGGAAATAGAAAACAGAGCCACAAGTATGCATATGAACAAAAAAAACAAAACAAAATAAAACCATCAAAAGTCACAAAATCAACTGAAAATGAACTCCACAGAGGGAGGTGGGGCTGTGCACACAGAGGCAAAACCACCAGTTAGTGACAGGCAGAGAAAGAGGGGAGCATGGAGTGAGTGAGAGACGCAGATGAGACGCGAGAGCCTACCATGCGGAGTGATATCTCATCTACCGCAGAGGGTAGGTCATCACCATTCAGCACAGCTTAGTACAATTACAGAGAGGGGGAGTGGGGGTGAGAGAGATGATGACACTCACCGGCGCAAACAGCTGGATCTAAAATGGTTATCCAGTGAGTAGTTCGAAGAAACAGAATGAGACAAGATTGAAATTAAACCGATGTTTTATAGTTGTATCAAATCTAAAGTGCGTCTCTCAGCTAAACGAGATCCCAAAATCTGGGCCGAGGGAAAAGAGGGGAAAACAAAACAACCTCCCAGCAGCACTGAGGACATTTGACGCAATCTGACATCAGGACTGAATAAAAGCCAAGAAGGCAATAAAAAGACCACCCATAATGGTGTTTGGCTGGGTGAGAATTTTGTTTGACCATCTAACTTAAACAATTTAAACAGACTCAGATCAACACAAATGTCCAGTTTACTGTACCTCCAATGCAGGACGGACACACGGCCAAGATTTAAAACAGGCAGGGTCAGGATTTAGACCGACTCCATCAGTCGTTCAGTATTTGATCGCGACACCTTTCAGGATTTCTGTGCAGGAATAACATCTGCTTGAGCTACGTGTTTCCAGAACTTCCAGGTTTCCAGAACAGCAAGGATTAAGACGACTCTGACGTCAGACTCGTTTAAAAATACTTCGTTTTTGTGACTTCAACAGTCTTGCTCAAAATTACTGGGTGCCTTGGAAACACTTAGTTTTTTCCTTTTTTAAATGACTATGAACTGTGCTGGACTGAAGCATTTCTCTGGCAACCGCCCAGCAAGATGAATCATGAGGGAAGGAATTTGAGGAAGGAATGGTTTGGGGCTTCTAATGGGGGTCGAGAACAATCTGTCAATCTCACGAAGAGCCGTGACAGAAGCTTCATAAGGACAAGACGGCAGAGGGAGTGGAAGGGGGACTTCACGAGCATCAAAGAACAGATATGATCTTATTGAGAATGGCTGAAGAGAGGTGGGTGAATAACAATGTGCGTCATCCAACAGTCTAATGAAACAAACTGTAAAAGCAAATAAACTGCAATGAAAACCAAATATTTAGGTGTCCGTTTTTCATTTCCTACCTGGTTGTATTTGGCATTGGCCACGTGTTTGGTTTCCATCCTGCCGTACTGAGGCGGCTTGCAGGAGAACTCCACAAAAAGGAGCAGCTGCTCGAAGATGGCCGGGTACATGACCTGCAGGTTCTCCGTGCCCACACAGATGGCCTGCAGCAGGGAGGGAAGGGAGGAACAAACACTGCTGACTTCCACCACAGGACTGCATATTGCACAATTTAGCAGACTGACACTTTCTTTTCTTTCCTGGGCTGAATAGAAACGAACTGGGAGGAATTAACTTTAAACTGAAAGGGCCTATGTTTGGTAAGCATGCTGAAAAAGCTAGAGTAATTAATAAGGAAAGAACGAGATGCAACATGGGACCTCCTGCTGGATTTGAACAGATGATGATTACACACATGACCCCGCTCTTATCTTGATGCTACACTGTAGCACAAACCACCTCACATCAAACTGCTAAAAGCTTCACCGGTGGCAATAATCCTTCTCCCACCTTCTGCAAAACATCCAGAGCGGTGAGCACGGCTTCCTGCAGGTTGGTGAGCACTGCCTCAGTGTATGAGGGGAGGATGAAGGGTGAGGCATCGCTGCTGATAGGCACGGAAACAGCCCCATGAAGGATGACCCCTAGCTTTTTTAGATCCTCCATACTGAAGTTGGCTTTGATGTGCTGGTAGAGTGCTGGAAAAATCTGGATTAATGCTGTGAGGAAGGGCTGACTGGGGATAAAAGAGAGCTTCTCTGTTGGGCCAGTAGGTGGTCTCGTGCTGTCCGTTCCCATTCGATACCACGTGTTCCATGCAGACCACCACAGTGCCGAGTCCTCCAAGGCAGACTCCTCCCCTGGCGGGGGCGCCTGCAGCTCAGCTCCGTTGTACCGTGTCAACCGTTCCAGTAGTGAATCTGAACGCACCAGGGGTCTTCCAGGACCGGATGCTGACAGCGGGTCAATGAGCACTGGAGGGACGCCCATTGCAGCAAGTGCGTCGCCCGCTTTGTCCGAGTCTTTAACAGGTGTAACGATCTGAAGGATTTCCTGAAAGCTCTTCAGGGCAGCCAGGGAGACCTCATTGTTTTTGCTGAGGGCAGCTGACTGAATATGGTTCAACAGCACCTCCCAGGCCTCAAAAAAATCACCTGCAGATACACAGCAGAAGATGGCGGCGTGGAAACATTAGCGCTCTGATATTTGACACCATTTTCAAAGATGTCCTGCATTAATGGCTCAGAACATATTGACAGGTGTTGAAGCAGAAATGCACCAACTGCAATCTGCTGAATGTCACAGAGCATCACGTGCGGGCTCACCTAGCTGCTGAAGGAGATACCGCCTTGTGTTGAAAATGCGCGCCACGCCCGCTAGCGTCAGCACCCACGTCTCCGCCCACTGTTTCTCGGCTGTGTCGCGCGAGTGATGGATAAGGATGTTCCCACCGCCTGACTCGATCTTCTCCTTGTCTGCTGTGGTGGAGGACGTTCTTACACAGTCGAGCAGCTGGAACAGGACCTGGAGGCGACGAGTGACAAAACAATCACGTACTGTCAAATTTTACATTTTTTCGTGTTTTTCTTTTTCCATCTTATATGGAGACGTTTCAGGGATTGTACCTTCCACACCACAATGTGCCACGTTGGCTGCTGGAGCAGGGTTCCGTGGGCAGCAATAGTGGAGAACAACGTCTGGCCGGCGCTCTTACGCACAGCAGGCCGCGGGTCCACGCACAGCTCCCCAAGCTTGGCATACAGACACAGCCACAGGCAGTCAAAGGGAGGGGCGGGGTGGAACGGCCTGTTGAGGGTCTCTCCTTTCTCCTGGGCCTGTTTCTGCAGCGCTTCCTCCTCCCTCTCTAGCTCCTGCGTGATGGCTTCTCCCCTTTGGAAGAAGTAGTCTGAAATGTTCCACTGTGGGTAAGAAGAAGAAAAAAACCAAAAACGAAGTGGGGGTATAAATTAGAGAGAGAAAGCAGTAAGATGCTTCTGATAGTTTTGCTATCAATATTACCATAAAGTAACCTCACAGGAACTGGCACACTCCAAGAGAAATAATCTGGCAAACCACAGATCAATAACAGGTTTTGTATGTCCTGAATCCTGCATAAAGTGTCTATGTCTTCTAATGTTATTAGAAGACTGTTGAGTTAGAAGAAAATAATACGACAAAAAAATAAATAAATAAAAAGGTGGGGAACTGCAATTGTTTGATCATATATTAAAAACACCGGGTTTCTATTTGAAAACTAGTGTTTGAAAAGTAAAGCCGTGGGCCACCTGTCACTCCTTCGCAAGCAAGAGTCGTCCTGCTTCTCCTTCACAGTTACAATCGCACTTGCTAATTCACCAGTTACATCACATTACTCTGCTAGTTGACTCTCAAAAAACTTACTTGATTGTTTAATTACAGGTACCATCTGACAGCAAAGCATGAAAAAAAAGTCTGACTGATAATCCTTTATAATAACTACCACAGCTGTACACATCTGTCATTGTACCAGTAAGCCGATGGACGTGAGGCTGATGTTGAGCTCCTGGTTCTGAAGGCCAAAGCTGCCAGCTACATCCACTACAATCTGGAGGCACGTGCAAGGCATGGTGGGAAGGAAGTCTGTCACCACCAACTGCAGGCACTGGAAGGCGGTTCGGATCAATGACTCACTGATGAAGGAACAAGACATGCGGCATGCATTAGTTTCACTAACTATGTGCAGTGTAACTGTGGACATAAAATCACTTTAAAATTCTTTTTAATGATTTCTTTTCACACAGGCAGCTCATTCTCTGGGCATCATTTACTTTTCCGGGAATAGCATTGCATAATAGTAATAGTATTATTTCTTTGCATAGATTTTTTTTTTTAATATACATACAGACAGACACCCACCCACCTCTTTAGTGGAGACAAAAATCACCCCCTCTATTACGCTCTTACCCTTGATCATTGCGAATGGCTCCTATAACACCCAAAACGAGGGGCCAACCAGGCCCCAGGCTGTCGCCCTGACTCTGCAGGATCTGCAGGACACACTCGAGCTGTTTCTGCCGGATGTCTGCGTGCAGCACGTTGGACAACTCCTTCAGGGGGTTCAGCAATAGAAGCTGCAGCCGCTTAGGGATCAAGAAAAGGGAGACGGTGATCAACTTACCTGTCAAGTTTTCTATTCATAAATTTGTATTTTAAATTTTAAAAGAGTAGAATGTGGCGCCTTTATTAAAGCTACGTATAACATTCATATTGGAAGGGTAAACAGGTGAAGTACAAACTGTTTAAAGAAAAATGTGTTTGGACATTTTTTCCTAATTGGCATTAAACTTTTTAACTCTGCATGTTTGAAAATGAAAGGATTAAGGCTTACTGAATTTTCAAACGCAGTGGTTTGATGATGAGTCATTATGCTTAGTAATTTGTTTGGCAATGACAACATGAAGTAGTAAAAGCTTGTCCACATGCAAGGAAATGCTTTAAAAATATTGTTTCATTGGCTGTCATTTTTATTATTCATATAACCTCCACACACCCTGTTTTAGATAAGGCTTGTTATCAGTCTCACCAAGGTTAAGGTCACAGTTTGTGTTTATTAATGACAAGATAAAGTGACTTTTCTATCTTTCTGTCGTGGCTTACAGGATGAACATCAGCATCATATACAGGCAAGTATTGTGTTATTCATACACATTGTGCAGTATGCCGATCAGCCATAACATTATGACCATCTGCCCAAATATTGTGTTGGTCCCAAAGGTGTGCTTTGGTATCTGGCACCAAGATGTCAGCAACATATCCTTTAAGTCCTGATTGGACTTGTTTGTCTAGGACATCCAACAAATGCTCGATTTGACTGAGATCGACAGAATTTGGAGGTCAAGTAAACACCTGAAACATGTTCTTTTCAAACCATTCCTGAACCTTTTTTACTTTGTGGCAGGGCACATTATCCTCCTGAAAGAGGCTACAGCTATCAGGGAATACTGTTTCCTATGAAAGGATGTGTGTGGTCTGCAAGATTCTTTGGTAGGTGTCAAAGTAACATCCACATGGATGGCAGGACCAAAGGTTTCCCAACAGAACATTGCCCAAAGCATCGCACTGCCTCCGCAGGCTTGCCTTCTTCCATGGTGCCAGGAGTTCCCCAGGTAGGCGACGCTCACACGCCCAGCCATCCACGTGGTGTAAAAGAAAACAGGATTCATCAGACCGGGCCACCTTCTTCCACTGCTCCATGGGCCAGTGCTGATGCTCATGTGTCCATTGTTGGTGCTTTCAGTGGTGGATGGGGTCAGCATGGGCACCCAGACTGGTCTGCAGCTATGCAACCCCAGAAACAACAAACTGTGATGCTCTGTGTATTCTGGCACCTTTCTACCAGAACCAGCATTAACTTTTTTTGATCAATTTGAGCTACAGAGGCTCGTCTGTCAGCTCTGACCTAACGGGCCAGCCTTCACTCAGTGAGTCTTGGCCGCCTGAGACCCTGGTGCTGGTTCACAACATTTCCTTCATTGGAACACTTTTGATAGATACTGACCACAACAGACTAGGAACAGCCCACAGGAGCTCCATTTTTGCAGATGGTCTGACCCAGTCATCTAGCCACCAGAGGTTGACCCTTTTGAAACTCACTCACATTCTCACGCTTGCCCATTTTTCCTTCTTCTAATGCGTCAACTTTGAGGACAAAATGTTCATTTACTCCTTGATACATCCCACCCACTAACAGGTGCCACGCTGAAAAGATAATCAGCATTATTCACTTCCTATCAATGGTTGTAATCTTATGTCTGATAAGTGCATGTTTGCTTTCGTCTTTGTTTTTTCTTCTTCTAAATAACCCATCGTGTCGTTGCCTACCTGATTTTGGGCCAGTGGAGGATCGTGTTTGTAGGCAAGTCCAGCTTTAATAAGTGCTGTCAGTGCCTCGGCTCCCCATTCTCTCATTCTGGAGTTTGGATGCTGGCAGACCTGCAGGACACAGCATTTACGGACAAATGCAGACACAAACAGGCGCAATGACAGATCTGATGCACAGGCGGTTCAGAACAGCGTTTCCCAGCAGTTTTCACAGTGGGTGGGTGTGAAACAAGTCGGTGAAATAAACCACAGACTGTGTGTGATAGAGACTGGGATCCCCCTGTGGCAACAGATTATGCTGTGCTAGACAGTGTAATCATGAAAGCATAGATACACATGGAGAGACCAGGCTGAGCAAAGAAAAGTACACTATGTGGTACAAAACCTGAAGAATCTGAGAGAAAACATTTCCGTGTTTTCTGTGTTCCAAATCAGTCATCCTTGTTTATCTTTGTCAAACAAATCTTTTACTTTTATGGCATCAGACTTCTCGATTCTCGAGATTTACTGCTTCAAAACCCAGATGATCCATGTGCACCCTTTTGTATACTGTGTGGCTTTAAGTATCTACTTAACGCCGCACATTTTTCATTATTATCGTTATCTGTATGAATAGTAGACAAAGTCGCAAAGAAAGATATTCAGCATTTTATCTAAGCACGTTTTTGCCAGTTTGCAGCTTTGGATTCTACTTTGAGACAAATCAGGAATTCACACTGAAAAAGCTTTGCAAAATAATGTAGGATCAAACACTGATAACAGCACAAACACGTTGTGGACACACTGTGGCATAGCGACCTCTCAGCTCCAGCATGTTTATGTCTGATCGAGAGGGAGCAAAAAAAAAGCAACAACCAAAAAAACCAAAAAAAAACAACCAGATTGGAACCAAGAGGCAGAGAGGGAAGGAGAGATGGGAAAGTCAGTGTTTACTGAGGAGAGGATCTGAGCTTACCTTCTGCAAAACAAACGGGTGTGCAAAAGAAAAAGGAGATAGAGAAAATGTGACGAAAACCTCAAAACACAGATGTTTACAGATACATAGCAGGGATTTTCTGATGACAGCTGAAGAAATGACTAAAAAAAACAACAAAAAAACAAAACAAAACGCAGTTTATCGCTCATATCAGTCCATATATTGTATTACTGCTTGTGAAATGATAGGTCTGGTTGATATGACTTGTGTTCTGCATTATTTACCACAACATACAGGTTTTACTCTGGGTATATAACACTAAAGAACAGTAAGCAGTATAGTGGAAATTTGGTGGTATTAAGACAAATATGTACTGGAAAAACAAACCTAATACCACCAATCACTGCGATTAAATTCTGTATAGTTTATTTAACAAAAAAAAAATGAAGACATTTTTTGGTCTTAGCTACTACATGAACTCATGTCTACATATTTAATCTACATTTCCAAAGACAAAGACTTTACCTTGAGTACCGATTTAACAGGTACATTTATTTATTAAGCTAAAATGATGCGATATTTGATCAAAGAGGTACAGGAAAAATAGACTGTACCTCATTTAACATGAAATGTACGTGTAGGCTTCTGTTCTAAGTAGTCATTACCTCCAATAAGTGGCCTGTCAGTGGTCTCCACAGGATCTCTATGCGATCCATGTTGACCAAACCGGTTTCAAGCAGCTTGGCGACTGCAAACAGAGACGGCTCCTGAAAAAAAACATAACACAAAACAGAAGGTGTAGAAAACCCAAAATAAAACACTGGATATGTTTCACAGAAGCACAAGTTCCTTATAAGATTTGAATCAAACTCAAATCTCTTCCTAAACATCAGTCAACTAGAGAAACCGTTTACCTTGTTGTTTCCATAAGCCATTTCCATCGCTTCCAGGGAGAGGGAACAGAGAGCATTGATCAGGTGATGCAGGGACACATCATCCAGGTACCTAGATGACAGAAAAATACTTATTTCAGATAGCATGTGCCTATTCTGCTTAGCATTACTAACTTAAAATTCTGATTTTACAACAGGCAACACTAGCCTATCTCTCTAAGAAAATACTGTGCTCCTTCCCAGTCATATTTATTAACAAATGGTTATTGTACATATCCATTTTAAGATCATCAGGTAAGTAAGTAAAGTATCTACATATGCTCAGGCACACTGATCCTTACTGAGAGCTCTCGAACAGTCTGGACAGGATGTTGGAGATAACAGGCAGGTCTGTCATCACTGCTGTGGTCAGCACCTGTTTAGGTTGGAGACACACGATTAGCATGTAAGCCCATCACCTTCAACAATGAGCTGGGAAACATAATGTGCAATACAAGTTCAATACAAAGGTTATAAAAAACACTGACCGTACTGGGGCCCTCCACTGCTCGACCAGGCTTCAAGGCACCACCCACGCCTGGCTTAAGCCCGAGGATCCACACTAAGTGCTGGGAGGAAAACAGAAGGTGAAGTAGAGTTGAAGAAAAGTTCATATCAGGTCTTGAAAAAGTACACCAACATGCTGAAAGACATGTATTTTTTTGTAAATGTGCTAAGAATGATTCCACTTTCTCTCTGAGAGGTGCTTAAAGCACAATGCAGACAGTGCAAGAACAGTTTTGTGCATTTATACATGAAATGGATTTGTATGTGACGTCTAATTACATGAGAGTGTGTACATATGTGCGTGGTTGCAAGTAAGTAAGCGTGTGGCTGTAGGTGGTTGTAGTACCTGGAGGGTAGCCAGTACCAGCTGCCAGGAGGTGCCCAGCACGGCTCCGTGGCAGTGAGCCAGGTTGAGCAGGGTTCGCATACACTGGATGTTTTTGGCAGTCAGCTAAAAGAGGGAGAGAGTAACGTTACAGTCAATTCTAAGGCACACTGGATATTACCAAGTGAGTCGCATCTATAGAACAAGTTATTATGACTTATGACAGTATTCCGTCTCACCACAGGCAATGAAAAGTGTGTTAACAAAAAGAAGTTGGTGGAAACGTAGTGTAAAAGCAAAGGAAATGAAAACAATATGCTAACATTACTATAGGGAAAACTTTAAACTCTGCATGATTATTCCAGGTCAGGATCGAGGTCACTGTGCAGGTACTTTCAAATCTTTTTGCCCTCAAGAAACATTTCAGCGCACAAGCATCCATGTCCAGCATCTATTAAGAACTATCGACCTGAACGAGGCCCTGACAAAGAAAAGCATCTTATTTCACATAGTCAATACTGTCGGAATATACTCTACTATGCACATTGATACTGGCGAGAAATATGGTTAAGCAGTATTACCTGCTTTGAAGCTGGGTTTTTTTGTTTTGTTTTCTTTACAGAGATTCTGAACATATTTATTTACCGAAACCTTCAAGTACCAACAAATTAAAACCATTTACTTTTACTTAACTCATAGTTCAGTGTTGGATGTATTCATTTCATTTTATTTCATTTATTCATTCATTTCAGGCACAACAAAATACATATATTGAACATAAAGTGCACAAAACTTTATTTTTTTAACTTGATTGTTTGGAGCCCGTTTGGACTCACCAAACTGCTGCTATTTGTTTATTTATTGTGGAAAAGTGGTTTTCCTGCTTTATCTGGATTTAACCTGCCCAACAGCAAGAGCTCCGCTGACATTGTCTCCATTATGGAAGATTATTGTTAATCTAACTTGTTTTGATAAAAAACACTTGTGAGCTTTGTTTTGGGAAAACTGCTACACAAATTAAAATGTGAAAATCTGTTACACTTATCGAGTATGTAACCACCAAGTCTTCCAAATGTGTGCGTCCTTACCACAACAGTGCCCTGGGGCTGGGCAGTTAGTGGCTGCCCCACAGCCACCACCTGCTGATGAGATTCACTGGAGGGGCTGATAATCTGCACGTTCTGGCCCTGGATTGAATAAGCTGTGGAGAAAACACACACATGCACCCACGCAAACATATTGTTACACGCGCGCACACGTAGAGGAGTCAAGGTTTTTGAGGGGATTTTGTTGCAAGCTTACAACATGCAAGAAAAGCTCTCTTAATTAACTCCAAGACAAACATCCCATCGGTGAGTCAAGACCCAATTTGCCGGCTTTATCTCTACAAGCTGATATGCAAATAGTGAGAGTCTGAGCGGCCGGCTTGAGAGCAGCTGTGTGTGGACGCCTACGTTCCCCAGGCACATTCTCCTTGGTGTGTCTAATTAGAAGCCACAGTGAAAACTTATGGATTAATGCAACAAGAGCAGGAGAACAGGGACAGGCAGAGTGCCAACAGTTTACATGTTGGGCACATCTTACCCATGTGGGAGATTAGACCTGCTCATTAAACACATGTGACCAGAGGCCATCCCTCAGGGCTTTACATGGGGACTTTTAATGGTTTGCAGTATAAAACATGTATTTGCTCTTGCATTTCTTGGTGTGTACAAGTGAATAACTACATGCCTGATATACTTGTACAACAAAAATAGAGGTTTTATGAAACTTGAGTTCCCTTGAAAATGTGTTTTGTATTTATTTTTAGATGCATTCTCAGTCACCCACCTTTGCTGGAGAGGGTGGCCGCGTTGCTGCTGAGGACAGTTAGGGCGTAGTGTGGGGGCAGAGAGGCCTTGCAGATGGCCGTTATAAAGGCATCACGAGGTGTCACCAGGCCGAGACGGCCACACAGCGAGGCCATGGTCAGCTCTGCTTTCAAGATGTTCTCAGTCGCTGTCTCATCAGTGCTGAACACGCAAGACGTGAGAAAAGGAAGAAAGAGGACAGAAAAGTGAAACATAACACACTGCAGACTGTATTCCTTATTGTCTAATTTAATATTTATATCCTAAGAAATGCTTCCAAGGCTATATCAGACCTTTATTCATTATTAGAACATGATAGGATATGTATAGATAAAGGCAAAATTATTAAACCCAGCAATGAAATTTGAATTTCTTTCGAAGTACTTTTATGACCAAGTGAAGAATTTTCAACATAGCACATCTAAACAAATGAGTCTTCTTTAGAAACCATCAATTATTTCTGTTTGCACACAATAATAAAAAATGAGCAGAGTTTGTGTTATTAGCAGCTGAAAAGCTGACCTTTGCAATGATGTGTTTTAACTTTGTAATGCTCAAAACTTGTAAACGCAAGTTAAAACTGAGGGTTTTCTTCCAACTGACTCACTGTTTGAGCTGTCACATGAGAAAGCATCATGTCAAAAACAAGAAATCTCTTTTGACTCCACAAAAAGAATTGCTAATGCTCACAAAGCAGGAGGTGGATATAGAAAGCTATCACAGCATCTCCAAGTGTCAAGAACTGTAGTGAGAAGTATCATTAAGAAATTCAAAGAGAGCCACAGAGCCTGACAGAGGCAGGAAGCTAAATATTTCAAAGGCTGGAAAGAAAACTAGTGACAAATGTGTCTAAAGTCACAACTGCTAGGGACTTAGTGAATCACTAGAATACTGCACAGGAATGGGCTGAGAGGTTGCAGACCAAGAAAAACACAGGAAGAACAGACACTGAAGTATGCTGAGGACAACCTGGACTGGAAGTGCGTCCTTTGATCAGGTGAGATAAAACTTGAACTCTTTGGCCACAGAGACGCTGCTTATGTTTGGAGAAAGAAGGGAGAAACCTACAACCACAAGAACTCCATCCCCACAGTGAAACACATTGCTAGGAATATTATGTTGTGGGGACCAGCAAAAAATGATGTTGGCATCAGGGGGACTAATGGTTTAATGCACGGCTGTGTAGCGGGCTGTTGTGTTAAAAGACGTAAACCCACATTTGCGACTTAAAACAGACCCTGCACTACAAACATATTTAGGAGCAGCGTATGACAACCCTAAGTCCAGGCAGCCTCCAGTTTTTCAGCAAAAACGCTGATAACACAACAGAAGCAGTGATGGTGATGCTGGCAAAGTTTAATGTCAGAGCCAGAGTCTACAGCGTTACACGCTGTGAACAGTAAATAGGCAGAGCCATTACTGAGACAGTGAACTCAGAGTAAAAGAAAACATGTTTCTAGCATCCAAAACAGCAGCACCAAAACATCTGATCACCATTAAAACCTTAACTGGGAAAAAAGTGAGCGGGAGTCCTGCATCGAACCACCTGATCAACAAACTGAAGAAAAGCAAACTCTGTAGCTGCTCCATCCACCGCTGTTAGTTTTACACCGTGAAAGATGTTTGAGATGCACAGGTTGTATTAAAATATGCAGATGAACAGTTAACTTAGTCTGACACCAGATACCAGACTGGTTAAATTATACAGCTCGATGAAGGCTGAGGGCGCCGTCCTATTTAACATGGGAGCGACACCGGCAGCTAACAGAGAAGTGACCGCATTAGAGACTATAATATGGTCACGCCATATTAATTTCAAGGCTTCTGTATCGTTTTCCATTTTGTAAGTGAAATCATCTGAAATATTGTTTTAATTAAATTGCATGACTATTTAAAAATATAAAAACACAAGCCAATAAAAAAAATAAATAGGCCATTAAACTCTAAGCCACTGACCTGGGGGTTGTTATGTTGGACACAGAGCTATTATTAATATTCATTAATAACTACAACATGATAATGTCTGTTTCAGCAGCACAAAAACTCACCTCCTAGTTCTATTGAACAAACACTTGAACGGGAAATTAAATGTGTATTCATCTGTTAAGCATACATCGTGCGTTTAAAGTAATGTTTAATGTGGTGCAATTTACAAATGACTAAAGCTTTAAAACGTTCCTGTCTGAATCACTGCTGTAAATATATAACATGTCTGCTGACTCCAGAATCCGTACCTGGCATCCAGCAGCAGAGACAGTGCAGCCAGGAGACCGCACCAGCAGGCGTTGACCATCTCCTCCCACACCAGGTGAGCCCCTGAGACAAACAAAACATTACGGGGTTTATTCCTAAATGCTATCACATCAGTCTGGACAGTCTCATGTTGGGGAAAAAGAAAAGAAATTGATCATCTCTAATTTTTTTCCACTTCTTATTTGAAATTATAAAGAGGTTCGGTTATAATTGTGGTCACTAGAGTTTGTACAAGTGCTACCACCCAGAATCATGACAGGCTAGACCATTATACACACCACTCCTGCTTCCCCATCTCCATATGTCTGCTTTCATATATTTTCAACTGATTCATATCCTTCTTGTCAGGGTGTATCATGAGAATAAAACGCTCCAAAGAACATTTTTTCCTTCTGTACATTCTCACCAGGTTGCGGCTTCCACTCCTGGTCAGGGTGAGCTTCTCTAAATTCAGCAGCTGCCTCCTCCTCCGCGGCCAGTTCTCTTTCAATCATGGTGGTGATGCCCCTCACCAGGTCGAGCAGAGCACTGAAGGCCACTGACATGGCGTAGCCCTCTGGGATGGATGGGGGCTCAACCTTGTCCAGCATCTCTAAGCTGGGAGAGAGATGGAGAAAGAGAAATGAGGTGAAGTACATGAACTGAAGTTTCTGTCTGGAAAATTGACATATAAGAGCTGCCTCCTTTTCCAAGACCATTAACATGTTAGGCAGCCATTTCTTTTCAGCAAATAACTTTTGATCTGCTGTATCATTAACGTCAGAAACAACATCTTGGGGGAAAAAATAAATTAAAAAATGACAAGCTTGTCTATATTTATGCCACTTTGCAGCACAAAGCTAGTCGGTCCTGGAACTGTTTACTTTCTGCATCTGTGACTGGAATTACATCCTTATAAACACACAATAAATAAGGGGAGATTATTCAGTATGTACAAAAGAAATTCTTACTAGGTGGCCTTGGCGCTTCCCTGGACACTAACAGTCATAAGGGGGATCCAGGTACCACGGTATTCAAATGCAGCCTGGGTAGTCAGGGTGCCGCTGACCCCTCCTGTGCCTGGACCGCCTTGTGCTGTGCCTTGAGCACCTGAACCCGACCCACCTACAACAAAAGCCGGAGAGGAATGAGGTAAGGGGGTATAAGTGCAGTAAATCTGAATTTCAGGCCCATTTGAACACATCTCCTTGACATCAATAGAAATTCTAAATAAGGACAACTCAGTCAACTTACCAGCTGGCGCGCCGACAGCAGCCACGTTTCCTGCATTGGGAACGATGAAGAGGGACTGGATGAAGGATCCCAGGGCATTGACAATGTCTCTGAACACTTTAGTGGAGTGCTGCTTCATGTCATAAGACTGGCAGAACGAACTGAAACAGAGAAGAGCAGAGTGAGATCACAGCAGTGTGGGGTTGTATTAGAAAGGAAAAAAAAGGACACTTCAGACTTTGCCAAGTTTCATTAGGCCAAACTGCACTCTGAGAAACAGTTAAACAACCTTAGTCACAAAAGGGTTTAATGAAGGTAAATGTGCAGAATCAGCTATATTTTTTTTAAACTAAAGTAGGAAAAAAAAACCGTAAGTTTCCAGACCCTGTAACTAAAAATCTGTGTTGTTTTTTTAAAGCTGCTTACCGTAACAAATGAGGCTGCACACACAGTCTGTGGACTGATTCCACAGCCACTGCTCTGAGCCACTGAGGCTTCTCCCCATCCAGAAATTTCACCAACAGAGACAAGAAGATCTCACACTCAGTCACCTGCAAGCCAAGCACACACATATCAGACTGAAAGTGATGCAAAACCTCTGAATACCTTCTGGCTTTGTGGAAGTGGAACGGCTTTTTGATCAATTTGAGCAAAAAGAAGAAAAAAAAATTCCATCTCAAAAATTGAATAAATGCCACTAAATAAAAACAGCTGGAATGCTGAGTTACTCGATTGTAGTTAAGCTCATTAAAGTGCTTGGAGGAGAACTAAGACAAAACTACTGCTTGGGTAAGCCAATGCTAATCTGACTGGATCAATTAAGTGCATCAGCTCTGTGCTTAAGAAAATCCCTTAGACATAAAAAAACAACCATCAGACAACTGTTTTGACCACCCAACCATCGCAACGGATCAGTTACTTACCAGTAAGCTGTAGAAGTGCTTGATGAGGACGGAGACCACACGCAGCAACCTCATGCAGATGGGGAAGTAAGGTTTCTCCACAGGAGCTGGTGAAGCAGCGCTGCTGCTGCCCTGCCGGAACTTGATGTTAGGGGAGAAGAGCTTGATGACGAGGGGACAAACTCTTTCTTTTAGCAGGAAACTGAACTCCTGATGCTGGGTAGGAAACAAAGGGAGACCAAAACATCCTGTGAATTAATTTATTTTATTGTAGAATGTTTCATTAAGACTTTTATTGAAAGGACAAGATGGATCAGATGGATCTAAACCTTTTAAAATAAAAAAGTTGGAACCTAACAATGAGCAGACTTTTCTCTTTTTTGCCACTTCTGGTCTGACACCTTGTTTTTGGTCTAGATGTTCACAAACTTGCTCTTTTTTCTCTCTTTACCTGCAGGAATACACCGGGGAAATCATTAAGAACAGACTCCAGCAGCTCAAGGCCAAATGTCCGTGTCATCTCTGTCATCCCCACCAGCCAGTAGGGGGCGTCAGCATTCACCAGCTGGCACAAGTCCTGCAGGAAGGTGAACAACAGCCTTCAAAACAATGCAGTGTTGTCCTACCCACATCACAGTGGCTGAAACAGGGCTTTGACTGAGCTCTGCGTGAAGAACAATCATCATCACATGAAACTGTAATGTGGGTGAAAGACTTCACGACAACCGAATCCCTCTTTAAAAAAATTACTTCATTTCAGAGATGAAAAGAAATATTTCTGAATTGGTTTTACTGGACCTCAATTTGAGATTATGAGAAAGATCTCAAAATCAGCATCTAACCAACTCTGACAAGAGGGCAGGACGGCTTATAGAAGGCTACCGCCCCCTGGTGGACATACCTGAAACAGCATGTATGCATCCTTTGCACTGGGTCTCAAAGTGCTAACAGACCGGCGGTTGGTGTTTCCCTGGACAGGAGGGGGCTGCTCCACAATGCCTTGAGGTTAAATACAAAATACATTACACAGTAAATTAGCTTGCAATTAAAAAGCATTTTTATCTATGTTCTATTTAAATAGCTTAAGGTGTAAAGATGTACTTTTCAGTTTTTCACACCATCTGTAATATTAAGCATCTCAGAATTTTACTGTATCATCTTCCTACTTTCAGAACCAATGAACTCTAACCTTTAAAGCGCTCGTCCTCAGCCACCATCCTCTCAAACACCACGGTGACAACTTGTCTAACGGTGGCAGCTGCTGTGTTGTTGGTGATGTTGTCCTTGGTGAAGTGCAGACGAAAACACAGCACAATAGCCTGGGCACAGGGAAAAAACAAACTACTGCTACTATACTGTTCATCCATATAATACATGCAAACAGTGTGTGTGTCTATGCTTTTACCTTGGATAGCACTTCATCATGTACAACTGTGTTGGTGGTCAACAGGACGAGGACTGTCTGTAAAAGTTTCAGCTCTTCCAAACCATTTTCCATCAGCTGCCACAACATGTTGATGATGTTCCCTGCTGCTGCCTGTTTCACACACACAAACACACACACACAAAACTAAACCACTGATCTTTTTGAGAAATTCGTGCATATGTCTGCATCTGTGCACAAACGTACATAGCCACACTCTGAATTTAGGAGGCATTATCAGAGTTCCTAACTGATATCAGGCCTTTGGCTTGCCCAAGGTAACAGCCATAAATAATAGACATGTACAAAAACACACTCTTGTGGGAGCAGATGGTTGTGCCTGCTTGGGGTTACAACATCACCCAGTTCAATAACACCAGATCTCACTGTCAGTTTCTGCTGATAGTAAGTGACACCGCACGTCCTTTCTCAGGGTCAAGCTATCCAAAATAAATCTACATGCATCCCCCTAACAGCTGCTTTTATGTGTAACTGGCTCAATTCACAAGATAACAAACAAACTCAATTTTCAAATATGAACGCGTCTTATGCTCTGCCACAGCCTTGCCTGAAGGCACTGCTTTAGAGTCGTCTACTCTCCTCAATGCAATATCTCAGCAATGCCTCAAGGAACTTCTGCAAATTTGGCACAAATGTCCAGGTGGATTCAAGAATGAAATGATGTGAATTTATTGCTGAGATCACCGTGAATAGACAAGACATGCTTGGGGAGATAGATGGGAACTAAATCTCAGTTGGTTTGGAGAGGCCTGTACTTCTTCACCATCCTGTCTTTCTCCTATGTCCCGCCTACTTGGTGTGGTTCACCTGTCCTCTGCTCCTGCCTGCTTTTGTTAGAGACCACCGTTTTAGGGGAGCTACTCCTGCATCGTTTTGTTGTTTTGGCCACGGAGGTTCAAGAAGTTTAGGATTTCTTTTTCTTTCTTTTTATGAAACGAAACAGCACAGGTTAGAAGCTGCTTTCTGTTTTACTGGATTGACCTGCATCAACCCGCTCTCCACGCTGTGCTGTTTTTGTGTGCAAACTTTTTTGTATTTGTAAAATAAAATACTAAACGCTTAAACTCTCAGTCTGTTTAACTAACATTACTACCCATCTACTACTGGTGAGTGGGGGAAATAACAATGAATCTGAATGATTAAAAATGTATTATTCCTTTTAATTCACAGTTAAAATTCACAGCTATTTTCAAGGATACAGCTTTAAGAAACAGCCATTTTTCCTCTGGTCAGCAACAAGGGTTTAAATTTAGTTAAGTTTCTTCTTGGATGTCCTGGGATTCAGAACATTTCAGTGTTTGAGGTAAACTACTGCGTGGAAAGAGAGAGACAGAGCGTGAGAGCGAGATCTGTGTGACAAAAATAGTTGATAAGAATTAGCGCTAAGTAACCCAGCGTGACCAGTTCTGACAAAGAATTTTCTCAGGGAATGCCGAGCGCATCTTTTCTCCCACCAAAGGAAAAAAAAAGGAAAACAAACAAAAACAAACAGAGCTTTGAAATCTATTTTAGTGTAATCCAACAAATGATGATTAAAATGAAGAAAGCCTGCTTTGCAGTGTGCTAACACCTCTGGGGTAACATCTTGGAAACCGCTCACATCTCAGGTCTGCCAAAAGCTGCGTTGTTTAAAAGGTCGAAAACCCCTACACCCATTACACAGGCTACCATTAAACGACGATTTCAATTTGGAAGTTATTGTAGCCTCCCCTTTCCTGAGATCGGTACCTTATTCCACTCAGTTTTTCTGAGTTGTTTAACTGCCACTGCGCATAAAGATGATGTTAAACTGTTCAAGTAATAGATTTTCTAGGTCAACGGGTTTCACGAAAATGAGCAGTGGAAGTGGTAAAGGTGGTCTGCGCCTTTGAGATGTAACCAGCAGTGACAGGAACGAGGTCAAATTAAATTTACACTGCTTGATTGGGTATTGATGTGTTGCAGTGCTTGCAGTATTGACCCAATTGGATATCAATCAAACCTTAATTTGTCCATGCTTACACACTGAAGGTGAGCATGAAACATTGAGGTTTAAAACAGTCTTTATTTACTTCCAGGTAATCAAACAAAAAACAACAGAAGGCCACAACCCGAAAGATTCAAATAATGCTAAAAAAGAAAAAACAGCACATCTACTTTCCGTTGTTTTTAATGAGTCGTTCGATCACAAACTCGAAAAATGTGTTTTTCATGGCTGTGTTCTCTATAAAAGAGTTTTCTTCGCTTGGGAACAACCTTCCAACAAGGACGCACGCACCGACTCGCCACTCTTTGAAATAACAATCACACTGTATTTGTGAAGCTCAATGTCACACAGCGGATCAGCAAAGGCCTCTTACTGAGTGCACCTGCCAAAAGCAACTCACCAATGAGTGCATTAGTCTAACAGCCTGATGATTATTATTGCATTTATTGTGATGTGTGTAAATTAACATGTATCAATCAAACTGTCCTCAATTCGGCACTGCTTGTTACCACACTGTGGTTTTATTTGGCCTTCTACACACTAGATTCCCTTCTTGTGTACACATCTGCAGATCATACATATGAAAATATAAATATCCTATTTTCAAATAAAAGGCTAGCTTATAGCCCTCACCTCAGATACGACCTCATGGGACATGAGTCTCTGGATGGCAGCCAAACACAGCTGTGTGATCTTTGGCTCTTTGGTGCCACAGCCCATCAGGAAAGGCTGCACAACCTCTGAGCTGTTCTCCTTTAGGGCTGCAGGAAAAAGGGACACAAATAAAGTTAAAAAAAACCCTGTAAGAGATTTTTTTTTTTTTTTTTAAAGATGTCATCATGCAATTTACTTCTAATAAAATGCCTTAAAGTAAAAAAAAAAAAAAGACATGTGTTTGCTTTTGTTTTGCTTCTGATTTCATGAAGTCTGGTACTGCAGAACGAAAACTTTGGAGAGTAAATGAAAAGAATACATGGAGGTATCAACTTACAATAACAATTATTCTCAAGTGTGAATCATGCAACACTATTCTAGCTCAACAACAATAAAAAAGGTACCCATTTTGCACTGAGGTTTTTATCATCTCATTTTAAACAGCACTTAAAAGTGAAAAGTACATTATTTCCTTTTCCAGTAAACTGAATTTAGGTTCACCAGTTATTTACACCTGCACAACAGGTTTCCCAGTTAATCACCATAAAGTTGATGCGTCAAGTAGACTTAAAGTTGAAACAGTGAACAGTGAGCTGCTGTACAGTTCACAGCTACAGAGGGGCAGCAGGTTGTGGACAGTGATCAGTGGAACTCAGGAAATGTCAACTATGTGTCAACTCTGCAAATGCTACCAAAAAGCTAGACTTGTTTACAGAGACGGCGCTAGAACCAATTTTCTATACGAGTGCTGAGAGACCAGCCCCGTTTGAAAATACTTCAATAATTCAGAGCAACAAGCTAGAAAGAGCCAGAAAAAGACTGCAAACAAAGCTCAGAGAGGAGGGAAATAAAAGACTCGTTTATCATATAACTTAATAAACACAATGACTTTTTTTGTTTGGTTTTTTTGGGGTGGAGTCAAAGGCCGTTTGTACATGACTTGCCTTTGGCTGAATGCATGCATTATGAAAGGAAAATACATGAAAGCCCAGTGACTATTTCAGTCTGTCACTTGTATGCAGGATGCAGTTGTGTGAACAGAAAATCATGAATACTGCCGTCTCCCTGAACATTTGAATAGAAGCTTGTTGCAGTTTAAAGCACTAGCTCTGCACACATAGCCAATTGAAGAACAACTAAGAACTTCTATTATCACTCACCTGCTAATATGTCTGTGTTCCTGGCTGCTATCGTCTTAATCTTCACTATACCAGACTCTGCAGCCTAGAGAGGAAAGAGGACAGACATTTAGGTAACTGTTTGATGTGACATCAAATTGAAAGGTGCTGACAGTGCAGCATACATGCACCGCTGGTGGTAGACATGGCTACTTGTAATGGTGGGTGTAGCGGAAAATAGGAAGGCCCAGTTGTAGAAAAACATCTTCATCTTATGAGGAACACCCAGTGAGGTATTCCTCTAAGCTTGAGATGTTCAGAACAGCTGTGAGGAGCACTGTCAAGAATGGGGAAGGGTAAAAGGAGGAGGATGGCAAGTGGGGACGGAGAGGCCGCTCTTATCTTTCTTCAACAACTGCATGCCACGGCAAGCCTCTCAAGATGTTTTCTTTCCCATCTTTGTTTCCCATCAATACTCCACTCCTCATTCCTACATGGTTTCAATTTTAACTGTAATTTCACTTCTTGCCCCAGTTGTTCCACATACAAAAACACCTGTTTAGACATGTTTTAAAAAACTGTTTAAAACTTATTATGAGCAGTTCTTCTCAAAGGCCGTCTGCAGGGCCAGTACTGCCATCTGTCTTGTAATTCTCCTCACGAAAACAACATAATGCTTTAACCTTTGTGGCTACAGAAGTACACACACTGCCTTTTTAAAAGGCTGGTATAATTTTGGCTAAAGAAAGACATTTTTAAAAAAGGCACACCTCTTTGGATTAGGCACCACTGACGGGATAAATACTGTAACAACATGATTACAATACACCAACATGTCACAAAAGTCGAGCCACTTTGGAGGATCGCAATTCATAAATTACTAAACGGCTGGTAACAACCCCTGCTTAATGGCTAAGCTTTTTCAGAAAATCTTTTACCATACAGCTCCCTAAAAGTGAATCTCTTAAAAAAAAAAAAAAAAAAAAAAGCTTCTCTCCCTCTTCTCCTTTTGTTCCAGAAACCGAACCATAGCGGCTTGCAGGAAAATGAGGGGAGCGCAGAGAGCTTTTTTTAGTCTGAAATAATTGCAACCTTCCTGTTGCTACTTTTGATATTTCCATCAGCACAGAGGAGTGAAAAATCCAGTATCAGAACAGCAAATTCTGGCTTTGCATAAGCTGTGACAGAAAGAGTTTCAGACTGCGACAATTAGTTACGACACAATTATACAGCATATCAAACATGAGCCTTTGCTGTTAACTGCAGGCCAGGATGTGTTGTGCCATCTTCACAACTGTGAACCCCTTATAACTATACAATAAACACTGTTTAACTGCTCGTTAACATAAATACGTAATCAACCAATCACATGGCTGCAACATGATGCATTTAAGCATGTAGACATGATCAAGACCTGCTGAAGTTCAAAGTGAGTATCGGAATGGAAAAGAAATGTGATTTAAGTGACTGTGAACATAGATGTTGGTGCGAGACAGGCATGTTTGAGGATTTGCAAAAAAACGATGATCTACAGGCATTTTCTGCACAACCATCTCTAGAGTTTGCAGAGAATAGCGTCAGTTCTTTGGGTGAAAACGCCTCAGTGATGTCAGAGGTCAGAGGAGCATGGCTACACTGCTTTGAGCTAACTGGAAGATAACCACTTGTTACAACCAAGGTGTTTTTCAGGAGAGCATCTCTAAATGCAAACACATTGAACTTTAAAGCAGATGGGCTTCAGCAGCAGAAGACCGCATCAGGTTCCACCAGGTTTAATACACTGCAACCTATTGAGTATTCATGAACGTTTCCATCCCTTTATGGCCTCAGTTGAACCATTTTCTGATGACTCCTTCCAACAGGATAACGCACCATGTCACAAATCTCAAATTATCTCAAACTGGTTTCCTGACAGCAAGTTCAGCGCATCTAGATGACCTCCAGTCACCAGATCTCAATCCAATAGGGCACCTTTGAGATGTGGTGGAACGGGACACTGGTATAATGGAAATCCAGCTGAACAATTTGCAGGAACTGTGTGATGCTGTCATGTCAATATGGACCAAAAAATCTCTGATGAATGTTTCCAGCACCTCGTTGAATTTGCATCATGAAGATTAAAGCAGTTCTGAGGGGAAACGTGGGTCCAACCTGTTACTAGCAAGATGTAATAAATGAAGTGGCCAGTGAGTGTTTTTGCAACCTGTGCAACAACAACTATCTATTCAACTCAAAAGAGAGCACTAGAAATATTGCAGCATGCAGACAAAGTCGTGGGAAATATGTGCGCACTTTGTTAAGTCAAAGTTTTTGACGTTGTGATGAGAGAGTGGATTGTACTTTTTAAAAGGCCTGCCTTTGCCGAAGTAGCCATATCTGTTAATAACCACAGTGACTACTCTATAAAAATGAAAGGAGAACTAAAGGCATATATGAACTGACAATCTGTGTGTCAGTTGAACAGAGACAAGCAAGTTCTCTAATTAGAAACAGATTGTGTGTCCTTTATTCCGCCTCCAACTGAACCCTCCCATATGAAAAAAATGCCAGTGAGTTTCCACAAAACCATTAAAACTTTTCACAATAAAAATATTTTCACATTAGCCTACTAATTGTTAGAGTCTGTGGTTGACAGGAAGTTGCAACATTTCTCCCCAGCAGACAAACTGATCTTTCTCTCTGCTTCCTCATAGAAAGTGCTGTTTAAGCTTTCTAGCGTAAAAAGTATCCCCTCCACTTGTCTCTGGAAAACTGTCAGCATTAAAAAGCCTCCACACTGTTGAGGATAATACCACTGGCCTGATGATGCCATTGCAACAGAGAGAGACACCAGAAACTGTCTATGTTAATACATGAGTTCTTTTATTGGTGTATCTGAAAGTCTATTCAAAGGTAACTGCAGTGTTACTCTAGTAAAATTTACCAGTTAAAAACCTTGCCCTCTTATCTATGTCATAAAGTCAACTATTCTGGTATCACTGAACAGATACATTATCAGTCACATTAAGCAGCACGCTGCAGAGAATCCCTGGCTGAGAATTAATTCTTTGAGTTTGTATCCACCTTCAAAGACACTTGGTATGTGTTCACTTTAACAGCTTTTAAAGCAGATTATTTAGGCCATCACTAAACAAAATTCTGAATGTGCTCAACACAAGGAAAAAGTCAAAAGGTTACTGCTTTTCAGAATAGACATCATTTATCTGCTAATCTGATACCAACCACCAGTATTTTATTATTTGACCATTATCAGTATCATGTGCAAAACACTGTGTAAAGATGACCACATGTGGGATTCGAGGACATTACATAAAGAATGAGATGCTAAGTTTGAAATCTCAGGACTTGACTGGGAGTACACAAACAGAAAAACTAAAAAAGTCTTTTAGTACTTCTTACTCTTCTTACAACTAGTCCATGCATTCATCTTTAGTAGGTTTGACTACTGTAACAGCATCTTTACAGGTCTACAGCTCATTCAGAACTCTGCTGCTCGAGTCCTCACTAAGACCAAAAAAGTGGATCACATCAGTCCAGCTCTGAGGTCTTTACACTGGCTGCCTGTCCGTCAGAGGATAGACTTTAAAGTTCTGATGAGGGTCTATAAAGCTCTGAATGGTTTAGGACCAAAATACATCAGTCCTCCTGACCCAGTATGAACCTTCCAGATCCCTCAGGTCATCTGGATCCGGTTTTGTATCAGTTCCCAGAGTCAGAACCAGAAACGGAGAAGCTGCATTCAGCTTTTATGCTTTTTATATCTGGAACAAATTCCCAGAAAGCCTCAGATCAGCTGAAACACTCAGTTTATTTAAATCCAGGTTGAAGACTCACTTATTCTCAGCTGCATTTGAGTAAAACACCAAATCCACACTTTTAAGCTTAAATTTCAAAACTTACATTTTAACTACTGGTCTTATCTACTGTTCTGATTTTATGTACTGTTTTTTTAATCAATTTTAAATCATGCTTTTTATTTGTTTTTGTTTTTTAATGTCTCTGTAAAGCACTTTGAATCACCTTGTTGTTGAATTGTGCTATATAAATAAACTTGAGGAGTGGCCGAAGTCAAACTGACCCTGATCTACAAACCAGCTTGTGTCGTCTAAAAACAACATTAGCGAAACTCACAGATTTACTTCCTTAAACATGTTGTACTGTGAGACTCTAAACTGAGTAACTTTGTGAAAGGCCTTTTTCAATGTAACAGTGAGAGTTGTGTCTGTATAGTATATAGAGCAGGGCGATATGTCCAAAAATATCTATCACGATATACATTTGAAAATTTTCAAGGCTGGCTAGAAATAATTAGTTGACACTCTTGTAGGATTGCTCTCTTACAAAATAATGAACATTCTCTAATTTTTAATAGTAATTTTATTTTAATAGAGGGAGAGAGAGAGAGAGAGAGAGAGAGAGAGAGAGAGAGAGAGAGAGAGAGAGAGAGAGAGAAGAGCAGTGGTCCTGATATGGAGCAATAGTAAGGTCTTGTGGATATTGGGAAAAATGAGGAAAGGAAAAAGTAGAAAGTTGGACTGTTCTAGCAGACAAGTAATTTAGAAA
>NW_005187428.1:4448604-4564009 GCF_000239375.1 Pundamilia nyererei | reverse complement strand
ATCTTATCTCATTTTAATTTTCTTTACTTATGCTATTAGCATGTACAGCACTTTGTGAACTCTGGTTTTATGTTAAAGTGCTTTATAAATAAAGGTGGTATGGTATGGTATGGTAATTTGCTTCTTCTTTGTTGCCTTGGTAATATGTTTCGGGTAACTGTCATGCAGAAAGACTCATCCAAGACCCATCTTCAGTTTTCTAGTTAAGGGAAAGGAAGCTGTTGATATATGGCCCAAACCATTAGCCCTTTAGTTTGGTGAAGTCCTGTACCATGCAGCAAGCTCTTGCCTCAGACAGAGGGTGACTGATGGTCATTTCCAAATAACCACATTGACAGTTTTCACCTTCTCACCAAGCTTCTTGCTGGTGGCTGTGTGCAGCATTTTTTGGCACCTGTTTGGTGTCACACATGGTGGTGGAAAGGTTGGATTGGAAGAAACTGATTTTGTGGACAGGTATGCTTTAGACACATAATGAGTTGAGGTCAGAAGTATCTGTAATCTAATGAATCAATCAATGGGTTAGGGGTAGGCTTAGGCCAGATTCTTTCTGAATTGTAGCAGATCAATTTTGTTTCCCACCCAATGACATGCAAATTAATTTGTAACTTTTATACAATGCGTTTTGTCAGAATCTTTGGTTGATATAATGTTTCTCTCCATTAAAATTATATACCATAAAAAATACAGACTGTTCATTTGTTTGGAAGTGACCACAAAAATTCAAGTGATCAAATACTTATTTCCATTTCATTCATTATTTAATTGAAAATGTATATAATAATTTGGTTGTAGAATAAAAGGCTATTCTATTCTATTACATTACATGTGCTGTTTTTGTAAGACAGGCTATGAGTGATTGAGGGAGAAGAAAAAAGAAAAAAACAACAACAATGTGATTCGTTCTCTTGCATGTAGTGTCACTGTGGGAGATGGACTGAGAAACAGGAGAGGAAATGGAATGAAGACAGTCTGGGAAAAAGCACATTTTGTTCTTCAGTAGTAAAGCTGCAAGGATTTGAGATTTTAGTTTTACAATTAAACTACAGACATAAGTCCCTTAGAAGTGCCTAGAACAGTTCTCTAAAACGTAGACGCTAAGGATGAGGGAAAAAAATGGCCACATTAGCACGATGAAAAAGCTGCACAAATCAATTCAAAGAGCAACCACAGTACCCTGATTGTTTCTCGCATGACAACATCGCCACAAATTTAACCATGACAGTTTCGATTGGAAAACGTTGTTTCAATCACAACACCATCGATCAGAGCTGGCGGTAACTCAGGTTGTGAGGAACATCAAAAGGGATCTCTTCAATACTCTGATCCCTTGGGGGAAAAAGCCTGATAAGGATGGGAAAACCTCACTGATAATAAATCAATATTTGAAGCAACTTCATAAGACCCCTTAGGCAAGGGCCAGAAATCAGTTCAACACGTAAGATCAGTCGCGTGCCATGTCTTTTGATGGCCATACCACTCATTTTGAAACATCAACCACTGAAGTCAATGGACTAAATCTGTAGTGAGCGAAACACAAAGGAAATGGAAGCACTTGCTGAGCTATTTCCCCTTTTTTTCTCCATGGGAATGTTGCTTCTATCCAAGGTGAACCCTGAGGGGAAACAAACTAAGCTGCCATGGCGTGATATGAATTGCTCTGCTGAGCTGGCTGACGAGTGCTGCTGTGGTCACAAAAGCCTCACATAAAGACGTCAGCCTCGACTAGCAGCGGTTGTTCCAATATGAATACTGATGAGTTACAAGTGTTGCCGACATTGTTGTCTATGCCCCCGCATATGCCTGCTGTACAGTTAAACTTGACATTTTATCATGCTACTACTGCTTACATTTCTAAGTGAAATGTTCAAGTGTACTTCTTTTGTACACGGCCTTGTATTGTTTGTGCTCCAGTCATTGAGTAATCAGAAATGTCACCAACAAAACAGTGCCACGCAACAAAGCCAGTGTGAAGGCCTTAATAATACAGTAAGTCATTCAAACAACAATGTGTGTGTGAAATCACTTGGCTGTGTCAGTAACTAGCAAGCCTGTTGAAACCAACTCTCAGTGTCAGACTGCAGACAGGACAGGTCAACAGAGGCCGAGTATCACCAAAGCCCTTAGAAACAAAGACTTTTTACTTTAAAAAATAAAGATAAATTGGAATAAAGGTTTTAAGGTCCTGTTCGCTTATATCATGAGAATCACTCCCTGTCAAATGATATCTGTGGCATCCATGCTCATATCACATCTGGTTTTAAAAATGACTGCGTTTCCCATGTATCTTTGATTTCTGCAGCCAGACACCTGCATGGACTCTGAGTCTGAGTTAATACAGTTTTGTATTTTCTGATTACTTTTTATTATATTGTTAGTTTTCCTTTTTAAGTTTCAGTGAGTTTCCATAGCAGGTTGACTGGTTTCACTTTAGTTTTTATTAATTTCAGTGTTAGTTGTAGATTTTTAAAAAAAAATCTGTAGAGATATTAAAATATAAACAGAACCTTTTGAATGCTGACTCAGTCTTGTAGACATCAAAAGCCTCAAAAAACATGATCATAAAAGCCTCATCAGGCAGTTTGTGATAGCAAATTTTAACAAATTAACAGATAACAAAACTAAGTATATTTCATCTATAATACATTTTATTTTAGTTTGTTTTTCCCATTCAAATCGCTTCTAGTTCTAGAAGGTCTAGTTTTTATTTTTAGTTTAGCTAACTAAAATGTTTTCTCACATTTAGTTTTACTTAACTATAATAACTTTGATGTGAACCCTATGCAAGGTGGGTGACAGTGGCCCAACCACTCTTGCCCAAAGATGCTAGCATCAAATAAAATAATACAAAATAAAGTACATTTACATTGCTTGACTTGAATAGTTAGTTCACCCCATCCCCAAAATACACGTTTTCTCACTTTTACTTGCCTTTTTATAGCCACTGAAAATTTAACTTCAGTGTTTACGCCTTTGACATAAGTTACATCTAACAAAGATACTTAAAGTGTAGCTACGTAAAAAAGTTTAGCTCGGTGTTTTTGTGAATCTGCTTCTGTTTAAACGCATTACACCAAACATATAAAGCGTAGGGAGGCCCAGCAGCTGATACAACTTATGAGAAGTACAGTATGGGAACAACTCAAAGGCCCCACGGTTGCTGTGACAGAACGAGCGCATACATTTTTTTTAATGTAAAACCTAATAAAAACATAAAACGAGCTTCACAAACGGATGCAAACTGCTAAAAATCGGGGCTCGGTGAAGCTAACTAGCAGGCTAACCTCTTTGACAGGGGGGAATTTCTTCTTGCACTCCATGGAGAGAGACCGCAGATCCGTCTGCATGTTCTCTAGTAATTTCTTCACCGCCTCGGGACTGCTGGTCGACATCTTTGACGGCGCCTTTCGATAGAAAACCTCAGAAATACTTTAAACGTTGAAAGGAATGTGGGAGCGCGGTCGCCCCCCCCACCACCCATCCACCGTGGGGGGATATAATCCGTCACTACTTTATTCGCCTCCCTCGGAAAAGGAAATAAAAACGCTGCGGTCCATTGATACGGGATCCCACTTCTGTGCTTCGAGCGCCCGTGCGCAGGTGAGCAGCGATGACACCGGCATAAGTCCGACCTCCTCACAGCCAGCTGACATTAGCTTCAAGGAGTCGCATCGTTACCCTAAATTTCTGCTTCTTACGGCTGCTTACTAGTCGAAGATATCTGCTAAATTGAGCAGTCTGCCATCAGCGGCCGTGTCAGCTCCACTTTCTTTCCCACAATGCTTCGCTGGACACTGACACGTCACTTGGACTTCCGTAAACAGTGGCGTATGCAGGTGACTGCAGCGACCCCTGCAGGAAGAGATCGGCACAGACAGATAGCCACGAAGCACACAGTAGTCTGATCTGGACCACGGTATCAGCGCTTCTGCTCGGTTACCTGTCCACACACACCACCTATTGGCCCGGAAAGAGGCTGCAGGAGGCTGTCTAGAAATGTCTTTGCAGTGCTTACAAAAACAAGAAAAAAAAAAAACCGATTATTGACAATATCAACAATTTTATTATTTTAAGAAATACGTTTAACTGACTAATTAAGGTTTAATTTAACTGAATATAACCTAAAATGTTTAACTTGATTGTGCATTAATTCAGCAATTAAATAGACAAGCATTTGTGAGTAGTTTGTCTTGACATCAATGTAGTCACTGCATTTACTTAAATAAAGAAGCTATCGGTTCATGAATGGCACTTTTTAAACATAAATGTGCCTCCCAGTTAATTGTTATCACAAGATATAATGCATGAAAATGAATCGTGAGCATTATTCACCGTGTCTATTGTTTGTAAGATAAATAAAAAGAAAAATAAAGAAAAATATATCTACAGTCTACAGTCACCCAGAACTGCTTGTAAGTTTCCACTTAAAGCTGCACCAAGTTTCTGATTTTCTTTTTATCCAGGTTCAGATTTTTTTATTTCCAAAATAAATATGTAAATTTTTGTCTTTGTTCTGCATCTCACATGGATCCCTTCACCGGCTGCTTTCAGTGCTGCCTTGCTAAGGAATGCAATTTTGTCTTTGGGGAGGTGGAGTGCAAAGTTTCACACCTTAGACTCATTTAACTGCCAAGAAAAGAGTGGAAAAACAACCCCAATATTATCAGAAGCACAGTAACAATCCTTTTACAATTGGAGTGGAATTATTACTTTCGAACATATTGGTTCTGTTAAACCAATCATTAACCAGATTAATTCAGTGTTTTCTGTATCAAAACAGCTATAGAACACATTTACCTGGTGTTACACCAAGTAATTGACACCAAATAGCTTGGTGCTGGACTCCAGCCTGTACCTCACCTTTTCCAGTAACTCACACTTCTGACACTAAATGTCAAATTGTGACATTTTACTTCAGGACCACATGCCGAATCCTGTCAAAACACTAGAAGAGAATACCCCAAGCAATTCACTAATATTTCTGAGGATTTTCACCACTTTGAAGAAACGACAGAGGAAGTTTTTGTGTTAGTCATACCATCTCCTCAGGGTCACTGCCTATAAATACTTTCTTGTATAAGAGATTCTGATGTTTTGTTTTTGAGTTTGTTAAATGCCTGTCATTCTTTATACTGATGTAAGACAATGTCTTCTACTTTGAAGAGCCAAGGGCTAAAACTAAATTCATAAACCTCTACATTTTTATATGTGTACTATAAGACAGAAAATGATAAGAAACTACAACCGGGAGTGCATATGCATCTGCCTGGAATACCTGGTATGATGGCTGATACTGACTAACACTCCGGCGTTGTACATATATGCATCGATTTCTCATGCTGATGATGTGTAGCGGCATATGACATCTACAGTCATGGTAAAGAGAAAGTGCGCCCTTTTTCACTTCTACAGGTTCACATACCAGGAGATTTAAAAATAAAATATTGTCTGACCTCTCCAGCCTTAAAATTAGCTAAATACCACCTGACATGAACAAAACATGATATATCACATGGTGTCATTAATATTTATTGATGAAAAACTAAGCCAAAAATGCAGAAACACAGTCTACATGAAAATTTAAGCACACCTTAATGGCTTTCAGAGGAATTAAGAGGTCATGTCAATCAAAGGCATTTGATTATGTGATCATCGGAGCATTCAGGTGTGTGCTACCATAATTCCACAGAGGGAAAACATCAAAAATTATCCCAGGCAACCAACTGTCGGTGCCCACCAGTCTGAGAAGGGTTATGAGGCCACTTCCAAATAGTCCATCATTCTATAGTGAGAAAGATTATTCACAAGTAGTAAATATAAAACAATAAAAGGATCATGACAATACAATCTACAAAAAAATACTGAACAAACAAATGAAGAGGGTGTGCTGAGAAGGTGGAAGGAGTACACTGAGGGGATGATTAATGAAGAAAATGAGGGGGAGGATAGAGGACTGTTTGTGAATCAGGAAGTGAAGAGGCTCAGTAAGGTAGGAGAGGGCAACTATGAGGTGGGCAAAGAGTGCAAAGGTAGTGCTTCCAGATGACAAACTTGTAGAAGTATGAATATGTCCTGAAGAGAGGGCAGTGGAGTTTTGACTAGATAGTTTAACACAGTGATGAAGAGTGAGCAGATGTCTGGGGAAAGGATAAGCAATTTTCAAAAAGAAGGGTGATGTGCAGTGCTGAGATAAAGCTGATGAGTCACACCATTATGATATGGGAAAGAATTGTTTAATCTGGGTTTAGAAGAGGGGCAACGATCAGTTAGGAGCATAAGTATATGAGGGTGGCACTGCATGAGAGGAGTGAGACATTGGTGAGGTGTGTGGTAGGAGTGATAGATGGGTTCATGGTTTAGTGAAGGAAGGCGAGCTAAATGACTTCCAAAGCAACACACAGTGCACAAGAGAGGTGAAGAAGAGAGTGCAGGCAAGGTGGAGCGGGCATAGACAGGTGTCAGGGGTGATGTTTAGAAACAGAAGTAGTGTCATATGTGTCATATGTAAATAATAATAATACAGAAATACAGTTTATACTGAGACTCACTTCACACAGCAGTCAGAGACATTCTGATATGACAAATAGCATAAAGTTATAAAAATGTAATAAGGCAAAAATAAATAAAATGAGTAAATAAGGGCAGGGATAGCTCAGTAGGTAGAGTGGTGGCCCCATGACTGGAATGTCGGGGTTTCAAATCCACTGAACGGCTACCCTGAGGCACACCTGAGCAAGGTACCGTCCCCACACTCTGCTCCCCAGGCGCCCAATGGCTGCCCACTGAGTGAATGGGCTAAATGCAGAGAGGAATTTCCCCACAGGGATCAATAAAGTATACATTATTATTATTAATATTATAAAAATGTCCAAGAAATTCACAGAGAAAGTACAAGTAATAAATCAGCAAACAGTGAAATGAGTCAGAGACCTGAGGCTTTTTGTTTATTCTTGTGCAAGTTTGCAAAGAGATCTGTACTGATTAGTGTGATAGCAGACAATAATAAATACAACATAATAATACAGTTGCATTCTATAGCTGTGATGAGGTAAGAGAGGGACTGTGTAAATTGTTTTATTCAGGAGTCTAATGGCCTGTGGGCGGAAGCTGTTTGAGTCTTTTAGGCCTCGATGTCAGACTCCTGTAGCGCTTGCCCGAGGGCAGAGGTGTGAACAGGTGATGTTGTGGGTGTTTACTGACCTTCATGATGTTTTTCAAGTACGATTAAGTACACTTTAAATTGTCAAAACATAAAATTCAGCATTTATTTTTTACCTATAGCGTAGACGTCCTGGTTGGGTTGTGTGATTTGAATGTAAAATTCTACATAAATGTTCATAACTGGAAATGAGGCATCACATACACAATTGCTAAAATGTAAAACATTTATTTGTAATCAAGGTCAACACAAATTCACTGAAGATGTCCCACAAAATATACACATGTAGTAGAAATATATGTTCCAAATGAAGGTATTTGTATTCATTCATTTAAAAAAAAGTGTTTTAGTGTATAAAATCTTATAACAAAAAGTGTTCATGCTCCAAAATCAGTGATCATATATTCATTTCAACATGTAAAGAAAAAGAAACACAGGCTGAAGTTCATTGCGATACAGCAGAAAGAGATAACAAGCTTCTTCTTCTTCTTCTTTTTTGGAATGAATCTCCTGCATTGGAACTCACTTCTGATATAATCTAAGTGGATCAACTGTCCCTTTGCTTTGGGTACCTTTTAACTTTATTTCATACATTCCCAGAATTAGACATAAGGCACATTAAAACAAGACTAAATTAAATCCATGTCAAGAATCTGAACATTTAACATAAACATTTAATATAAAACATCAATACAAATCTGCAGTGCCCAAAGCAGACCAAAATTATACAGAGAAGCCTTTAAAATGGTACAAACAGTGTTAAGATAAAAATAAACAAACAGAGTTTAAGTGGGTTGATCTGTAGAAATGTAACCAGTCTTTGTATCCTGAAGCATTGGTTACTAAAACACCTTGTGTAGTAATGTTTTTTGTGACTTTTTTTTTTTACCAATCCTGAGAGAACACCTCAACTGTTGGTGGATAAACAATGTGGTTCTCCTCTGTATACATTAAGCAGATTAATTTAAGCCCAGAGGGGTTTGTGAGCTGTGCGATCATGTGACACTTTCCTGCACTCAGTCTGCAGCAGACGGCTGTTAAATTTAATGAAGCAGCCAGAATGAGATTCACTGAACATTAGAGATGTCCACAACAGAAGAAAATGCTTCCTTAGAAAGCAGACAGTCAAATGTAAATTCTTTGCCACTGTGTAACAACAGTGTTTACATTGTCACGTTACTCTGCCACAGGCAAATGAGATGTCAACCCACTTTCAAATAACGGAAGTAAATCTTTGCGTAATGTTGCTGTTGCCATCATATGGTACAGTACTGTGCAAAAGTCTTGAGTCACCCCATCGTTTCTTTATACTGTTGATTTTTTTAGCGGTTGATCTCCAGGCTTTCTGAAGATGGTTTGCTTTTTCATTCATTCATCCCAATTCTTAGACCTGACTATTTTTGAAGGAATGTTTTTTTTTATATATGACCTGTTTAACACTGACCTGTGAATTATTTGCAAAAACCTAAGTTGCCCAACTCCAGGTATTAACCGGTGTTGTGTCTACACGCAACAGACAACTTAGCGAAAAATTCACTTTGAATAGTATCTTTAGGCACTTTACTAGCTGCCTGTTGCAAAAACAGTATTGTCATAGAAAGAGTATTTTTGCACCAACAAGGTGATTCCTAAAAACCTATTACGTGGAAACCTAGCATAGCTTAGAATGGTGTGCAATTTGTACTTAAAAAATTTGAGGAAACAGAACAAGTGGCCAAAAAAGAAGGAGCATGGTATGGGTCTGCATTTCAATCATCGGTACTGGGAATCTTGTCAAAAATGATGGAATTATGAAAGCAAAAAAGTACTATCAAATTTTCACCCACCATGTAATACAATCTTGAACATGTCTGATTAGTAGTAATCCCAAACACACTGTCAATACAGTAAAAATGTACCTGGACAGAAAAACACACAGTGGAACACTAATAGTCAAGGATTGGCCTCCACATAGGCAACATTACTGAGGCAGTGTGGGATCATCTTAACAGAGAATGGAACAAAAGACAGCCAACAGCCAAAGAACATCTAAATATCCTTCTGGAAGCCTGGAGAACTAAAAGGTTACTTTTTGCCTCACATGCTCTATTACCATGTATGGTTGCATGTTTCAGTAGATCACTGCACCCATTTCACATTTTGCTAGCAAAATATAAAGAAATGAAGGGCAGCTCAGGATATTTGCACAACACTGTGTACTGAAGACAACATGCAAAGAAGAAAGTTCCAGCAGCCAATAGCAGGTGAGCAGACTGTAAAAGTCTGCATACATGTCTGTTTTCACCAGCTTATCTTGTGAGGTAATACAGAGAGAACAGTGATGGGGCCAGTCACTGAGAGCCTCACAGTGACAACTGACCTCTAAATAGACTCCGATTCCAATCCTCAAACTTCTAGCAATGAGACTCCTTTTCACCAACAGGGACGTAGCCATCTCGAGAGGGAGGTGCTTTCTGATGGAGGCTTTCACCGTCTGCTGCAAAGATGGCATGGAGTGCCTCCTGCTCCTGCTTTGTCTTTGGTAACTCAGTGGAAGGAGTGCTTAGAAGAACAAAACGCTGTGAACAGAAAATTGATTAAAAA
This sequence comes from Pundamilia nyererei, assembly GCF_000239375.1. Lineage (NCBI taxonomy): Eukaryota > Metazoa > Chordata > Actinopteri > Cichliformes > Cichlidae > Pundamilia > Pundamilia nyererei. The sequence continues at coordinate 4,554,267 of NW_005187428.1, read as the reverse complement.
ACAAAGCATGTCAGTGATATGATGTCTGACAAACTGATCGATTGTTCTTCAATTTCTAATAAACCTTTTTTTAACTTAAAGACATTCATTATGATTTTGAAACTTGAACTCTGTGTGTCTTGTTTCTCTCCCTCTCTCTCTGTGCCATCATTTCATTTCACCCAGTTATTTGGATTTTCCGTATTACCACCTCTTTGGATTCATCTTGTTGCCTGCTGGAATGATCTCAGTGGGATTTGCAATGGATTCCTTTCATCTCTGCCTGCAGGACTAGTTGTCATTTATCTGTAAACTCATTAAAAGGTACTCTTGCTCATTTACCTGCTTGCTTGTGTCTGCATTTGGGACATGGTTTTGGGAAGGTGGGGGCATGGTAAGTTACAATGTTTTCCTGCTGAAAACCTGGAACAATATTCTTATTTGGTGAATACCTTAACCAACAGAAGATAGAAGTTCCCTTTATTCACTTAAAATAACGGTGTATATAAATAAATATATTCAAATATTGTGATGAATTCTATGGCAGCTGCCAATTTCAGACAATAGAAATAGTGAACGGATGATCCAGAACTTTTTCAAAGTAAAGCAAAAAGGAAATGCTCTTGAGATATGTATACATACTTCTGTAACAAAGAAGCAAACAAATTGAACTATTGTTCATTCAAAAATACTGAATTATGACGAATCTGACTGGTTTTGTTTCTGTGGTTCAATCTTTAAGGTGCCAGTTTTTTCATATGCACAGAAAAATCCAAACAGTTTCGGACTTACTTCTCTCAGTGTTCCTGGGGTATTGTACAGTTTGAATGCCATACAAAGGGGTATGCAAAGCATGGAGGACAGAGCCAGGATCCAGCCGATCCCATCCGCCCACAACGGGTACACATAATCATTGTTGTACTTCAAAGGTGAGTACTTGATTAAGGCAAAGGCAAAGGTTCCCTGTGTGAAAGTATGATAACACTGATAAATAACTGACATTTAATACACCAGTGAATACTTTGACTGTATAATTTTGGTATCATCTTAAGATATTAGTCCAGTTTTATTGACATGTATTTCTAATTTTGACCAGCAGAGGTTGCTCTACTTTCAGAAGAGAACTGTTAATAAAGCAAAACTCACAAAGCATGTTGCAGGAGTGAAGAAAAGCCAGCAGTATTTAATGGCAGGGCCGGGGCGATAGCCAATCATATCCTCAATGTTATCATAGAAGCGATCTGCCCCTGTGGTCAGAGGAAAGTTGGATCAGTGTCAAGATTCACCCTGACCAGTAGAGAGCTTAAAAACCCCAGCACACTATTATTTTAATAAAACAAGTTGCAGTTATTTTCAACTAGTAATGATCATTTCTTTAATTCCTTTGAACTGAAACCATCAATCTACACCTTTCATTTTATGGATGGTCTCTATTAGCAAATTAAGCACTGAGCATTTTTAAGTTCCCACAGTCTTAAATAACAAACTCACCATAAACCCAACCGATGCAAACTGTCTGAAAAATGGCTACGAAGAGCAGGCACATCCCACTGGCTGCATAGTAGTCAAAGAGTTGGAAGACATACATGCCTCCCTGTGGGTACAGACAGACAGACAGACAGACAGACATGAGTTCACAAGTGTAAGATAAAACAAATGAAACACAACCTGCATGACGCAAAATATTGCTTTCAGGTCATTTATCCATTATGTGCTTGGATTTTACTAAAGTGGAAACAATTTGCCAACAACAAAAGTTATTCACAGTTGGCTGTGTCACAGCATGATTTGTGCCAAGTGACTGGATATGAAGGAATTTTAATAGGTTGCTAAAGAGAAGCTACAGTAGGTGAACTCAGGCACTTTAAATGAGTTTGGCAGACTGCTTGGCGACAGTCTGACTTAGGAAAAAAATCATAAAAAAAAAAAACCCAAACAAAATGCCCCAGTAAGTACTTCACTTAAATTCACAAGACCATGGATTGGTAGCATTTATGCTCAGTATCACTTTGAAATTATGTATGTATTAAAACTGAAAGAATTGCACAAACTAACCTCTGTCAGCATGATGAGGCCCAGGAAGAAGGATACTATTGCTACTGCCAGGATGAAGAGTTCCCTGCGGTTTTTACGGCGGAAGACGGAAGGATACATATCCACCACGGCTGTGACCAGGCTCTCCACACATACAAACTAATCAGGAAAAAAGCCAAAGTTATGAGATGTGCGTACTTTTTGATGTTGTGTACTGCATTTGTGTATGCATGTGCACAGACCAGCTGTTAATAAAAAGGTACTGAGCAACTGAGGAAAAATAGCAGAGCTGTACAAAGGCTACTAGTTGGGATTGTGTTCATATGACTATTATTTGAATTTTCTTTTTGTATGTGTTCTTGTGTGGGTTATTTTGCTACATGCTGGCCTCACCTGGCTGTCCAGTCCTAGAAATACAATCATAATGAAGAAGAAGCAGGCCCACAGAGGGGAAAAAGGCATCATGGTCACAGCTCGAGGATAGGCAATGAAGGCTAAACCTGGACCTGTCGTACACAGAAATCCCACTGAAGTTAGAATTTGTGTTTCTCTTTTCAATCAAGCACATATTTTGATATAATACTGACATGTTCAGTTCAACTGTCTGCGCTTTAGAAAATTGTATTCTGCCATGCATTGATTCACACCCAATAAACATCCTGCAGTACTGATCAATACACCGTATCTTTATATATACATCTATATGGATACATGAAAGCTCTGTGTGTTCCTCAAACTCGGGCCCTCTACAAACCGCCTGGGAGTTGGAGGTTCTGCACAGTATCTAAGCTTTTCCTAGGACTTTGCTCTTCTGGACGGAGACCCTTTGATGTTGTGCCTGTTGATTACCACTACATCTGGTTGGTTGCCAGCAGCTGGAACTCAAAGGCTGCAACACAGGACCTTTTCTCCTTGGTAGTGTCTCCTATCGGGACTTGGGGACATCTAGTCTATATTGTGCACAGATGTCCCTGTACACTATCCCAGCTGGGATATACTGCATCAACTTGCATCTTACATCCTGCTATTATATGTTGGATACCTCCCACTGTGCTATAGGCTCTGGATCTTCACCTTCAATAGTAGCTGTCTTCAACTGCTACAAACGCTATTGCACTCCCATGTATTGCATATGACCTCTCAGTTGGATTAGTAGCTTTACATCAATTCCACATTGCAAGTGCTTGTCCATATTAGCTTTGTTCCACTACCCACATCAGTATTTACTGGTTTCTCAACCCCTGGCATGGACCTTGATGTACAAACCTATCTTATCTATCTATCTATCTATCTATCTATCTATCTATCTATCTATCTATCTATCTATCTATCTATCTATCTATCTATCTATCTATCTATATAATATAAGAACTACAAACCAGATTCAGCCACTTCTGAGATGGGCACATTTTGCTCGTTGGACATGAAGCCCAGGATGGAGAAGATGGCAAAGCCCGCAACAAAACTGGTACCACTGTTAAGGAAACAGAGGGCCACACAATCCCTGCAAACAGCACAACAAGAATATAGTCACTGAAAATAAATTGTTGAAAATATTACTGACATTACATGGAACAGAATTACTTGATATGCTCACATATATATATATATGAGTGTAAAGCGTCTTTTGTCACTGGACAAAAGACGGAGAGAGAGAGAGAGTCATTACCTGTAGCAGTTGTTGTTATATTTGTTGTAGCTTCCTAGGGCAGTGAGGCAGCCAAGACAGATGGCGAATGAGAAAAAGATCTGAGTTCCAGCATCCATCCATACCTTTGAACAGAAATGAAACCAGATGAGGAAAGAAATACATTTTTAAAGACCCTTTAAAAAAAAAAAAGGATAAACTCAGACAGAAAAAGAAAAAACGAATGTTTATCAGCTTTCTACGGTGTTGTGAAAAATATTTTCCCCTTCATCATTTCTTTCTTGTTTTTGATTTTAATATTTGTCATATTTTCATGTTTCAGACGATCAAATACAGTTTAATATTACAAAGCGCAGTTTTCAAATGATGATTTAATTTATTAAGGAAAAAACCCAATCTAACCAAACCTACCCTGTATGAAAAAAATGGGATGACCATAAGAGAATATATTTCCAACAGAATAATCCGATGTCCTTGACAACCAAAGAAAATACAGACAAGTTTACACATTATTTTGGTTTGCATATTTCTGTGTTCCTGAAAGGCTCAGTCCAGTTTGAATGTTTGGAAACAGACTTCAATCCATAACATTAAGCAAGAACTACATTCGCTGTTATTTTGTTTCTTTCTTCTGCTTCGAATTAAAAGAAACCTTTAACACCCACCCATAAAATTCTCTTTGCCCTCTTATCCAGTTTGCAGGAGCAGTTGACACTGGACAAAAGGCCAGATACAGCCCCACCAGATCACTGTGTGATCAGGGTAAGATAAGATTGTTTTGCACAACGGCAGCACCACACCCAAAAATGCAAATAGTGAACTCAGTCTTCGAAACCTCCCATGTCCCTTTTAAATTTTGAAAAAAGTCTAGAAAAGTACTGCTACTATCTCTGAAATCTCTTCTCACCCCACAACCCTGACATGAGCTTCCTAGTAAAGCCATTTCCACATCTAAGGCACAAAGCAGAGCACTCTTGGAACACTCACTCACACTTCAACATGTAAATGAGATTTCTCTTTCTAATTGCTTTTCTGGTAAAATGCTCCCACTGCACTGAGGCATTTTTCAAGGTAGCTGGCAGCCGGGACTGAAGATCTGACTGACAGTAACTCTGGACACATCATTACAACCAAAGGCAGATATTTTGAACTCTTAAACGCTTTACACTCAGCCTTGTCTAGGACTGTATACACGTGGCTTGTGTTCATTCTCTAAAGGACAATGAAGGAGGGGTGGGGCGAGTGTTTGGAATTCAAACAAAAGCAAGCACAAAGGAAATTGCAAGTGTCCTTGTTACCACCCATATTCCCAACCCACTCTCATGTGATTGTTAAAACGGTTTAAAGCAACCAGTTGTTTAGTTAGTTTAAAGGCACAAAAATGAGACAGGATTCAGTCCCTCATCATAAACCAGGGGTGGGCAACTCCAGGCCTCGAGGGCTGGTGTCCCTGCAGGTTTTAGATGTGTCCTTGGACCAACACAGCTGATTTAAATGGCTAAATTAGCTCCTCAACATGTCCTGAAGTTCTCCAGAGGCCTGGTAATGAACTAATCATGTGATTCAGGTGTGTTGACCCAAGGTGAGATATAGAAACCTGCAGGACACCGGCCCTCGAGGCCTGGAATTGCCCACCCCTGTCATAAACCTACAATAACTGGCTTTATCTTTTAGCTGTTCAATGATCCTCCAGCTAGTCCTTAAGTGTGTCAGTCTTCTGCGTGAAGCTAAAAAGGGAAACTTTTCTCAATTTGGTAATGTCTCAATGCCAAGAGAAACATATTTTCTATCTCTTTTTTTCAGATAGACAGGATGATGGGTGGAGTAACTGTGTTAGCTTTAGGTGGATGGATGAGTACATAAAGTCAAATTCTAAACATAGAATGCAAATTTGGCCATTCAGTAACAGCCTTCAAAGCTTTATTGTTTTAATTGTGCTGCTCGATACTGAGCTTGCTGTTATGTTCCTTTTTGCTTTTTTTGAGCAACCACCCCAATGTGGCTAGTGACTTTATGAGGCCATAAAAGTGAACAACACAAAGTAACAGTGCACTCAATTCAAAATCTTAAGTGCTTTATCCGGTGTTTGCTTTTGACAAATCTGAAAAGCTTTTCTTAAGAGCAAAAAGGCAAAGCAGTGAAAATCTATCTGAACCTGAAATCACATCTTTGCCTATGGGATGGATCAAACAGTCATGCTGACAATTTCTCGTAAACAGTGGTGACTTTCCAAGAAATTACAAATGTACAATACAACAAAAACGTTAAAGATGATTCAGTACATATGTTTAGAAATTTTTGGTGTTAAAAGCTGCCAGTCTCACAGTGAACCATTAAGTACATGATCAGGCCAACCGTCTACGAAAGGTCTGGGAGTTGAAGGTTCTGCACAATATCTTCGCTCTTCCCAGGACTCTCTGATGTTGAGCCTGGAATCTGTTGAAGCTGTTCTTCCAGTTTTGGGGTTACAGCTCTTAATGTTCCTGTAACTACTGGAAATGCTTTGGCCTTATATTCCATATCTGTTCCAGTTGTTCCTTCAGGCTCTGGTACTTGTCTATTTTCTCGTGTTTCTTCTTCCTGATGTTGCTGTATGCTGTAATTGTCACGTCTATCACAACTACATTTTATGCTTCTTGTTAACCATCTCTATATATGCTTGGTTGCCAGCAGCTGGAACTCAAAGTCATCTTCTTAATATATTCACAGATACTCTGTTGTTTAATCCTGCATTGTGGCTCTGACACTCACTAACCCTCACCCTACTTCTTTTATTTTTCATAGATTCTTAGGATGCTGGACTTTGACTGGGGACCTCTGCATTGTGAGCAGGTTTTAAGTCAGTTTATATCAAGTTTCTCTCCTTAACCCAAATTTTATTAGCTTGTCTCTCAGATGCCACAGTCTTGCCAAATTAGCAGATGGATCAGTCAGTACTTGTCTAGTGGAACAGATGAAAGGCTGTGTTTCCCAGATTTGATCTGCATGCCTGGACATATTTTATTTGACAAGGTGAACCACTGTTCACCACCTCAGCACAAGTGTATTGTTTTTTTTAACTTACTTGGGGGTCAGACAGTCGATTGATGTCGGGGTAAAGGTAGAAGTGGATTCCAATGGAGGCGCCTGGCAGTGTTACTCCTCTGATCAGGAGAACCAGGAGCATTACATACGGAAAAGTAGCTGTGAAGTAAACTACCTGGAAGGAAACAACATTTTCTTGTGATTCTAACATCTTTTATAACAATTCCTACCATTCTATTTTTTTGATTTCAATTAAACGTGTTATTTTCTCTCTTTTTTTTTTCAAAATGTGACTTCTTTAGTCTGCAAAAATTTCAAATATGAAAAAAAGTAGAATATCTATCTATCTAAGCAGTGCAGATTTTCATTATATGAGTTTGGTTAAACGCAAATCTTTGTTTTTCATTTATTACAAACAACAAAAGACTGGCAGAAGATTGGTATTTAATGGTGCACATCAATAACACAGATGCTGTTCTAACTGTGAATGTTTAGCACGGGAGGGTTTATTATTATTATTTTTCTTTTTTTACCTTGCCTGTGGATTTCACTCCCTTCCATACACAGAAGTAACAGATTACCCATGCAAAGGCAAGACACAGAGCCAGATCCCAGTTCAGAGAACCAATGTGGTCAATACCGGAAGATATTCTCAGTACTCTGCGCCTAAATCGAAAACATACGCACAGGAGAAAAACTAATTATCATACCTAATGTACTGATACAAACCCTTAGGAACCAGAAGCTAAGAGTTAAAAAGCGGAGAGAAACAAAAATAAGACAACTTTGAACAAGTAGTTTGACCTAATTTAATCCAAACCTCTAGAAGAAATTTTTTGTTTAGTAAATCTGTTGGTATGTAAGGTCATTTGAGGACATGGTCAAACAAAAGGACACTTACTCCCAGAACTCAATGACAGGAGAGGTGGTGTTCTCATGGTGATTGATGGAGGTATTCCCCTTCTGCAATGGCATACAGGAATCTTGAATGAAGGACAGACAAAAAGACATTCAATCCTGTGAAGAAATCCAAGCGTTCTCCAAGGTTTCCAAGTTACACACAGGCAAGACAAACAAGTACCGACACTGAGACAGACAGAAACAGTTTTCCTGCAGCATTCACTCCCTTTATTCAAAAATATGAGAAAAAAATCACAAAAGGACGTTTTATCTGCATGCCTAAAAGTAGTCTTTAGAGACCTTTAGAGATGCTGACCTAGGTATCCTTGATTAAAGATTACACCAATAGTATCTGCAGCACCGGCAAAATTTTTCGGCACTTCACATGCTAAAATTCTTAAACATCGTAATTCAGTTGGCAGTGACTCCAAACATACAGATACAGATGCCAAAGAACTGTCAGTGACAAGAAGAACAAAGAGTCTGCCCCTTCCACTCCTCCTGTGGTTTACATGGATATTAACTGTTCTGAAATGTTGCATATTGTGTATGACAGGTTGTCTACACTTGAATACAAAAAATTGTATGACAGAAATGACCAATCACAGAAATTCAATGAGGTATTATAATTGGCTGGTTTCTATGATCTTAACCAACATAAAAATGATCAGCATCCCTTTTTCTCAGTTTATTGTATCACAATTGTGTTCATTTATATATGTATTTATCTATAGACAGCCTACAGAGAGGGCTTTTCAACCAATCCAAACTGCCCGACATGGATGACACTGTGTGTAGGTCACATTTGCTGCTTTTGTCTATTGAGAATAAAAAGATGCTCTTCCATTATTGTTCATAGTGACAGTGTAAGATACTTGAATATTGTATTTATGTATTGTGTTAGAATATGGCCATTAAAGAAATTTACCCTATGTGGACAGCAAAGTCATAAACACCAATAAGAATTTTCTTAAGTTTACATGATAAACAGAGATACAAAATCTTTGTCTTACTTGTGTTCCAGCTATTGTTGCAGGATGCCCAGGGCAGATCCCAGGTGAAGGAGTGGAACAGAAAGAAGATGGCCCAGGCTAACACAATAATGTAGTAGATGTTCAGCAGAGCAACAATTACCTGGCTGCCATAACCCAGGCCTGAAACAGAAAACACGCTTTTGGTGATAAGCAATAAAATACCACTATTACCAATCCTTTGACTTGATTGGTCAGGCCAGTTAGGTCATTATTTTTCCGCAGTACCTGTCGCTGAACCAACATACAGTCAGGTAACTGTGCAAATGTATTGTTTAGTTCCACAGAGGCGTACTTTAATATTGTCACATTCTTGTGACATGTACTAGTCGAAGCACAGCTGGAGATGTACTGAATCTGTTTTTATCACTTGTTAACAGCAGCCTGTAAACACTAAAGCTCCACTGAAGCTAATTGTGCTGTGTCTGATGTGATCCACCCAAAGTTGTCAGTTCAAGTAAATGGCCTGTATTTATATAGCGCTTTACTAGTCCCTAAGGACCCCAAAGCGCTTTACATACCGGGGCTCGAACCGGCAACCTTCCGATTACAAGGCAAACTCCCAACTCTTGAGCCACGATCGCCAAGTAAGGAAAAAGTTTCAGTTACATGACTGTTTCCTTCACTCGACCCTGCACAACTTGCAATCCCCTATATCCATTTACTTTGTACTGTATCTTTTTTCAGTGTTGTTCTACATTTTTGTTAGGAATACTCTGTAGTTCACAGGCAGCTGCTGCAGACATATTTACATTTAACACGTGAATTAGACAAATGTATCCATGTATGGTACTGTTAACACCATAAAATATCCATTAAATGATTTCTTGGGAAAACAAGTTGATTACCTTCAAACAAAGGGCAGATTTTCCTCCAGCAGGTAATGCCTCCCTCACTGGTATACTGACCCAACGCTGTCTCCAGGAAGAAGACAGGGATCCCACAAGCAAACAAGAAGATGAGGTATGGTATAAAAAAGGCACCTGTACACACACAGATTGAAGGAAAAGTTGACTAAGTTGTTTTCAACATGTCCTTGAGCAATGTGGTGCAGTTAGGACTGCTGCATCTTGAAGTTATTGTACACATACTGCAAGGTAAGGTTGCAAAAAAGTTTCTAGTAAAACATCCTGCTCCAAAGTTATTTTGCTAGAAGTTAAGCATGAATTGGCTCATTCTTCATATTTTTAAAGGATTTAACAAGCCTGGCCTACTTATTCACTATTTTATTGATTGTCTTGGAATTTCACACGTTAGCTCATGTATTTTTTTTCTTTCAACGCTAATGCATACGATAGTAATTATAAAAAATTATAATTAATCCAACTTTCAAGCAAAGCACTTGCAGTTTATCAGTTTAATTTGCATGCTAGGTAGACTACTCTTTCCAAAGGAAAGGAAATGATGCATAAAGTCTACTACATCTACTAATCTGAAGTGTCTTGTGGCTGTAATCTTGCCACCAGACCCTGATGCAGTGTATGACTATGTAAATGCAAAAATAAACTAAAGATATCTCAAGATAACGAGGTAACGAGCAAAAAACGTTCATTGGCGACACTCACCTCCTCCATTCTTATAACAAAGGTAAGGAAAACGCCAGACATTCCCAAGGCCAATAATTTCTCCTGCCACGGACAGAATAAACTCAACCTTGTTGCCCCATTGTCCCCTTTCTGTCATCTTCTCCTCTGTACTGGGTACAATGTCCAGCGGCCTGCTGTGCCCATTAGAAGCTTCCACCTTGGACGTGTTTTCCATATCGTTTGATTGACCTAAGAAATTGAACATAACATAGTGTCAGGATTTGTTTTAAAGGCAGAGAATAAAGCTTTCATTCAGAAGGCATTTATGGCTTGTCCAATTTCAGTAGAGCTTAAAGGTAGATTGCTGAAAAACGTCATGCATTATTTGTCCCAGTCACTCTCATTTCAATTCAACCATGACAGCAGTTCGTACAGACTGAACTTTTTTTTCTATAAAATTAACACGTTTGATTGCTTCATAAAAAGTGTTTCCATACATTTGTGATGATACGCAGCTGCAACAATTCTGACTGAGATTTGTTTCTGCATTTTTATCCGTGAAAATGTTTGCATTCAGGATAATGCACCAACAACCTCAACAGGAGATTAAGCAATTTCAGGACCTTGGGTAGTTCTTGGTGAACATTTATATGATGTGCCATCTATTATTGTATTTACAAAAGCCAAAAATGTATGCCATCTTTTTTGTGCGTTGAATGAGGTCAGCAATTACTTGAGGTTATGTGACCACATTAGAAGTTGGTCAGGACCTCTGCCAAACCCTGTTTTGGGGCCAGCACTACTGAAAGAATTTCTCTCTATGGAGGAAACAGACAGCTCACTGACTGTGCTCACTCCTGTCAGGTTGCATTAACAGGCTTCTCACAGTCCGTCTGTTACCCCTTTTTCCTCTCTCTGGAACACATTATGGTCACTGCTGCAGTCCTGCATCCTTCTGCAGGAAACACGCTCACACTAATCCGATTACAAAAATGTACCAATTCTTTTTTCACCCCAAACATCCACACAAACACAAGTTACATGTAGTGTGACCTAGTTTAACAGGAGTAGTTTCTCCATGTTTTCTATGTTTACTTCTGAAAACAGCACGGGGGATAGAAGGTTCATTTATCACAAAGCCTTGTGTGAAGCCATCTTCAGGAATTCGCTCCTGCTGATAAAGGGCAGAGGTGGAGCACAAAAGTGACTTTGTATGTGATGTGTACATAGGGATGGAGGTTAGAACCACTTTAGGAGCCAAAATCTCAGCGGCAGAGCCAAATTGTGGCCGAGGTAAAAAATAGAGCTCTTGTTTTCGGAAGCTACTTGGTGGGAATGAAGGCTCAGTTCAACAAAAGTGGAGTGGCCTTGCAGCCAGATCACAGTTTACCTCCCCTTTTCACAGTTTCTCTGTGGGCCAAGTGCCTCACTTCAAAAAGCATAATTTTAATAGGCTCTAAAAGATCGAACTTACAATAGCCTTTCCTTGCTGAAATAGTAGGTATTCACACACGTTCAATACAGGACATCAGAGAAGAGGCACACTGTGAGAAAATGTGCCAAAACTGGGAACAAGCTCATGGAGGCAAAAAGGACCTTCTTCCTAGGAAACGGAGCCAACATTTCCTCTTTCTGAAACATAATGGGCTGACTGAACCACTGAGTGACCGACAGACTGAGCTACTGAATGACTGGCCGACTGACTGAAGGTTAGGCTGACTTTGTGGTCCAGTGCTGTATTGTAAATACATCAAAGTCGGTAAATAATTATTGTAAACTAAATTTTTAGTATTCAAAATGTTGCCTGATAAGTAGGGCTATATTATAAGATCTGGGTTTTGTGTCCTTATAATAGGATTCTGAACTGAGTCAAAAAATATTCACATATAAAATGGTAAATGGCCTGCATTTGTATAGCGCTTTTCTAGTCCATAGGACCCCAAAGCGCTTTACACTACATTCAGTTGATCCACCCAAAGTTGTCTTTTAATGCAAATGGCCTGTATTTATATAGCGCTTTACTAGTCCCTAAGGACCCCAAAGCGCTTTACATATCCAGTCATCCACCCATTCACACACACATTCACACACTGGTGATGGCAAGCTACATTGTAGCCACAGCTGCCCTGGGGTGCACTGACAGAGGCGAGGCTGCCGGACACAGGCGCCACCGGGCCCTCTGACCATATAGGTGAATTCACAGGGCTATTATTTTCAAATCCAAAATCAGACTGACTTAATTTTGAGTGGGTAACACTGTGAACGTAAATACTGTAAATCTATAAGGAAATTAGCCTGTGGAAAGAAGTTAAAAAGTTTACTTGTAATGGTTGTGCACAACTTGATCATTGACGTGCAAATTGTCATGACCACTGATCAACAACCATTGATCAAAGACCATTGATCAGTGGCCTAGTTTAAGTCATTGTGCAAATGTACTGTTTATAAGGTTGTGAAAACCTGCAGTCAGCTGAGACTGAAGAAGTCACTTGGATGAGTGCCGAAGCGTTCCTCCCACTGAAAACACTACGTTCAGATGAACAGAATCAGCCTTTTGGATATTTGATCTTAATTGGGCTCAAAGAGTGAAACTACACTTTCCACATTTAATCCCTGAGATTATGAAATAATGAAATTTTTACAATTTACAATTACAATTTTGGCAGCACATCTCAGTTTCTCTACATGATACATGTGTAAAATTACAGAAAAGGTTCCAGCAGCTCACTGACTGTCCCATATTCATAAAACGGACGTTTCTATAGTAGACAGTGAAATATAGCAATTTTTCTGTCATTTAATTGTTTATCTATTACTGAACTGAACATTGGTGCATAATGAATGGCTGTAGGGTAGGTCTTTATCAGCAGTGAAAACTGTAAAGTTTTTTTTTTAAGTTAAGTTTCCAATATTTATACCTTCTTTAATATTTTGTAAACCCATTCAGCAGGCCGGATTGCAGTCTTTGCCGATCGATTCTGACTATGTTTGACATCCCCTGCTCTAAGTTCACTGGGACTGTAAACAGTAATGTATTAAAAAAAATCTGTTATCACTCAGATAGGCTGGAAGAAAACTCAACAACTTGATCTATGGCAAAGTTATTTCACAATCAACGGGTTATTTTTCCTCCCTCTACAGCTTAGTTAGGTTGTGTTTTACAAGACTAAAACGGTTGTGTTCAGTGATGTACTCAGAAAGGTGTAGTTTTGGTTCCAGCAGACATAACTTCCATCGATGTCCAACAATCAGACTAAGTTTACACAGTTGCGATTATCCTGTAATTAGGCAACAAGTTCTCGGGTTGATGAATAATCAATTCCGACACCACGTAAGAACACTGAATGTAACGTTTTCTGCTGCAAGCTACAAACTGAACGGTTATGTAACGACACTCATCTTTCACTTTTTCATTAAAGCATATCAGTTTCCACGCCTGCTTGGTTGGAATGGTAGAGGAGTCAACTGGATCCGCGCTCCCTGTCCAGTGCGCGCTCCCGACGCATTGGAAACAAATTCTGTCGGGGATAACTACCTTGGCACGACACCTGCCATAACCTGTTCTCGGAAGAGATCCATTACGAAATAACCGCACACTGCTGTTAGCTAACGGTCGGAGCCTCATTATGTGCAACTTGCTCTGAGTGCACGTGTTAGGAAGAGGAGCCCCGGTCATTATTTGACTGTGAGATGCCAAGAACCAACAGCACGGAGATTTCTCAAGGCTATTTTCCTCACACTTTGTTTTCATCATCACGTTTTAATACTGAACACCACACTGTCGGCCAGCTGTGTATATTTCCTGTCGTCACTATATCAAATCGTCTCACGCCATCTACTCTAAAATCACACGTTGTAAGTTGCATTGCTTGTATGTGGACACTGGATTTATCGGCCATCAGTTAAATACTGCACGAGAAGTCGTCTCAGAGATAAATGAATAAGCTTAGCCTTTGAGCTAATCAATCAGTTTTTCTGACATTTTGTAATTTTTGGTGTTACATCTAAGAAAAAAATTAATGCTTGATAGACACAATGCAATGAAAAGCACAGCTAGTTAATAAGAATTGCGTTTTAATTAAAAGCTCTTGCTTTAGATGAGAAGTGCATTTAATCAGGTTTTGCAGGCTTTCTTTTTAATGAACAGAACTAATAACTGCAGACAATGAAGGAAACGGCTTGCTGAAAAAATGTTAGTATGTTTTTTTGTTTTTGTCTTTTTGCACAGCAGCACTTCATGGACAAATCGAGAACTATTGCAGAGATCAGGTTAATAAACTAAGTGTCCCAAGAGCTTTCACTAAGCTTCTGTACCAAATAAGTTTGAAGCTTTCTGGAGCAATGACTTCACTTATTTTTTTCATCTGTGAACCCAGAACAATATAAAGTGTTTAATAATCAAAGCTACTCACCTTTCATAGTGTTAAAGTGTGACAGTTTCCAGGAGAGAGCAGATCATATGGAGCTCTGCTGCCGCTTCAGGTTTCACTATATAACACGCTTGTTATATAGTGAAGGGGGCGGAGAACTGAGAAATTGGAAACTTTGGTGAAGCTGAGTGATTTTCCCTCTGCTTTGCCCCATAAGCGCGCGCGCACACACCACACACACACACACACAGACACACACGCACACACATTCTCTGCCATCCATTTCTATTCAGACACCCCCAGACTGAAATGCACACACACCAACTCCCCACTGCACACTAGAGGTCTGTGCTGTCTTACCGTGGTGGGATAATTACGTAACCTTTTGACGCGCACATTCTCCCAGGGTCTGTTCTGAGAGCAACTAGTACGGTGGAGACACTGGTTGGACTATGTGGACCATCAGCACACATGTTCAGTCATGTTTGTTACTGGGGCTGGTATGCAGAAATGCATCATGCTTAGAATGTGCAACTTTGAATCATCTGCTCAAACGAATCGTTCTAGTTGTTTCTGCTGTCTCTCTTCAGTATTTTTCTACTCCTGGGAATTAAAATATCCATCCTGCTTCATGAAGTCCCGGCTCCAAAAACACCATTAATTCAGACCACGAAAAAGGAGGCTTTATTCCCTCAATCCTTCTTCACAGTCCCAGAAGCCCATTCAGATTTTTTTTTCCCACCACAGGGGTCCAGATCGGTCTAGTTCAAGGCATTTGTTATAAGGTCACAATGCAGAGGATCTGTGTGGAGGTGGAGACAGATTTAAGGACAGAGTTAAGATGTTCTTAACTCCACCCCCACCCCCACCAACCCACTAAACTCCATCTCCTTTGTTCCCCCACTGTTCCATCGTTTTAAAACGTATGCATTATCCATACAAATGAAGCCATCTGTGATTCCCTTTAGTTTCCTCTACTGTGACAAACTGAACACACAGGGCATCTGAAAAGTTGCAAATATGAGCATTGCATTGTAAGTAAAGTTTTTTCAAAGTTACATCAAAAAAGAAAAATACAGAGTATGTAAAGTAGTCAGACAAACAGAGGAAAACACAGAAGAGAAACTTAGAAGTTCAAAAACTCGTCTAAAAAAATAGTTTAACTGCTGTTAACACGTACAGACAGGTATCGGTGGTTTCTAAGCTTTTTTGTCGCCCATAGGGCCCCTTTCCATAGATAAAAATGCAACTCTGACCTTCACCAAGGTGGAACCACTGCTTTAAATTATTACAACTACTTCATACGCTTCTGTAGCAACATGTGTAGACAAGCAAAACCAGGTAAAAGACACTGGAGAGCTCAGCAATGGGCTGCGTTTCCTCATCTTTTTCTGCTGCTCCCTTAAGTGTGTAGCCACAAATCACAACTCTGATTATCCCCTGTGCCAGAGTTCTTACAGGTTGGAATTCTATATATAGGCTTTATTTTTTATTTCATGTAAATAATAAAATAAAGCAAAACAAATAATCAACAAATGATATATCCTCGGTATATTTTAAATCTAATGTCAGTTTTGTTCATTTTTCAATCTCACAAAATCATTTCAGTTAGTTTTCTTTTTTTCAGAAGTGTAACTTTAATATATATTTTCATTAATTCAAAATGTTTTTTTATACAACGTTTTAGTTTTTAGTTTAGTTTTTGTTACCTGTAACAAGCTTGCTCTGTGCATTCTCCAGGGTCCATCTGGTCTCCACAGATCAAACAGAAGTGTGCTGGTTAAACCATATGTGTAAACACATCTTGTTTAATGCTTGCTGAGACTATAGGTTAAAATCTAATCCACAGTAGTTTGACTGGATTGGGCGACCTTAAAATGTGTCGGTTAAGGTTAAAAAAAGATGTTATATAGCTATTTACAAAAACGCTTTTTTTCCAAGAAGCATTAGGCCAGTCATAAAATACCCACAACTGTAATTCCAATTGATCCAAATGAACTCATTTACCCTCTCTAAAGCAACAAGACAGACATTATTAGGCAATTCACATCAATGTTTGACAGACAACTCTTGCCTCATCCATGATTTTAATGGTGAATAAAGGTGAATGCGAAGATCAAAGTGGCTGCAGCAGAGCAAGGGAGCAAACATAGCAGTTGGTGACTTCCATGTGTTTTAAAATAATGATTTTCATCAAGGTATAAAAAAACAACAAAATACCCCATCATATATTGAAATTATATCATTTTGTCTCACTAGTTTTAAGCCTCTCAAAATGAGTGGCTAGGTTTAAAATGGTTTTAAGTTTTTTGGATAACCCACCGATCATTGTCCAAAACACTACACTGGAACCTTCAACATGAAAATGTGTTAGTTTGTTAACTTGCAGAGGAGGAACTGCAACGAGAAAATTATAATCTTATAGACAACAGTGTTCTTTCCCAGGAGCTGTACAGTTCCCTCCATTCATGGATAAAAATGATCTTGGTCTTTGTATCACACTTACTTGATACCTTTTTAGTTAAATTAAAATACTGCTATATTTTCTGGAGTATGATAAGGACATAAGTAACACAACAACTGAAAACCTCAAACTTAAGAAAACATGTTGCCATAGTGGCCCGACATCCTATTCCGTTATAACACAAAGGACTTTACTGAATAAAAACGTGACGGGGAGAGAAAAACCTGTGCAGACATGCCCTGAAATATGCCTCCGGTTCTTTTACATATTCTTTAATTCTAAATAACCGTTGAATGGAAAATACCCACAAGTGGGAAAAGCCCCGCCCAAGCATAATTTCTGATGTAATTTCTTTTTTTAATCAGGCCTCCTTGAGTCGCATACACCCTACAAGAAGGCCTGCCTAAGAAGAATTGAGCTACTCCTCAGCCTATCCATCTCCAATCTGTTGTATAAAGTGTACTAGTGTACTTTAAAAATGTCTTGAGCCACCCCTCCTCTTAAAATACTTTCCTGCGAAACTGTTGCAGAGACTTGTTGAAAATTGCAAAGATACATGCAAAAACAGTACATAAGGTCATAGAGCTTAACAGACTTTGTACAGTTCTGACAAGCATGAAAGTCAATATTGGGAATGATCACCTTAGGCACACTTTCCTGCAAAAGTAGTCCGCAGGAATAGTTCTATAGGCATCTTGAGGGGCATTAAAAGATCTTCTTTGGTTGTGGGCTTATTCTGTTCTCTGTCAATATCTCATGATCTCATGCTGCTTCAATAATTGAGGGCTTTGGGGAGGCTAATAGAACATAGAAATCAGATTTGGGAAGAAGACGACAAAACAAATATGTATGTACTATTTCTTAAGGTGTCATAGTGTGTGTTTTTCTATCCAGATATACTTTTAGTGCCCTGACAGTCATTTTGACAAGCTCCCTAACACCATTTCTGAAATGCACCTCAAAACCATGACAGAACTTCCACGATGTAATACAGATGACTGTACACGCTCACTGCTGTATCTCTCTAATGACCTCCTGTGTACATGTTTACAATGACTACTGACAGGGACTAGAAAGAGAGAGTACATTTCTCCTATATTGGCTTCCCTTCATTGGCTTCCTGTCAAATCCACAATTGAATTCAAAATCCTGCTACTTACATACAAGGTATTAAATAATCAGGCCCCATCTCTTAATGACCTTGTAGTACCATTTCACCCTATTAGAGCACTTTGCTCTCGCTCTGCAGGCCTACTTGTTGTTCCTAGAGTATTTTAAAGTAGAATGGGAGGCAGAGCCTTCAGTTTTCTTCTGTGGAACCAGCTTCCAGTTTGGATTTGGGAGACAGACACTATTTCTA
The DNA here is from genome assembly GCF_000239375.1 of Pundamilia nyererei. Classification (NCBI taxonomy): domain Eukaryota; kingdom Metazoa; phylum Chordata; class Actinopteri; order Cichliformes; family Cichlidae; genus Pundamilia; species Pundamilia nyererei. Next base: position 4,535,931 of record NW_005187428.1, on the reverse strand, counting down.
CTTTTAAGATTAGGCTTAAAACTTTCCTTTTTGCTAAAGTATATAGTTAGAGCTGGATCAGGTGACCGTGAATCCTCCCTTAGTTATGCTACAATAGGTGTAGGCTGCTGGGGGATTCCCATGATGCATGTATTTCTTCTTCAGTCACCTTTCTCACTCGCTATGTATTAACAGACCTCTCTGCATTGAATCATACTTGTTATTAATCTCTGACTCTCTCCCACAGCATGTCTTTTATCCTGTTTTCCTTCTCTCGCCCCAACTGGTCACGGCAGATGGCCGCCCCTCACTGGGCCAAAGTACTTGTTCAAAGGGGGTCATATGATTGCTGGGTTTTTCTCTCTATGTATTATTGTAGGTTCTACCCTACAATATAAAGTGTATTCTTCACTCTATAATAAATGTTGCCACTGATTTTCAGTTAATGGTCATTGGATTGGTTCTTATAGTGCTTTTCCTCTTGAGCACTCAAAGCATTTTACACACCACGGCTCACTCACACAACCACAACAATCACATAGTTGGTTGAGTTTAATTTATAATCACCTCTGTCAATCCTTGATATTTATTATTCATCTTTGTCAGTCCTTGATCCTTGATAATTTAATATTAAGTGATTTGTATATATTGTGCTATTTCTTAAATCTGTAACATATTGTATTGTTTCTGTTACTGTACTGGAGCAACTGCACCCACATAATTTCCTTAGGGATTAATAAAGTATGCTAATTCTGATTCTGATTGATAAGAATGGCTTTTTGACAGCCGCTCTTCCACTGAGAACATTTTTGATGAGACTTGATAAAAACTGAAGGGCCAGATGCATCTCTCAGGTCTTATGTCGGGCATTTGCTTGATATTTTCCTATTCGTGAAGACATGACTTTTAGACAGATTTTTGCTGCCAATAGTTTTTTTAGGCCTGGTTTTTCTTTTGTCCTCTCCTCACCCAGTTTCCTCAGATTTTCTAAGGACACAGCGCACGGCATGGTGAGAAATGCCAAATGTTTTGCCAATAGCTCTTTGGCTATCATTGTATTGGTGCAAAAATAGTATTTCATTTTTTGTCGTTAGTACTATTGTATTGTGCTATCACTGGCATTTTTCAAATACACAAACAAATCATGAATTTTTGTGACAGGCTACTAGTAACAAAGTGCCCAAAGATACATTCCTGTGAAAATGGTACTGGACTAAAATGATTTTCAATTATCCAATATCCAAAGAAAAACTTTGAAAGACCTGCAGAAAGTTTGGAGAACTATTGCTCAAGACCACTTTAAAAAATTTGAAAAAAATGTCTGTCTCCTTGGATGCAAATCTAAAGAAATGAAGGATAGCTCAAGATCTTAGTCTTAAATGCAGCTGCTGTTTATGCTGGTGAAATTAACAATGAATTATGGGCCTGTTAGACTTCTTTTAATCCACTGTGAGCTAGAGACCTCTAGTGTTTAGAGTGAAAATGTACCAAACTGGTAGCAAGCTAAACTAAGCTGGTTCAACAAATGTGTGAACTTTTATTTCTCTGTTATTTATTCCACCTTTCTTAAAAATCAAGTACATCATGTAAAAGTTACAAAGGTCAGTATTCATCATGAAAGGGGTACTCCGGATGATCACTCCACCTGAGTTTAAAAAAAAAAAGTGTTTACTACCATTAATATCGAGGATTTGGTTCATGCATTATACAACAAAAAAATGTTTAGATATTTGTCTGTCAAAGCTTGTACTTACATCAGCAACTCAACAAACCGAATATTTTTGTTCAGTGCTTCAATGGCTTTCATTTCTTCCTCAGTCAGTGAAAAATCAAATATCTGAAAAAAATAATTTGCTTCTGTTTAAATTCATCCATTCATTATTTCATTCATTCAACTGTTCATTCAACAAAGTCTGAACTACACATCTATTTAGAGTGTATAAATAGTCTAGCTGACATTAATGGGGGATTAATTTTTAATTAATGTTTCAAAGAGCAGGGAGAAAAATAAATATTATGCACAATCTCGTGCCCTGATTTACTTTACACATGAAAATAATAGCGATAACGATTTCATGAGATTTTATTAAAGGTGAAAATGGCAAAACCATTCTGGAACTGGTTGGATTTATTGCATAACCATGTATAATCACTACAAACATTAAAGGCTGTCCTCATGTCTTTGTGAATTCAATATTATTTTAAACTTAGAGTAAAAAACTTGCTTATTGCAAAATAGTCTGAGCATTCAAAGCATTGCCTGTGCAGCATTTGCACATTTCTTACATTTACTGAAATGGCAGATCAGGTGACTTTATAATCTTATGACCTCTAATCCCTCTTTTGATCCCTGTTTCAATCTCTTTTTAATTTCACTTAGCTCAGACAAAATGGGTCCTAATTAGTTTATTGTTCGATTATTTTCTTACATAATGCTTACTTTTGTTTACAGGTGCAAAGCACAAGCACCAGTCAGTGTAGGCTAATAATATAATTACACTTATAACTAAACTTGTTGCAAAACCTACGGATATTTGTGTTTGGTGGATTATTTGTTTGTTGTAACAATGCTTCTTGGCAATAAATCTCACACTGTTGCAAGGCCTGTTTATTTCCCCTTGAATGTGCCACATGTGTAAGGAAAATGCATTTGGGGCTTAAACAGCAGAGTTGAGGATGCGGGCTGCGCATCACCCTACAAAAACTTGTAGTACCTGCTCAAAAGTTTAACATTTTAAAATAGTTTTAATTTTGGGTCATTTTAGGGAACATCATCAAATTTCAGGCCAGAAAGGTGGCATTTTGGGTATATTTACTGTTCTCCAATGTCAAAATGGTCAAATATAACCAAAAATGCATGTAAGAGTTAAAACCGGGCAGCAATGGTACCATAACTTTGACTTTACGTGCACATAGAGTTAAAAATGTTGGTACAGTACCTGGAAGTTATGTTTGATCCGCTCAGGGTTGAAGCTCTTTGGGATCACTACAACTCCTCTCTGTATGTTGAAGCGCAGGGCCACCTGGGCACTACTTTTGTTGTATTTTTTCCCAATGGATACAAGCACCTCATCGTCCAGCAGAGGAGGACATTTCAAATTCACCCTATGAAAGAGACACAGTTAAATATGCACCATGTCATTTACCAAATGAATTCTGCTTAGGGTCACGTTGAGGGTTTGGTAACAACAATAATTTGTTTTTATTTTTGCAGTCTCACATTAATGCAGTAACAGGGGGATAAAATCACAATGACCTCACACCAGCCTACATAAGTGTATATATTTTCAAACCTACCAAGATGCATCTCTGGAGGAGCCAATTGGGCAATAGCCAACAATCACGATGTCATTGTGACGACAGTACTCCAGAAGTTTTGGTTGTGTGAAATATGGGTGGCATTCGACCTAAAGGTAAATAAGAAGAAGGGAAAAAGATGACAGGGCTCAGTCTTACAAGTAGGAAGGAAACTGGATGGGAATCAAAAGTAAAATCTATTCCATTTAATCTAGATTAATGAAAGAAAATGTATTTCAGCATAGTGTTTGACTATTTTTTGGCAGAGAGTCTATTTTAGAAATGCCTTCATATTAAAAACCCAGAATACTAATGTATGCCGTACAGTACTTTTTTACTTTGTAAACTACCCTCATTGAGATGTCATTAGGGGTCAGGAAACAAACTGGGATCACCTGGTTGGATACGGGTTTGTGTTTGAGACCAGGTTTATTCAGAAGCAGCTCCAGCTGCCTGCGATTGAAGTTGGAGACTCCCAGGGACTTAACCAGTCCAGCATCTTTGCAAGCCTCTAAAGCCTGACAGAAGAAAATATTAATATCTTATCAAAGATTGATAGTAGTAATCTTTACAGGCTAACTGAGATAGCCAAGAAAAATACAACACACAAGGAAAAAAAACTGTTTATGACACTGTCCTTGAGAGTAATGTGCTGCAGAAAAAAAACACTCTGACCAGTATTAACATGTAAGAACACTTGAATAAGATAAAACAATGCCTACCTAATATTTTATTAGATGCATGCAGTACAAATGCAAATACAAAAGTCGTGAGCCATCTCCCTTTTAAAGAAATATTTTGCAAAATGGAAAATAGGTGCAGACTAACCAAAATATAAAATTATACATATAACAAAATAGAGTTTTTAGAATTCTAACAAGCTTGAAAGTTTATTAGACATGCCCAATTTTATTCTTTAACACAGTCTGCAACTCCTTTAAGTAGTCTTCAAGAATAGTTCTCCAGGCTGCTAGAAGGATATTCAAAGCTCTTCTTTCAGTGTTGACTGCATTTTGTTCCATTCTGTCAAGATGATCCAACACTGCTTCAATAACATTGTGATCTGGGGTCACGGAAGGCCAATCAATGAGTGATAACCATTCGGTTCTACATTCCACTTTTTGACAGAATCCCCGACACCACTGGCCGAAATGCAGAAATGAAAACCACCCAATGACTTAAGAATAATAGCTTGGAGAACTGGTTCTCAAGACCTCTTAAACATCACATGGAAGTCTGGCTCCTAAAATCAAAGTATAAAGAACTTAGAGGTGGCTCAAGAGCTCAATCGTTAGATTTCATTTGTAGTGACGGCTTTATGATGTCGCTACAAAGGTTGTGTTAAGTTCTGCTCGTTGATTTTAATATTTTCTGCCTATGATAACATAACTACATGAAGAATGAAATCCTTGATGTGCTGATCGGGATTCATTCATTCAAGCCCTGCAATGAAGTCATGCTTAGCTTGACATGTGGAGGAAAAGCATATTCTCATGCAAGCTGCTAATACAAATGTAAAAAAGTATTTCAATTTACATAACAAAACAACAGATTTTTAATTTCATAGTGATATTATATTAGAGATGAGCAGTAGACATGCAAAGACTTTACATAGTATGACCATTGTTTTAATAGAGCTCACCTCCCATGTTGCACAGAGATCTGTGTGGTGGTAGATGTAGTTTCCATCTTGATCCTTTGGATAAAAGGCCTTTCCAGGCTAAAATATATGCATAATTAAATACTTTGCATTAAAAGTGGTTATTTAAGCATATAATTTATAGTGACCTAAGGTGACACAATGTGTTCATGGTCAAAACGCTTAAACAAAGAAACATACTGATTCCAGGTACCCAATCTTAACCAAACACCTGTCTACATAATCTTATCTGATTCTAATGTGTGTAATGTGGCAACGGCCAGATTTGAAGTATTTGCTATGCAGCTCTTGTGTTTGAACCCCTATTATCTAATTTTGCATAAATAATTAAAAATACTTTGCTGTAAAAATTAGTAAAATTATTTTTTAGAAACCTTGAAGGCCATTGGAAGCTCAATGATGTAGAGATCCACATAGTCCAGTTTTAAGGCTTTCAATGTCTTCTCTAAGGCTGGTCTCACCAACTCTGGTGGATGGAAGGTATTCCAGAGCTGAGAAAAATAACATTGCTAAATTTAAAAAACAATTTAAACAACCTGAACATCCAGGCAACAGACCATTGCAATAACATGATTAGTTCTTATAGGTTTATAGGAATGAAAGTTGATTAAACAAAAGCTAACAAATATTACCTTTCCGCAGTAAAAGATGTCCTCTCTTCTAACGGTTCCATCAGCTATCTTCTCCCTAATGGCTTGACCCACTTCATGCTCATTGAAATATATCAACGCCCCATCAAAGTGCCTGTAGCCCACATCTATGGCCAGCTTGACACAGTCCAATGCAGTGCCTCTGGGTGTCTTTAAAAAAATTCACAGAAAATATACATTTTATTTGATTTTTTTAAGCTACAGCCACAGTGTGTACTTCTCAGTGAAACTCAAATCACTAAAGGTAAACAAGCCTCGCATAAACGGGGAATCAAACACAGCAATCTAAATCTAGAAATACAGAGACTACGTGATATTTTCCTCACCGTTTGAGGGTCCCCATAGGTGCCCAGTCCCAGGAGTGGAATACTGTTACCATCACTCAAAGGGATTCTGTGGCTTTCCGCTGTTAGATTCATGTTTGTGTCCAAAATGTGGACAATTGAACTGCAGCGCACTTCTCTCAAGGCTAACCCATAGATTGGCCATGAACCTTGAACCATGAAGACATTATCTTCCACTCAATTGCACAAGTGACTTTGATCTGAACCAGAGCAGTGTGTCCATTTTTAAAACAGTTCTTCACCAGCTTTTCAGAATGCTTGAGAACAAAAACACTCTTATAATCATAATCAAATGTGAATATGACACCAGCACTTTGTGAGTATCTTTTCAGCAAACAGTGTTACAACGTTACAAAAAAATGTCCATAGGCCTGGCTGAAGCCTGAAGCCAACAAAACCTAATACATTTGAATTTCACACAGCCTATCATGAAGTGCCATAAATAAATAACGTCACCAGAAGCATAACACAGTATTACTGTACTGAACTGAACCCTGTGTAAAGTTTCAGAATAACAAGAATCAGGCAAACTCTTGCTGCTCAGTGGACTTTGTCCTCCTGATAGCACAGCACACGCAGCCAGTGGCTCTCATATCAAGATTTTGACCCCGCCCCACTCTTACCTCAACGAGCGCGTGCGCTCTAATTTGACCAACAACATCTGGGGCACACGAGCATGCGACACAGGTACCCTTTTTTTTCTTTAGTGCTTTCTGTTTGCTGCAACAGTCCAAAAATTATTTTCCCCAAAATATCACACGTAGACAATAATACCCTCGACGCTTACAAATGCTGAACTGATAGAGAGCGCGCGGAGGACAACGCAGGTACGAAGAAGGCGCTCTCTTCGGCTAGAGAGCAATGAGATATAGCCTACGCTTCAGACTACCCTCCCTGTACGTGCCGTTGAATCAGAGTAAACTAGACTTGGAGAACAGAAACTGTTTCCGATGGATGCGATGGAAAAACAGGAGTCGGGACATACTGCTGTCCTGTCAGTCGAGAACGAAGCAGAGAGCACGCGAGAGGAGCGGTCCGGTGCACTCGACCAACATGACCTGGACACGTGCCCCGTTTGTCATCTAAGCTTCCATAGCAAGGAGCCCAAACTTCTGCCGTGCCTGCACACTTTCTGCGAGAGGTGCTTGCCTTTACCGTCGAGGAATCTGGACGTGACGGAACCGTCCGTCTCCCAGAGCGACGACGGCGCGACCAAACCACGTGAGTCACTTTGTTTACAAACACAGATCAAGGACCGATTAATGGCTGTCAACCTTTTCTACAACCAGAGCAGCTGCACGCATAACTGCATACATTTTACAAATTCTTGTAGCTACCTCTAACCATAATCACCTAAATGTCTAAATGTCATAAAAAATATAATCTGATGGTAAATAATACCAGAAATGTACAGTTTTACTGATTTACACCAACACCTATGCTCCTGCTTGATTCCAGTAAACGTGATCCGCTGTCCGGTGTGCAGGCAGGAATGTATGGCGGCAGATGTGGTGGATAATATGTTCGTGAAGGAGTCATTCGAGGCTCCCAGCAGCACGGTGGAGAGAGCAGTCCAGGTTGGTAACAAATGAATTAATATCAATTTGGGGACAGGCTGGGTTTTTGAGGGTAATTATCAAAATATAACTACGTAAGTTTTACTTGTATTTTTTATTTGTCATTGGCCATGCAGAAAAAAACATTGCTCTTGTAAGAACCAGAATAAGGCACTAGATGATTTCCATTTGCAGTGATTTAATGGGCAGGTGCACACTATATTAAAGGAGATATCTGTATAAAAACAAAGCTACCTTGTCTTCTGTTGGTTTGTAGCTCTGAAATCTGGGCAGCAGAAGCAATGCTTGTCAGTAGAAACTTCACTGATATCAACTTAGCAGATAAGGGTCATCATTGCATTCCCTTGATTGAACAAGAAATGGTAAAACATGTGCCGAGCCATCATCTCCACGTCATGTTTCCAAATATTTATTAACTTTTGATGCTTGACTCCTCTTTCTATAGCTCTGTATGACCTGCAATGACAACACTGAAGCTGCTGGGTTTTGTGTTGAGTGTGTGGAGTACTTGTGTACCACCTGTGTGGAGGCCCACCAAAGAGTCAAATTCACCAAAGACCATATGATCAGACAGAAGTCAGAAGTATCACAAGGTACTCAAACCTACCTGCTCATTTAGCTGTTTTAAAAAAATTTAATGCCTGTGCTGACGTATCATGTGATTCTTGCTACCGCAATATTTTAATGGGCAAAATGATAAGTATACATCAGTATGCACTGCATGCTTTTTATACTGTAAGAATTAGTTTAAAAATAACCCTTTGCTGTTTTCCAGACGTTTGTGTTGTGTCGAATCAGAGGCCGATGTTCTGTCATATCCACAAACAAGAGCCACTGAAACTCTTTTGTGAGACATGTGACCTGCTTACCTGTCGGGACTGCCAACTCACCAAGCATAAAGACCACAGGTACCGCATTGTTTCAGTAATATTGATTGACAGAAGTGGGAATCACCAGGCACCCCTCGAAATGATATCACAATACTTCACTCACAATACATTATTATTGCAATTTTTTTTCACCACTGTTCATGGATTGATTTGATTGATACTGTGATCTCTCCATGTGATGCATTTGAGGCGGAGAAAAAAATTCACTGAGAGATTAAGTTACACCCCCACCCCCCAGTTCATTATGCATATTATGCATATTAACCTGTCTGTATTAACTCACTAATGTTTTTGAATTAGTTATCAGTTCCTTAAAGATGCTTATAAAAACCACAAAGAGCACATGGAGCATATGACTCATCAGTTACAGGAGAAAAAGAAACTGATAGAAGAGGTATCAGACTCCATAAATAGTGGGTATGTATTTCATTTTTCCTTAAAGATGTCTAGTTAAAAAAAAGTCACTTCTTCTATATTAATAAATGTATATTTTGTTCTTAGTCACACTTTAAATGTATGTTTTTCAGACTTCTTCTGGTGGAACAGAACCGTACTTCTGTATGTGATGAAATAAAGAAATCTGTCAGCAGTTTAATCCTTGCGATAAACAAAAAGGGCAAAATTCTACTTGATCAACTTGAGGTATGACAAAGACGATTACATGCAGCAAAACAATACTGTGTAGTAAAACTATCATGGACTAGTTTTACTCTGTAGTCCTGTAGCTTGCTGTGGTGTTGTTTCCAGAAGAATGTTATTTGTATGGTGAGTTTCGTGTGGCCTCGAGGCTCAGAGTGCCGCCGCTCAAGCTGCTTTAACACTGCACTCCTCTTTTTCGTTTTCTTTTTTTGCAGGCTGTTACAAAAGATCATGAGAGTCTCTTGCGTAAACAACAGGAAGACATTGGCTATCTCTCCCAACACCTGGATCATGTCATCGACTTCATCAAATGGGCCACAGCCAAGAATGGAGGCACGGCCCTCTTGTACTGTAAACGTTTGGTGAGGGCTCTTTAATCAATTAACCATAAAGCAGTATCTTGTCACAGTCTTGTTTTCCTGATCTCAGGTCGTCTTTAAGCCTAGTATGTCTCGGATGTGATGAAGCGCAAGCATATGGCTTTTGCAGCATGCATGTTCCTCCTCTGAAAATGACTGATAACATTCCTTCTGTTTGCAGATTCTGTTTCAGATCGAAAACCTCCTTCAGGCAAAATGCAGTGCTTCATTCGTACCGCAGAGCACCATACGCTTCCAGTGCCGAGCCTCTTACTGGGCCTCAAATGTTGATTTGGGTAAGAGATTAACAAATGATGTGATCCACAGCCCTGAGAATGAATGGATTATTTGTTTTCTGCTCCAGTAAACTTGTATACCTTGAAATTTTATTTCAATTTTACTTAACAATTTTAGGGGCATTCTTCTTCCATAAGATTGTATCTGTGGTGGTGATCTAAGTGAGACTTGCACAGTATTAATAAACAGGCATGAGGAGAGTCAGATGGTCACGGGGAGTTAGCTGGAGGCCAGTAAAACTTGGATGACAAATCCTATTATTTATTAATGCATTTGCACTTCTCTCTCACACAATGTCAGTTTTACTCTGACTGTTTTGAACTACCTTCATTTTTACTGTTATTTGTTTGGGTTTTTTTTTTTATCACTGTTGTAAATATGTAAATTCCTGGACTATCTCACACTATAAGCCCCCTTACTAGGCACCTGTGGCATTTTATTTAATTGTGTTGTTTACATGGTGTGTACTGTACTGTTTTTACTCTTCATCATGCTGCTGTAACACACAAATTTCCCTTGTGGGATCAATAACGTATCTATCTATCTAAATGAAGGATTCATTGAGAGCAGAGCTCAGCATTAAATGAAAATCCTTGTCTAGCTGTTTATATTCATCTGAGGCTGACAATCATAATGAAATGCAACATTTGTCTAATTTAGTCAACAGAAGTGTCTGAGGAAAGCAGAATTTCCATAACTGTAAACTGGATACATAGCATTTTGAAATATAAAAACAAGAAAACTAATGCCATCACATGTGGATTTTTCACAGTTTATACAGTAACTGATTAAATGGAACAAATTAATTGAAATTGTTATCTTTTGTTGCTTATATCCAATTGTAACCCAAGTTAGCATAATTTTACTTACTAACTGCCTCGAGTTTTACATATATCTCCCTACAGTTCTCTGGAATTTTCTTTCTGTACTGTATATATTTCATCACTCCCTGTTATGCTCATCCTGTCTCTGTGTGTATGTCCTCTCAGGCACTTTAATGGTGGAGAGTGTACCAGGCCACCAGCTGGGTGGTTTTCATCATGAGCACACCCACAGTGGGCAGAGTTCCTCAGGCTCACCCCACAGCATTGCCCTGGGAGCTCCCCATAGCACTCTGGCTCAGCTCCAGATGCAGGTGGACAAGCTAAACCCCCAAGCTCACTGGCAGCCCCAACCACCTCCTCCCCCCTGCACATGGCACCAAAGCATCCAACTACAGCAAACTGTCCCAGGGCCCCTACAGAGAGGCTCTCCCTCCCACAGTTTGCCTCCCCAACCAGACCACAGGTTTACGAGGCCTCTGCCCAACCATGTTAGCTCAACTAGGAGCATACTGAGCCCTGGACTTTCTCCCCAGGTTACTGTGCGTTTCTTTGTGTGAGTGTGGATGTGTGCTTGCCTAAGTTTGACTGACAAGCCTTCTTAACAAGCACAGACAGCAGATGGCATTGTCCTAAATAGAGCTGACAGCTTTCACATCCTGAGCAATTTATGTCTTTCCTTGTCAGGAAGGATTTTAGTTTTGGATGAACTTATAGCTCAAAAATAAAGTAACTCAAATAAATCTGCATGACAAACAGCAAGCCAGCATGTAACAGAGGACAAAGGGGAAACTTCTTGAGTAAGGCTTGATAATATCTTCTTATTCAAGTTGTTTAGTCTGCTTCACTGGATGTTTGGGTTTCAATTCTGCAGCAGGACAATACTGGCATGTAAAGTGCAGACATTTGTTTTCTACTGATGTGAACAAGTTGTTAAAGCTGCACAGGAAACTAGTAGTAAAGGAGCAGCAGTCTTCTGCAGACAAATCTGGAAAGCTGATTGAGACTTTTCAAAGCATACTGTGGTCACATTGCATTGGGTTTTTAGATTGCGGCATAATGGTGGGGCCTTTTTTATCACATGCAGTAAAATGATTGTGGCATGCTCTCCCTTTTTCTGTATTGTCTCCATTCATCATAGTATCAGCAGAGAAGGACAGGAAGTGGCTCCACCTACCAAACCAAGCCCATGGATGGATTTTTCTCCACACCTTTCTATGCACAAATAACTCCGCCACCCCTCAGTGGTAGTGTCAGTTTAACTCATTCACAACAGAGGGTAAGCAACTTCCTGTATTGACTGAAGGCATTGTCATGGTATAATATCTGCTTTTAAGTAATTGATTTGCAATGGTGTGTTTAGACTGAGCCCACATATATGACCAGGAGAAATGATTCAACTGGTCCAATGTATACAGTGAAACCAAACTATCCTCAGGGAGCAGAAACTTCCTTGTCAAGCAGAAATGGTATGTTTGCAATTATTTTTGCATATTGTTTTTTTTGCAGTTTTTTTTTAGCATAGAGAATATGTGTAATGTTGTATTTTTTATAATGGACAAATGCATTGTAAACTTTTCTGAAGCACCAGGACATCAAAGTTCAGTGGTGTACACTCCAGTATCGCAGAAAAAAACAAGGTAGGGGGGAGCAGTATGCGCACTTTTGCAAGTATACAAGCACAGATTATCTCTTTGTTCTGTTATGGCACTATTAACTCTGTGCTATGGGTCTCTTAAGTGAATTTATCTTTGATTGATTTTTGCTTTGTTCCCAAGCAGCATTTTTTGGAAAGCCCCAGAAATACACCAGGCTAGTGGAGCAGTGGGATCTGCTGCAAAGAAGAGACAACGATCATCTCCAAGGCCTATAATTGTCATCAAAGATGAGCCAGATGATGAAAGTAGTTATGTAAGAAGGGAATGATTTCTTTCAAATACTGTATAGATTTTGTATTGTTGCTAGTTGCTTTTATCTGTAACTTCACAAGTCACAAGTCAGTGTATTCCTACTGCTGTTCCCAAGCCTGGATAAGCAGTGAGGGTTGTATAAAGAAGGGTAAATCTTGGCCAGTTCAACCATGCATATCTTAAAGAATGAGATTTCCATATTAGATCGGCATTAACAACAACTGCCTTTGGTCTTGTTGGCCAATAGGGTCCCTTTGAAAACTGTGCTACTGTAAGCTGAAGACAATGAAAGAAAGTTCAAGTTCAAAGTTTATTTGCCACATGCAGTGGCAGGTTGCCCTGCAGTGGAATGAACCCGCCCCCTGACCTTACACATACAACACAGACATCACATGGGGATACAAGTCAGAGAATGGTTGCATTACAGAAAAAACACTGAAATGTACACTACAATGGGAAAGGTACAAGAGGAAAAAAAGAGACCTCTACTCATGCTGGGTTACAGGAGGACAGCATGAGAACAGGAAACAAAAAAAACTCCTCTGCACAGAAAAGCACATACAGTAAATGTCCACAGTACAACATTATAGAGCACGTGACCAGCAAGAGGGTTGGGTAGGGGATAAGGAGTAATCCTAGGCAACACAGCAGTCATCCTGCCACCGCACCGACTCTCCAGCGCGGGCCCAGACCCGCCTCGTGTTCCCAGGAGGCAACAAGCATCGAAGGCATTGGAAGGGGAAGGGAAATGTGTGCATGGGATGGGAAGTCATCGCACAGTCGTTATCAGGGAGTTTTTGTTCGGCTCCAGCCCCAGCTGGCGCCATGGTGTCCGCGTGTTGATGTTGTCAATTTTCTTTTTATGCGAGCAGCTCAGACACTGGTCTCTCAATCTCCCATCCATAATTCTCTTTTAGGTTTTAGAGAACGACAGTGAGAGACTGTTCGAGGGAAAGTAATACACACGAGACAAGACAAGGACAAGAGGCTAAGCAGGGAAGATAAGGGGAAGGAGGAGAGGAAAAAAGTGCGACCGCCTTCGCCAAGAGCCAAGAGAGAGAAGAACGGGGAAAGGCGTGTTAGGAGGCAGTGAGAAAGAAGGAAAGACAGGAGTTTGAGAGGTGAGAGTAGGGACTTTAAATGTAGGTACTATGACTGATAAAGGGAGCAGATTGGATGCCATGATGGAGAGAAGTAGGGTAGATTTATTTTTTGGGGCAGGAAACCTGGTAGAAGGCAAGCAAGGCCAAGACCATTGGAGGTGGATTCTACCATGGTATCGAAGAGAAATTGAGTAATCTTGAAGGAAAAGATTAGTATTGTTGAGGTGAAGGTGGTATTACACAGAATTATGAGTATGAAGCTGGAAAAGGGGTCACCTTGAATGTTGTCAGTGCATATGTCTCACAGGTTGGATGTCAGAACAGAAAGGGGAATTCTGGAGTGAGGTGGATGAAGTGTTTAGACTGTGTCCCCAGGAGGGAGAGAGTAGTGATTGAAGCAGACTTCAGTGTACTTGTACTGTACTGGTGCTTACTGATCGTCACCTCTCTTTCCCATAACTTCATGGTATGTCTCATCACCTTTATCCCTCTATAGTTACTACAGATCTACACATCATGCTTATTCTTGAACAGCAATATCAGTACACTTCTCCATTCATCAGGCATCCTCCCACTTTCCAAGATTGTGTTAAACAATCTGGCTAAGAGTGATTAAAAAGATGATTGTGATTGTTTAGCATCTTAAGGTGGATGTTGTTATGATTTGGAGCTGCATAAATGAATTGAATATTATGAATGACTGGCAAATGAAAACCAAAGTTTCCCTTTAAACGTCCATATTTGATCAGTACATCAACAAATCAGGTGTCCACCTATAAAATGGGCTTAGTCAGTGTTTCTCAAAGAGGAACACAGGATTATATATATACAGTACACAGGGGACTAGTTAACTCAGCAAGCAGCAGGAAGTAGAAGAACACAGGTAAAAGTAATGAGCAATATGTGAAAACAATTTGGGTAAGGATGGCAATCACAGAGGGAGGAAGAACAGAAAGTAGGAGGAAACACAACAGATAGCTCACCTTCAAAGTAAAACAGGAAATAACCAGAAGACAAAGATTAAACTCATAGACAAGAAGACTCAAACTAGACATGATATCAAAGACTGGAAAAGGCAGTGATGCATAAATCGTATTTAATAATACATGCATAAATAATTGTATAGTATTTTATTGTCTTGTACATAAGAATTTTATTTTATTTTATTATTTTTTCCCCTTTTCTCCCTTTAGATTTTTTGTGTACACTGAGGGCCATGGGAGCATTGCAGTTTCAAATTCCTGTGTATAACTGTACATATGGTCTTTGACTTTGACAAATACAAGACGGTGGAAGGAATAGACAGGGAAATGCTATGTAAACTAAAGCTACTACTACTACTATCAATAATAATAATAACAACAATAATAATAATAATAATGCAGTAATAACCAATCATGAAAACTTTCAGCACCGTGATAAATCTGTAAAATGTTGGTTATGTTATTTTCAGTTCTTGTTTTCTTGTTTTTAGGTACATCCCAAACAAAGAGCCAGCCTCCCCGACAGCACAGATGACCAACCCCAAATAAATTCCCAAGGTGAAGATGTCCAGACTTGTATACATAGCACAGACAACAAACCCTGTTGCCCTTCACACGTTCCAAGTGAGCCACTGGGCCAGAGTAAGACTGGACCTCCAACTCATATCAGTTCAGTGGGGGAACAGCAGCAGGTAGAGCAAAATAAAACCCAACTGGAAGACTCTAATGAGGCCTCGTGTGCTGTGTGTCAGACTACAGGACAGCTGTTGTGCTGCCAAAAATGTCATAAAGCTTTTCATCTGACGTGCCACATTCCAGCTCTCCTCAAATCTCCAAGGTCAGCTCCATCAAACTTTATTTATTACTGGTCTTGGATGAAAATGTCACAGCTCATATGTTTTCATTTTAATAGCAATTCAATCGCTTGTTTTCTTTGTGGAATTAAAAGCACGTCAGAACAAATCCACTTTTGGCAAGTTGATTTTTACATCTTGGAGGTGTGAGATTTACATCTATCTGACTGCAGCATTATGCACTTGTTGATGTGAGTTACTGCTTACTGGCTGTTGTTTTCAGTCTGTAAATGGTCTCTTTTTCAGCAGGGAATGGTTTTGCACTTTCTGTTGTGACCTGTTAATGCCTGAGATGGAGTATGTCTGCAAACCTGAAGCCAAAACGATAAAGAAGGAGACGGATTTTGAAGGAGCATTTTCCCCTGTGGACAAACGAGTCAGTGCTTTTTTTAAAAAAAAAAAAGATTTACTACCATTTATGTAATTATAATAATGATAATACTACAATAGCCAAATGACTTGAATGCCAAGTAATTCAAATTAAGTTCAGAATTCAGCATAATCTGATAAGTCATGTATTTTCCAAATTTACAGCCGTTTTGTAAAACACCAGTAAGCAGCATCTTTTTAAAAAAACAAATCCACTCATTCATTAACAGAGAATCACCAGTTATCATTATGACTACATTATATAAGATATAAACTGTAAATACAGCTGCGTTCTCTGCAATAAGATAGATCATCCCATCTTACCTCAGTTTGATCCACCAGTTATGTTGTCTTAATATAGGCCGAATGTCTGAATGTTCAAATTTGATCTTTTCATTCTCACATTCAGCACATTTCACATAACTTTACATTTATAGAAATACTCGTCTCGGTTTATGTGGGGATGTTACTTGATTATAGTGTGTAGGAGGCAGAAAACTTGTTAGTTTAAACGACATTACTTTAATTTGTAACCAGCGCTTATGTTCCTAAATGTACGATTTTAAATCATGGGTACAAACACCAATAAAAAATAGTAATTGTAAGTAGTAAAATAGTGCAGCTCATCTGCTTTTCCCTGACCAGGAGTGTCAGTCAATTGGGAAATGAACCATCAAGTTTTTTCATGTCTTTTTTCTCTTGCCCAGCCAGTTGTAGCGGATGGTCACCCCTCCCTGAGCCTGGTTCAGCTGGGGTTTCTTCCTGTTAAAAGGGAGTTTTTCCTTCCCACTGTCGCCAAAGTGCTTGCTCACAGGGGGTCATATGATTGTTGGGATTTTCTATTATTGTAGCGTCTACCTTACAATATAAAGCATCTTGAAGCGTGTTATGATTTGTGCTGTATAAATAAAATTGAAATTGAAATAGCTTGGGTTAGAAGGGAGTTCCTTGTTTAATTTTGTGTTTGTTATCTTAACAAGAAAAGTTCTGTTTTTTTTTAAAAAAATCATGCATAAAGCAAATGTTTGATGGAAAAAGTAAATGTGTAGTCATCCTGTACGTGATAGCTGTTAGGTTAGCTAATATTCTCATCTGCTTCTGCAGTGCACTGCCTTCTCCTACGTGCAACCAAGACTTGTGCTGTCACACTAGGGTCTTGTCTGCTGGCTCAGTCTTCAGCTACGCAGTTCATTTTCCCAGGAGATTTCACCTGCACTTCCAAGTACAACACTGCCAGAACAGGCGTTGGAGGCAGGGAGTAGAAATAAAGACGTCATTCACCCTGTTACAAATCAGTTTACCATCAAAAGGATTTCAAGGCTGTTATTTTTATGGTAAAACATTTACATTGCTTTAAAACAGTGGTTTGTTAAACTTAGTATCTGAAGGGCTAGATGCCTGACATTGCATCATGCATTTAATAACTGATAACAACTGGTAAGAGTGCAAGGGCTGACACAAAGCAGAACGGTGTTGAGAGATCCTGAGAGACGACTCTTACCAGTTTAATATTCTGCTTGACACACCACAGATGGGAGAAATGTGTTTGGTTGTTCTGACATGTATTAATTCAGGCTTATTTTTTGTGTTGCAGAAGTGTGAGAGGCTGTTGCTGTACTTGTTTTGCAGTGAGCTCAACTCAGTCTTTCAAAAGTCTGCATCTCTCTTGGTGAGTCTGAACGTAAGACTGACTATAGTGGAAAAATTAACAGGATTACTGTCAGATGGAGTTACTGTAACTGTAATTTTAATTGTATGTAATGCACCATATTTATCAGTGATGACAGAAATTAGAAGTCAGAGGCAGAGCAGCTTTACTGTAAATAAACCGTAAGTTCATTGCAGGCCCAGAACTTGCAGTGTTTGATAATTGGACTTGAGGGGTCAGTGTGATTCTGGTGGTTTGGCTTGAAATAGCTGTTTATTTGAACTTTTACATGGCAAAACAGGGTAAAACTCCATAGTCCCATGTGCATGCTGTTTACATGTCGATGGACACCACAGATTTGAAAAAACTAAAATGACAATAATGTGTTATTGTTCTGTTATCATTTCCTTTCTAAATACTACAGGTACATGCTGATGACAGTCTGACTATAAAGGGACCAGTGAGTTTTTCCACAGTGAAAAACCGTCTAGAGGCTGAGCAGAGTATGTGCTATCAAAACCCCGCAGAGTTTGTATTAGACATCAGGCTCATCTTTGGAAACTGTGTGGCCTGCTGTGAGGTACCATAGACAAATATTCTGCAACAATAACTATTATTCAGTTCTTGACACCTGTTATTAAAACTGTTTCATCCTTTTCGTTTTATCTTCCTTCAGTGCCAGAGTAACACTGAACTTGCCGTGACATGTAGGAGATTTAAAGAACTCTTTGAAGATTATCTGAAGCTCATCTACCCTGATCAGACCTTTCCAGAAATCAAACCAGAGATGTTTCAGGCTGCTTCACCCGATTGTCAAGATTCTCAACTCCAATCTCTTGACAATATATTCCCACTTGCAAAACGCCAACGCACATATTCAGATTCCCAGGATGCACCAAGCTGTCACAGTGGAGAAGAGGGTATTGGATTAAAGCTCCAATTTTCCTAAACAATTGGATATGTGCCAGATGGCACAAAGAATGTGTGGTGTGTACTGTTTTATTAAAAAATATTGCCTTCAAGTTACCAAATACATTTTAGTTTTAATGATTAAATGGTATTGCATGACAAGAATTATCAATTCAGACATCAAATGGTACTTTTTTGTGTTGAAATCAGAATTAAAGCTAGTAGGTTTTGCAGTATTTCTACTTCTGACTGAAACCTGACATTTTAGTTGTTCAAATGACAGTAATCACAAACTCTCAGGTTTCTATTGTTAAAATGTGTTTCAAGGCCCCTCACAGCCAGAACATCGTGAAGGAAAATACAGTTTTATTTACCATCTTTTAATGTATATTCTGGCTTCTTTATATTATATATTCTGGTGACGCTGCCCATGTAACAATATGTGTGATTATATCCGTCAGGGGTATAATGTTGACGTAAAAAGCTTTCTTATAAACATAAGACATGGAGAATGGTTTTCTCATCACCAGAGGTCAAAACATTTACGCATACACATACTGCATTCAGGTCAACTTGCATAACTGAACAAGTATAGTAACTGTTATTCCTTATATATTGAGTAGCAGCTCCAGCTAAGGTTTAATGTTCTACGCCTTTTTTGCTCGGTAGCTCCATGTTAATTGAGTTTAATGTTGTTCTACAAACTCCTTTGTGTCCCACGGGGCAGATTTCAGTCTGCCTTTGATGTGTTTGTGACCCTCTGCAGATTGACATAGACGTGGCAAGACCAGCTTTAAGGAGCTTCAAAGGAGCTGCGCTACACCCCCAACAACAAGATTAACACTGTTTGAATGCGACCTTGGCCACTCCAATTTCCTTCACCTATTAGCTTGCAAGTCAGCTCATGCTGCGTTTACTTGTTAAAACCCAAATGTAGATTTGAGGTGGAGCGAAGGAATGAGGCTTAGTTGTTTTTGGTGGACTGAAAGGCATGGGAAGTTGCCCTCTGACTGTTCTCCAGCCAGCTGGACTGGAAGCATGGCAGGGTCCTGGCTTTCATGTTGGACATTCTTCATTCCTTTTATGGCATATTATCTCTTATTAGATAAGATTAGGATTGGTCAGCAGTAAAGACTTGCCCTTTGTTGTGATAATTCTAAGAAGGGGTTGCTACGTCTTCAGCTGATAGAGGACTCCAGGAACTACATATGCTTTACTATAGTAGTACTACAGTCTTAACCCAAAGGTACAGCACACAGAGCAC
Organism: Pundamilia nyererei; assembly: GCF_000239375.1. Taxonomy (NCBI): domain Eukaryota; kingdom Metazoa; phylum Chordata; class Actinopteri; order Cichliformes; family Cichlidae; genus Pundamilia; species Pundamilia nyererei. The sequence goes on along the minus strand of NW_005187428.1, from coordinate 4,516,378 downwards.
CCCCCCCCCTTTCCTTTTTTTGTTTTGCATATTTGTTACATGTTTCAGATCATCAAACACATTTTAACAATAGATGAAAATAAGAGTAAAAACCAAATGCTGCTGGGGGGCGCTGGAGCCTTTCCTAATTGCCATAGGGCAAGAGGTGGGGGTACACCCTGAACAGGTCAACAGTCTGACACAGAGACAGAAAACCATTCATACTCACATTGTGTGAATGTGAGTATGAATGGTTTTCTGTCACTGCAATTTGGAATCACCAATTAACCCAAACTCACTAACTGCATGTCTTTGGCGAGGAGGAGGAAGGCGGAGTACCCAGAGACAACCCATGCAAACATGGGGAGAACATGCAAACTCCACACTGAAAGGCCAGATGGTGGAGTTAAACTCATGTCCTTGAGTGAAGCAACAGTGGTAACTATGAGAAAGAAAAAAAATGCAATTTTGAAATAATAAGTAACTTTATTAAGGTAAAAAAAAATCTATCCAAACATACCTGACTGTGTGAAAAAGTAATTGCCTTTGTTATTGTGATAACCCCCCTAGATCCTTGGCTCATAGAGGTCTCCAAGAACTACATATGCACTGCTAGTAGAGGCTTAACCCACAGGTTGAGAACACAACAAAGTCCTGCGTCGTGGACGTTTCTGTTTCTGTGAGAAAGTAACACAAAGAAATCAGGAAGGGGCCAAATACTTTTTGATAACACCGTTTAGGATTTATAGCAACTTTTTTTCCTGTCTTGCTGATACTAGACTTTGCTTATTTTGCCAAATGATTTGGCAATCCATTACAAAAGCCACCCCACCGTGTCTGCTTTTACTTGTGGCAAGGTCTAATTGCTGTACTGTAGTGTCCAAGTGCAGGTTGATTCAAAAGTATTTCCCATTTCCCATGCAGGTGAAGTGAAAAAGGAGGAAATAAAAAAGAGACAAAACCTTTCTGTGATGGATTACCTGCTCAAACAATTTCCCCCGAAGCTTGTTTATAATATAAAGCCCATTTTCAAAAATATTATATTAGAAATATTGCAATTTGATACATATACTGAGAAAGGAAGCTGTGGATTTTCATCCTAACAACTTACCCCAGTTACCCACCTCTGTAAAACTGGTGTGGTATAGTGAAATGAAAGAGAACTGCCAAGAATTTGCAATTTGTTTATTCTATTAAATGAGCTACAACATTCAGAACACCAGTGTGCTGTATTAAAATGTACTTTTACAGAGAGATTGTCAGAGTACTAGCAGAAAATACACACTGTAGTGGACGGAAGCACAAAGAGATCAAGACACGGATCATCAAGCACTACACATTTAAAAGGGCAGTTATCCTTTTATGACAGTCATATACCTGTGGCCTTTTTTATATGCCTGTGGTGTCCTTATATCAAGCCCTTGGTGGTGTTTCTTGTTGGTTAGACTGGTGGTGGTGGAGCCATATGGCTTTGATTAGAAGATCATTTAATCTCTCTCTGTCACAATGCCCAGAGCCAGTAGACTGATTGAATTTGCAGAGGGTCTTAGTTGGTACAAAATGTTTATAAAGCACTATATCAATTATTTCTCCACTTCTTGCAAGTTCTGGTAGACGTGTGTGAGTGCATGCGTCTGTGGCTTGTTTATATGTAGCCACTTTTCACAGCTCGTGAGCACTTTGACTGATGTTGATTGCACACATGTGGCACACTTAGGGAAGATTGAATTCATTCACATTACTATAGAAAATTAAGCTTTATAGTAGGACTGCAGGGACCTGTGACACTGCTGTGAAGATACAATATTAAGGGTGGGATGGGTTGGGAGGCGGGGGTGTCACAGAGCCAGGTCTTAGGTCTCTGTAAGTGCACCAAACTCAGAAATAACAGCGAATAACAGCAGTTAGTGGTAGTGAAAATATTTATTTATTTTTTATTCCCCTTATTTCCTCAGAGGAATCCAAAAGGTTTCAAGGCTTACAGTCTGGACATAGCCACAACACATTTTTAAAATACCCCCAAACCAGCTCCAGATGTTGGGTAATCACTACAGTCATTAGTCACAGGCAGAAATACTCTGCTCTGCCATTGATGGAAGTGCAGTTTCCATGTGTGAGCGCACACTTCACGGTACAGTAGCCCGGAGATGACTGCGAGTCCCATCTCCAGAGGCAGTTTTTCAGATGTTGCTTCAGGACACTTAACAACAACAACAACAACAACAAAGGATCTGCAATAGGAGGTATTTTAAAACGACAGCTCTTTTGTACACTCGCTAAAATATACTATCTGTAAATTATATATTGTAATCATAAACTCTAACTGCGATGTGGTTTGAAATAAGCCACACAAACAAGATAAGCAGTAAGTGTGCGCCTGTGGCCCTCAGCCCGCCCCTCGCGGTGCCGTAATTAGAGGCTCATTCCTTCAGTCAAGCTGCAACTGCGACTCTCAGCTCCATCAAATCCACTTCTTTTCCCAGTCTAGCTGCTTCTTCTTCATCTTTTTTTAAGGAGCACTGCAGCTTTTTCACACATCCCCGCGGAACAACCAGCATCGGAAAGTCCACCTCGTCCACGTCTGTTTCTCTCCAGTTTTTGATACTTTGAGTCTCACCTCTGTCAATGGCTTTGCGCGTAGCGCTGCTCTTCTCTCTGTTCGGAGTTCTTCTTGGCCAAGGTAAGCGTGAGAAGCTGGGTATCACTGCTGCTAGGTGAGCCAAGCAGTGGGACTGTGCATGTGACAGTGATTTGGATGAATAGCGCATATTGCATGACAGCTTCACTTTAAAGTACTCAAAGTAAGAAGCAGACAGATAACAGGCTAAAGGGTGATACTTGGGGAAGTGATGCATTTGTCTGGGGGCTAGTTGGGGCATGTGATGAAAGCAAAGTTTGCAAAGGTGGGTGCTTCAAAGTGTTGCAGGTCTTTATTAAAATTGCTAAGGCTCGAACATCTCAAATTAAAAGATTGAAACTATTGTTTAGAATCATTGTTTTTCCTCTGTTACGGATTCAAATATTGGGGATGGATACAAGAGGAAAAACCACAATAACAACACTGGTCCGGCCAGGTTGAGTCAAACGATGATTTTAATGATCACACGCGTGGGAGATGGACACCGTACGCAGACAGCATCCGATCTCAAAATGGTGGAGCATTGATCAACCTCTTATAGCCTCTAGTGGCCCCCACCTATTCATAAAAGCCTAAACATCCACATGCTTTCTCTCACACAGCGCCTAAGCTACGACCTTGGCTCCCTGTTTATCTGCTCCTGCTGAGATGGGGCAGAAAACTCCAGTATGTTCTGTTCTCTTCTAATCAGACAAATAAGGCGATGACTTTCTGCGAACAGTATTTCTTATAACTCAGCAGTATAATGCATCATAAAACAATGTCATTCATTCACAATAAATCAGCAGTCTAATGTAATGCAAATCAGTTTAACAAATGCAATAGTTACCACCTTCTTCTAATTCAGGAGAATAATGCAAACTAAAACTACATAATAATTCACAAACTTTAATTAGGGGTCTAACATGGCATAAAATAATATTATAATCCCACACCTCTTTCTTTTTTTATTACCACTTACAATGTACAATAAGTAGCACTGTGACCATATAAAGTGCCATCTAAACCATTTTCCAACTTTTTGTGCACTGCATCAACAAAACCCACAACTATAGAACTTTACAGTTAACCTTTTCTACCTTTAACTCTCTCACTACTGTGTTTTATTTAGTTACACTGTGGAGTGGAATCACTCCATTCCATGAAGTGATGATATGTTACCCCACATGGAGAGTGTTAAAATGTAGTTTCACACCAGTTGTGAAGCAAAAGTCATCCCTGCCTGAGGTTTCTTCACTCTCTGCCCTGAAAGTCAAAGGCCGAGTGCTGGTATGCTGTGATGCTATGTAAGAGCAACCAGTATCTCACCAGGGCAGGGCGGTCCTAGACAGAAGGGTGAGATTGAGCCTCACAGCAGGGTCACCAAATCATAAGACTAGCCGTGTCTTAAAAAGCCCACTGTGCTGTGGTCACACACGGGGCAATTTCACAGTCAGCAGGGGGACCTTTCTCTCAGCTGCCTTCTCTGTAGGAGGTTGTGTTGCAGGTCTTTCTGCAGATCTGCTGGGTATCAGCTCAACCAACTGCATAACCAAATGCATTCCAGATAGATAAGCTCGACTTTGGTTTCAGCCTTTTGTATATATCAAGATTGGAAGAAGCTTCCACATGTAAGCTTTGAGTGGTGCCTATGAAAGAGATGCACACTTCTATGTTGTGATGTCTGTCTGAGGCCAGCACCTCTGTGTAGGCGGGGCTCCACGAGTAGGCTCATTATGCTCATTATGCCTTGTTTACATGAGGCGTCTAGACGCAGACAAGACATGTGCTGCTCTGCCAAGACAGAATGGCCCTCACAGCTACAACATCATCCAAAATGGAAATTAGCCCTCTCCAGACAGACAATGCACCGAGGAGACTGAGAATTATGGCAGGCTGTATCTAAACCAGAGCACAGCTGTGCCTGGTTTGCTTCTTCTTCTTCTTCTTTTTTGATAAAAGACAAGAAGCCATGCAGTTTTAAAGCACTTCTGGTCTTTCAATCTTAGGTTTTCAAGTCAGCAGACAGCGGTAGCAAAGGAATGAGTCAGTGATGCCTAGTGGGTTAGAGTTAGTTATCAGCAGAACGCTACTGTGAGGGGAAAAGTCCAGAACAGATCGCTGGGGGAAGTTTAGAATAAGTGACCAACTGTTCCTGGCATTTAAAATGCACTGACTAAGCTAAGAAAGAGTTTAGGATTAGTTCATTTTTTTGGACTCTGGACACCTCTTGGATGCCTTTCCAGTTCTAATACAAATCATGTGTTTTGACAAGATGGTGTCAGTTACTGGAAGTGGTAAAAAACCCCAAAACATTACACATATGCACAGGGGTACACACATTTAAATAGGATTCTTTATTGTTAATAAACATCCATATTTGTGAGCACAGTTTTGCTTTCCTAGCTTTTTTGGAAAACCCCGTTGTTACTTACACATTCAGAAAACAAATTAAGTCAGTGAGCGAGAGACAGAGACAGAGAGAGAGAGAGGCTGGGGGAGCCTGCTTGGTAGGTCCATGTGAAAAGCTTTTAAAATGTCATCTCATTTCATCCAGCTGCTACAAGGTTTATTGGCCAGAGAATACTGTGATGTGCCAGACTTCCAGAAGTCAGTAGTGAGTCAGCTAATGTGCCTGTCTACCAATAAATCCTATATCCATATTCGCTCCTTTCTGCCAGGTTAAACCTCCTTTCTGTAGTAGGAATGGGCACAGTTGTTTTTTCCTGTAACCTCGCTTACTTTCTTAAAGAAACAGACAACAATCAAAACGTGTCATTTTTTAAAGAACTCTTTCTTGTGTCATTGTTATGCTTCTCCTCATATTAGTTCTAGATTTTAAGAGGGACTTATAGAAACTTGTGATGAACCTGAGAAATGAAGTTTTACAGCAGCTCTTGCGTTGTGTTTCCACGAGGTTTACCAGTGTGCAGACTGTTTGTGATAACAACTATTCCCGCTTTCGCCTCAGCTTGACTAGTTTGATTTAATGGTCATAATAAAACATTCCTCCTGCACCTCTGGGAGAGGGCAGCAAATCTATAAAACTGTGGACTGCAATTCCAGACACTTGTCCTCCCTCCCTACCTGCCTAATCTAACTTATTATCTGATCTTGCTTACTCCTGCTAGACGCAGATGGTTCTGTTTGAGGTATTTCACAATCACTATTCTGGATAATTCAATATTTGTTTTCTCTTTTTCCTCTCAGGGGGGAAATAACGATGATTAATGTCAATTTTGTAGACCGATCTTGGTTTGAGACACAGGCAACAAAAAAACTGGAAAAATAGCCCAAGACGTGGATCTGCCAAAGCTATTTCACGTTTGGCATATAACACACTAACCACAGGCAAACGAACGTGCTTGATGTGATTGTTACGGCTGATTGTTTAGAGAGTCGAAGCATTCCAAACTCTCTAATCCACATGAATAAACAGCCAGATTACCACAGAGTTGGTCGCGCTCCAGTCAAAAGGCCTCATGTGGTTCTGCAAAAACATATCCATCATTCATTGTCTTTGGCAAAAAACAAACAAAAAAATCTCTCAAGGCTTTTTTTCATATCGTTAAACAGACTCTGAATTTTGTTTATTTGCTATACAATTTGTCTTGGGTCACAATAGCAGGATTGTCTTTTGTTTAGGAAAGAGAGACAAAAAAAACAGATCATCATTGCTCAATTAATAAAAACTGTTTGGTCTTGCTGAAAGACAAATGCTCATCGGATAAATGTTGCTCATTCCCCTCAAATGATGCTCAGAAGTTTGCCATCTGATATATATTTGAGGCACAGTGTGTTTAGGCACTTGATGTGTGTGTGTGTGTGTGTGTGTGTGTAGGCAGGCAGGTGGCCAGCACTATAATGTGGGGCCTGTTGTGATTCACCTGTTTGTACATGCAAAGGTAAAAACAATGTTGTTTTTAATAGGAGCAGAACAAATCTCAATGGAGGACTGCTGTAAAAATGGGCAAAAGCATGGCACCGATCATGAAGACTGTGCATCCCTGCCCCTTATCTCTGAGTCAACCACATGCAGGTAAGCCGCTGCTGACTGCTACCTTCCTCTGTTATGTTTAAGTGTGGTAGTTTAAAGACTTCCAAGCTGTTAAATGCTGCATTTCTTAAAATCACATTTTCTATCCATGGTACTGGGCCCAAGTGATTTGGCATGTGCTGGATATTAAGGAAACGTCTAAATGCCCTTAATATGAGATCACTTTACCTTACTCCCATAAATCTCTAGGCACATTATTCACTTCACGTGAGAGCAGGAAGCGCTAATAGTGATGGGATAATAACATGTCTGCTGGTAACCATAGAAGGTGTGCTACCACAGGTTCAGGGCCTATAAGCCAAACTGATGGCAAACACATTTGCCATAGCCACTGTAAGCGATTCCAAATTTGTCTAAATTATAGTGTGAGGAGTGGAGAGGAAAAGGGGCAGGGATTTGTGGGGGTAGCAGGGTAATATTTAGGGGTGGAAAAAGGTGAGGGGGGTCAGAAGAGGGGCTGTTACAAAACCCAGGAAATACCTTAGAGGTGAAATCCGACATAGAGGGAGGGAATAACAGGAAATCTGAGAGATTACTTCAGACACCAACGTAAGAAGAAAGAAAAAAAAAACAGGAGAAAAATGGTAAAAGGAAAACAGGAGCACGCTACTGTGCCCTTAAAAGGTTCTGCAGAGGAGGCGTGTACTTTGTTGTGACTTTCGGATCTCGAGTGGTTTATGTGGAAAGAGGTTTCTGGTAAGAGATGATAAAAAAAAACTTGGTTTGTTATGTTTTTTTGTCTTGTAAAACTGCAGGGAGACAGAGATCCAGACCAGGGAGGAACAGTCAACCTCCCCTCCGCTCCCTTAACTGATTGGGCAGACAGTTAGACAATACAACGAAATCTGATCTGAACAGAAACATTAAGTAAAACATATTTTTATGATAGCACTCTTTTGTCAGATTGGGCTGGCTGCTTCCCAGTACTGCTTTTCCCAATTAAACAGCTATTGTCATTTTTTAAATGATTCTTGCAGAAAATTTGTGTTATGCTAATCCCTAAGGGGATCTCAGAGGTGAAGGTAAATTACGATACATCCTGTATCAAGATGTTACTCATTTTATGGTTATGGCTATTTCTCAAATCCTAACTGTGTCACCAAATTCTTAAGAAATGCAGACTGATTCTGTCCCGGTGATGTCATTGTGGCTGCAAGTAAACTACAGATACTGGCAAATGTTAGTCAGCCGATTAGGGCCCCTGCTGTTCTGCTTTTTTTGTTTGTTGTTTTTATAGGGTGTGAATGTAGGATGAGGTTTGTTTTAGTGATTTTGCTCTGCAAAAGAATATGGAGATATTTTTTGGACAAATGTGCAGCTTGGGACTGAAATCTTTGGTTTAACTTCTTGGGTGTTAAACAATCTGAACAGACCTCAGAGAGCTGTCAGCATTGCAAACACAATGTCCATCGCTGAGCTCATTCTAGACTTACTCAGCCCAGTCATTCGTCAGTTTTCAGTGTGACATGAGATCCCCTTTAGGCTCGCCTCGGGCCGATTTTAATGAGCTGCACTTCTAAGACAGATTTGCTTTGCCGTAAGCCAATTATTGATAGAGCGGAGAGTAAATGCACCACCTGTGTTTTGTGTTTTTTCTTGCTGACAGGATAGTGCAGGAGCAGTGCTGTGTAACAGTGCTCGAGGATAAAATGTGCACCAATGGTATCAACATTGCCAAAGACCAGGGGGCCTGCGATTCTTTATTCACCAACACCTGCGACACCAAGACTACAAAGGTGTGTTTGTATGAGTGTATATGAGTGTTTTGCTAATAGAAATGACAAAACAGAAAAGTAAATCACCAAAAAACTTCTTTCACCACTTTGTTGGACGATGATTATTGCAAGTGATTGATGAGAGCAGTGTTGTACATCTCTATGTGTGTGGGTGTGTGTGGGAGTGTGTGTGTGTTGTGCAGCAGGATGAGGCATGTCACTGTAGGGAGGAATGAAACTTGTTGCTAGATTATAAATTAAACTGTGACTGTGGAATATTTCACCAGCCCATATCCAAGCACTAAGCACCTTTCAGATTTGAAATGCTTCTTAACCAAACTCAGGCAAATTCTTGCCTTTATTTTCATTCTATATGTACCATATACACAGTATATACAGTGTTTTTGGCAAAAAATCTTGAATCACCCTTGGTTTCCTTATGTTTTGCTTTCAAGAAGCCAGACTTTCTTGTAATTTTAAGTCCCTTTTCCATTAGTAGCTACTCAGGTTGGCACGCCACGGTTTGCAGGGTTTTCCATTAGATGGAAGTACCTGGTACCAGGACTTTTTTAGTAGCGATTCCTCTGGGGATCCAAGCGATCTGAGCAATCCAAAAATGTGTCATCAACAGACTGTATGCCACCGACTGGCTGGTCAGTGGTGTAACTCGATGAGTAATGAGGGTGTCTCCTTCAGGAAAATCAAAACCACCACTAAAGTCAACCTTTAGAAACAAAAGGACAAAAGGACCAAAACAGTGAAGATGATTAGGCACCAAATTGCACCAAACATCAACATTATAGAGAAATGTTCCCATTTGTTTTAAATTGAAATAAATAGTCATTTAATGGGGTTACAATCCAATATAACCTCATTATTAGTGAGCTTTATAACTAGCATGAAAATTTGTACTTTTACACAAAACTAGGCTTGTGTAAGTTCTGCTTCCATCTTTGATTACAGATTTAAATGTGTTCGTTTTTCTCACCTTCATTAGTTCCCTTTAACTGGTTTTATGTCTTTCAGAAGTATTTTGATAAATTACTTAATAAAGAAATTGGTCTAGAATTTCTATCCTTTAACAGTTTAGTTGTGATCTACTATATACTGCATAGAAGCTTTTAAAGGTGTTGTAGCCCCACACAGCCACCGCATGCTACAAATATGCTTTAAAATAAAATTAGCAGCGTAGCTCTGATGAGGGAAAACGAGCTGATTACTTTCCATATTTACCAGAACCTCTTCTATGCTGGCAAACATCAGCTGCTCTGTGTTCCTCTCTCTGCTGCTGCTGCTGGCATGCCTGCCAGCATGCTATGATGATGCACTTACAAAAAGAATTTTCTCTACAGTGCTTTCAAGTTGTTTTACAAAGTTTCTCCTGTCACACCCTTTTTGTGAAATTTAAATGCTTAAAATCTGGAGCATCTTTAGTAGCGCGAAAACAATATGAGAATAACACCACCATGGGGTTGCAACACATAACAACAATGCTCAGTGGCTAGTGGAGCTAAGAGAAGACCACAGCAACTTCCCTGAACAGGATCCAGTAACCATCACAGCGGCAGACATCCAAGAAAGAGTCTCAAGCATGAAGCGTTAGACAGTACCTGGCCCTGACATGAGTCACACTTATGGGCTAAAGAAAATAACTGTAACTCTATGAGCATCTGGCAGCACAAATGAACCAAGTGGCTGGCATAGTATACAGGAATATCTCTGCCGATTATGGCCTGGAAGTCCCGAGGTCAAAATAGGTCACGTCCCCAAGGATGATTGAGAAATGCATTGACAAACTGGTGATGACTAACCGACCGGACATAGTAGCCGTGGACACGAAGAGAAAGACAGCTGTGGACCTTCCCAACATCAGGAAGAAGGAACACGAGAAGCTTGAGAAAAATATGCACATTTTCAAATATGCTTAAAATCTCTAGGTGCTTACATAGTGTGAAAATATGTCTCAAATGTGCAAAACTCCACAAACACTCCACAAAAATCATTTACTTGATATGGAGGACGTCAGATTGACAAGAAAGAAATCAGGACTGTGGGTGGCTTATTCAATAACTCCGAACTTCTTCAAATAATCTGTGTGTTCTCAAGGAAAAAGCACGACGATGCGAGATGGACAGAACAAAATGTACGTTTAAATGATAAATAATGACAATATCTGTGAAAATAATGTTGTACTTTCTCTAAGCAGTCAGAGAGAAGAAAAGGGGATTTGCTTCAATGTGCTGTCTGGATAAGGTTTATGTTTTCAATTTAGAAACTGCATTATTGTGTTTTGTAAGATTTGCAGCGATGATAGTAGAATGCTGTATTGATGTTTCACATATGAAACTAATAAAAAGGCCACTTACTCTAAGCAAGCATGGGAGAAGCAAGAAAAAGCTGCACAAAAACAAGATATAAAGCAGTTGTGTGTGCGAACTGTTCAGGAGTGTGTTTGTGTGCTTGTTGTGAGTGGTTTACACTAAAAGAGTCCTAAGAACAAAACGTTTTCTAGCAGTCAAGGCCACACAGGCATATACCCACACATAAACAAGCACACACAAACAAACACAGAGAGTAGCAGTCAGCCACTACTGGTACACAACTCTTACAGTTGCTCTCCTTGGCATGTGTTCAGTCTTGCAGTCGCTACAAACGCTGCACGTGTGCACCACCGCACACACAGTCAGATTCCATCTGCATAACCAAATTGCCAAAACATGCCCATCTGTCACACTCCCCACCTTTCTTGTCCATAACTGACATTACCGGGCTGTCATAATGATTGACTGAGCATGCATTAAGGAGAGGGGGGTTGATGTCATCTCATCACTGTCTCCCTCTGTGTTCTCTTTTTCTAACTGACTGACTGCCTTTCTGGTCCCGTCTGAAGCCTGCCAGTTGGCGTATCGTCTCAAAAAAGCTCTTTTTCTGTCTGTCTGGTTGATTGAGAGCTTGGCTGTCTGTCTAAAGCAACTTATTCTCAGCTGTCACTTTAAAAGGCTGTCTCACTTCTTTAACCAACCAGCATACCAACCCTCTGTCAGCTATTCTTTGTTTTTGTTTTACCTCTGCTGGTACACAATATCCTGAAAAGATCTGTATTTTGTTTTCCTTCAATTATTTGCACATTTTTCATGTCTATCCTTCTAAGTTCTCTAATACTGTGTTGTATGCTGTTTTCGATAGATGTGCTGTGACTGTTGTACTCTGGGTAAAACAGCCCATGAGCTTGGCCTATCCTGTGACCACAACCTATCTGTTGGCCATCAGTGCAATCTGGTGTCCCGGGCCTGCTGTGTGGAAGGAGCCACAGCGCATCAGAGAGAACGTGGGTAAAAAATGTGATCCTGCAAGGGGCAGTTTCTTTTATTGTTTTTTTTTTTTAATAAAACGAACAAAATATGTAATTTAAAGTAGAGTGGCCATAAAAAAGTGGATTAAAGTAAGTGAAAACCTATGCAAGTCAACAAAATAGTTAGAAGTAGACATAGGAGTACTGGTGTCGAACATAAGACTACACCGCCCCCTAATGGACGCTTATGGTCATCGCATGCTCATTTTCTTAGCTCATAATAGAAAGCAGCTTAGGTTCAGCTACTGAGCATTAATGTGGAAATGGGTAAGATTCAGCATGCTGATTATGAGCTTTTGGACTGGATAAAATAAGGAATTTAATGACCATCAAAGTCAGAAGTTCACTAGTAACACAATGTTGTGCCAAATGATTTCATGCATAAGGTATGAAAGCATGAATAAGCATGCTTTTTTCTCTCTCTTGCAGTGCCTAACAAGGACGAGACAACTGAAAATGGAGATTCAGCATTAAATAATCAGTGCAATGGTAAAGCACAATAAAAGCTAACAATTGTGATTCCTGCACTTGCGTTAAAAAGCGCGAATCAGATATTAATGTTTCTGTGGTGCCTCTCAGGGAAGTGTGCTCATCGCTGTGTGGGGAATGACACTTGTGCCTGTTTCAAAGGCTATAAACTCAAACCAGATGGAAAGAGCTGTGAGGGTAAGCTCCTTTTGTATTGTTATATATATGTAATGATTTCAGTCTTATATTTTAATATCAGGACTGTTTTTGGTGATAAAGAAAATACTTTTCTACTAGAAAAGACTAACACAACAGAGCCTCAGAAGGAGACATGTGATGTATTCCTTTACTGTCTATCCTGTTTTTTCGCAGACATCAACGAGTGTTTGGTGGGAGCCAGCAACTGTCGGGGAGGAGAGCGTTGCATCAACACGGAGGGCTCGTTCCGTTGCCAGAGAGAAGTCAGCTGTGGAACAGGATATGAGCTCACTGACAGCAACAACTGCAAAGGTCTCTGCTGTTTGTAGGGAGACATTGATCTGCTGTATTTTTTTTTGGCTGCTATTCATAGCGTGTTGACAGGCAATTCTTCTGTGATGTCTTCATCCAGATATTGATGAGTGTGAGACCGGTATCCATAACTGTGGACCGCAGTTTCAATGCCAAAACACCCAGGGGTCGTTCCGTTGTCTGCCCAAAGTTCAGTGTGGATCTGGCTTTATCCAGGATGCTCTTGGAAACTGTATTGGTAAGCATTAGCACCAAAAGATTTATTGTGGCCAAGCGTCCCATACAGAGCTCTGCTGCCATTTATGATCTTTACTTGAGCACTTGTAAAGATATTGAGATTCTTAAATTGCTTCCCTCAAAATGTCCTCATATTAATGTCAATTTCAAAATATTTAACAATATGATGACTGGCATATGCTCTTTAATAAATTAACATCATTAAGACTTCTGTTCTTGAAGCCTTAAGTCAGTTAAATTTCCAGCTATGTAGTTAGACTTAGGTCTTTTTGGGGCTTGCTATTAAACTCAAACCTGTCCTCATCATTATGGTCAAATTTGATTTATCAATTATTTATTTTATTGACTTAAATAAAAAAAAAATGTTTTTAGCTCATCATGCAATAAATTACCTGGTGTAAGGTTAATCACTGCCATCATTACATTGATTGAGAGGAGCCAAATTATAGACAGAGGACTAATTAGGAAACAAGACCAGGTTAAATCAAGGCAATCAGGGCCTCATTACACGAGAAGACAAACAGCTGAAAGGAATGACACACACACAAGGAATAGAAATGATCCGATTAAAATAGGAACTGAAAAAGAAGACAAGTCAAGGAAACTAAGACAGATAAACGGGTCACAAAAAGAAGGAATTGATCATGTAACAATATAAGACATGATAAGAAAAAAATATAACAGAAACTGTGGAACATCAGGACATTTTTAAAATTTAGAGTAACATCTGTGTCATCTGTGCTCCTGTTTTCAGATATAAATGAATGTGTTAGCCAGACAGGTCCATGCAACAGGGGGCAGATCTGTGTCAACACAGTGGGCTCGTACACCTGCCAGAGGAACTCGGTTAACTGCGGTCGAGGATACCACCTCAATGAAGAGGGCACACGCTGCGTTGGTACGGAAGAGCTCATCATACCTACATGCAAAGTGTCTTACTAGCCTACCTGCGGTGGATATCATGGTGTTCTCTGTCGCTTGCACCCCTGCTTACAGATATCGATGAGTGTAAGACTACTGAAAACGTCTGTGGAGGTCATGCGTGCCTCAACATGTTGGGGTCTTACCGATGTGAGTGTGAAGCTGGCTACATGTTCAATAGCATCACTCGGCTTTGTGAAGGTAAACTGTTTTTCTTTTTCTTTTGCTTTGCGTTCTTACGTTGGTAGCTAAATCCAAGTGTATCCTGAGCATGTAAATGCCCACAGCATGTATGTGTGTGTACTACTTCTAGTTAAAATAAGCATTGAAGTCACAATTTCAGCTTCTTACTTTGTCAGTTTTGGACTTTTTGTCTTAGATGTCAATGAATGCAGGCATTACCCTGGTCGTCTGTGTGCTCATAAGTGTGAGAACACTTTGGGATCCTACAAATGTAGCTGCACTACAGGCTTCGCGTTAGCTGCTGACGGCAGAAATTGTGATGGTAAGACAATCAAGTAATTTGGGAGACTTTATAGAGCCTAGATACTGTTGACTAGACAGAGTTTATGTGGGCAGATGTGGATCTGGTAATCAGAATCTTTGTGGATCAATCTCCTGCTCCCCATGCATTCCTAAATGCGTTTTTGCCCCCGATGCATCTAACGGAGTGTTGGTCTGAATGTTAGATTTTTATTTTTTTGTTAAAGAGGAAAGGTGCCATATAGTATAAGGGACAGTCAATAACATGTCTCCCCTCTGACTTACACAATAGAAATCCTGCATGATCTGACATCCCAGTGTTAATGTTTTTCCTGTATCATAATAATACTGGTCCAGGATCAGGGAAGCATTCAGTTGCAATGTTGATCCTGGACCAACATTATTATGGTAATGCTGGAACAAGACCAACAAAGAGATAACAGATACACCTAGATACCCCTGTGTACACTGGGGTACACTTTTGGTTTTGATTAAAGCTACAGCTGAGAGAAGATAGTAATATTTTCCTATCTTTGTCTCTAGTGTTGTCATAGTTCTCCAGCTTATGCCAAAGTGTATAACATGTAATCAAGTCTAACTCAAGAAATATGTTGCTGTATATCTTCAGCCTACGTAGCATTTTACCAGTCATCAATCTAGGAGTCATATTTTTTAGGTAGCTTTCATAGTTACTTGTTCTTTAGCCATAAATAGGTAAATATTGCATTACAGACACATGCACGCATAATTTGATGCTAACTTTGATTCTCTCTGTGCAGATTTGAACGAGTGTGAGAGCACCCCATGTAGTCAAGAGTGCGCCAATGTGTACGGTTCCTACCAGTGTTACTGCCGCCGTGGCTACCAGCTTAGTGACCTAGATGGCACTACTTGTGAAGGTAAAGTTGAAGCATGTGAACTGCAACTGATACTCAGTTTAATTCAGTTGACATTTTATTGTATAGCACCAAATCACAACCTCGAGGCACATTGTAAGGTAAAGACCCTACAATAAAAGAAGGATAGCAGAAAAAAACAGAAAAAAGCCTTATAATCAGATGACCTCCTATTAGCAAGCACTTGGCAATGGTGAGAAGGAAAAACTCCCTTTTAACAGGAAGAAACATCTGCCAGAACCCAGGGCGGCCATCTGCTGTGACGAGTTGGGGGTATTAGCCGAATTTCCACAAATAGGAATATTCAAACATGCAGATCAGCCTTGAATTTTTCTAGACATGACCTGACAGAGACGTATGTGAGAACGCTAATGTGTGGCACATATGGATCAGACATTAATGGTGGTTGGCCATCCTTATTATGTGTATATAAATAAAATGAATGTGTTACAAATTCACCTTTTTCTTTGACGTTTCCAGATATAGATGAATGTGCCCTGCCCACCGGAGGTCACATTTGCTCCTACCGCTGTCACAACACGCCTGGCAGTTTCCACTGTTCCTGCCCCGTCAATGGCTACACCTTGGCGGTAAACGGGCGCAGCTGCCAGGGTGAGCTCTCTGTAATGTCATGTTGCAGTCATGTGGCGTTTGTTGGAGACCCTTTTTCCCCAGCTTTGGAAAAAAAATCATGTTAGTGACTTTTAAGACCCTTTTTTGTCTTTCAGATATTGATGAATGTGTGACAGGAAGCCATACGTGCACAGAGAATCAAAGCTGCTTCAATGTACAGGGAGGATTCAGATGCCTGTCTTTCGAGTGTCCGAACAATTACAGACGGGTCGGAGAGACGTGAGTATTTGAACTGTGTCCCTGGTGCAGATTCTTTGCTGAGCAGGGACATGTTTATGAACAGGCATAACTATGATTGTGCTCTCTGTGTTACGACAGAATTAAATTGAATGAGTTTACCCCTATTACACATTATGACAAATTCGTAAAAATACAGTAGATTTCATTTTTTTCATGTATTTTTTTTTTAACCACATATTTAATTTTAGCATTTATCAATTACTATTTATGGACCATCACCATTAAAAAAAAAGAAAAGAAAAAAAGGCAGAAAATTACCAATTGCCAGGAAATTTTCTGTTTTGTTACATAGTTTCATGCAACACTCAAAGAAACGGTCTGTGCTCCATATAGTTAAATTTGAAACAGTCACCATCTAAAGAGCTTTAAGTTTACATATCAGGCTTTTTAAAGCACTCCTGGTTTGTATATGGATCAGAGCCCCTGCATGTCCAGTATGCTCAATGCTGGAATGATTTCAGTATGAATCTGGCTGTAGCATGTTTTGCTGTTTCCGAGTGATGACATGCACATGGGTGTTTTTCAGTTTAATTTTGGCGCACATGACGATGACAATGTGTACACCCACACCCTTGTTTGGAGGCACCCAGTGACAGAACGTTTTGCATGATCCTAAAGAGGGCACTATAACTGAAAGTGATAATTCCTTTCTCTGCATGCCATGCACGGCAAATGAAATTTTCACCTGATCTCCCTTTCTCTTTCTCTCTTTTTGCCCGTTTTGTTCCGTCTTGTCCCGTCCTGCCTCCGATCTCTTTTTTTTCTTTTGCAGTCGATGCGAACGCTTGCTTTGCAATGAGTCTGTCCAGTGCCTGACCATGCCCCTGAGAATAACCTACTACTACCTCACCTTCCCCACCAACATCCCCATCTTCACCACCATCTTCCGCATGGGCCCCTCCCACACCGTGCCTGGCGATGACATCCAGATTGCTATCACAGCTGGCAACGAGGGCGGCTTCTTCAGAACTGAGCAGATGCCCGCTGGTGGTGTGATGTCAGTGGCAAAGCTCATCAACAAGCCAGAGGACTTTGAGCTGTCTCTGGAACTGAGGCTGCGCCGCTATGGCACAATCACTACATACCTGGCTAAAGTGCTGGTGTTTGTTACCCAGGAGGAGCCCAGAGTACCTTATAATCCCCTACTAGAATAAACAAAAGGGATTCATAGGTTTGCACAAGTTTTTACCCCCTTAAAATGGATGTGGCATATTAACTTAATCTCACTAAGAAATCAGAAAAATTGCAAAATGCATGCAAGAGTAAAGGATGGTGATGCAATATAGCCTGCTATATATTAATGATTACACAAGTTAAGTATAGTTAGAGCATGTACAGGTAAAAATATAATTCTAATTTTCATGAGTTTCTGGCAAGTGCAGGCCTTTCAGGGCTACTGCTGGTCCAAAACTATGGTACCGCTGTCCCCTTTATCTTGTCTGCTATTGAGGCTTTTTTCTACTCCAGTTTTTTAAATGAATGAACTCAAATACTACTCTGTCTCCTAATAAATGCACATTAAACATGGCACATTATTTTTTTAATGACACTGTAAAATACATTAATCAGAAGGAAAAACAATCACAATTTGTAGTTGTATAGCATTACACACAATAAAGCTTTTGTTTTAAACAAAAAAACATGGATTATTCTTCAGGAGTTTATATTAGGACCAACTGAATGCATCTTTTTAGGTGAGGCATTGTCAAAGAAGCCACTGTAGGTGGCGTTCTAGGTCAGTGTAACTCTCAAAATGGTAACAACCCAAGTCTGCCGACAACTGAGTGTAATTTGATGATGGTTGCATGATAAAGTCTGACATTTTGCAGTATTTTATGGTTTATGTGCTGGATGAACAGTTTTCTATTAAAACTGCAATAGAAATAACACATGTTCAAGTTAAAACCAGTGTTTGATAATGGTGCTTTGTGGGGTTTAATCAAATACAGCAAAGGGAGCAGTTGGAATGTGAGGCTAAGTCACAGATGGAGGCATGAAGATTTCCCCTCACAAAGTTTCAGATTACTATTATTCCAGTAGTTTCAGAACATTGCGTATATTCTGTTTTGTCATTAAAAAAAAAAGTTCTTCAATTGCAAGAAAGTGTTTTAGTATTTTAAACATTTTAGTGCTAAACAGCATTTATTAATGTTATTAGATGCCATTAAAGTTAATTTTCTTGTTTTTTTTAAAGGGTTTCCTGCATTATATCTGCAAATATATGTGCAAACCAGGCTGTATTTTTGTCTTTAACATTGGCTTAAAAAAAACTGTTAAAAATCGCAAACAGCAAAACCTTCAGTCACTAACGACACGTAATATATAAAGTACTTAGAGTGACTCCACTCCTTCAAATACCAGTAAGCCAGACTGACACCAGACTTTGCATTGTTACTCCTGCTTCCCAAATGTCACTTACCATTACCAGTGATTTTTTTCGTGCACATCTCTTTAGCTCCCGTTGCACAGATTTCCACTGCATACTGCGGGTGCAAACCCCAACACAGACAGACAATTCCAAATGAAGGCTGAGTAAGTGACATGAGAAGAGATGCAGTGGGAAAGGAGAGGGGAAATGTGCACCAGCGGAGATTATAAATAGCTTGACATGCTGTGAGGGTGCTGCCTGAGCGGCTGTGGCTTTTAATAACTGTAAATGCAGATTTCTCAGGTTCCTCCTGTCCCGAACGTTTGGGCTAGTAAGGATGCACTTGGTCCCTGTTGGGGATAGCCTTAAAATAAGAGTCTAGTGGCGTACAGGAGTTTTTTCCTCCCCTTTTGACATTGAGTTATGGGGCTCTGGGCTCTGGCCGGTGGTCTGAACAATTTGCGGTACAGCAACATCACCGCGCACAAAATGAATGATGCCCTGCAGTGTTTGTGTTGGGGCGTTATCAATGTGCTGACTATAAATAATAATTACCAAAAAAATAAAAGGCCCTACACTTGACCAGAAGACTTTCATCCAAAAAAGTCTGTTTTTCTTTCTGGTCTGAGAATATTGGGGTTTTTTCTCCTGGGCTGGGCCACGTGAGGCATGGGGACATGGAGAAGGCGCGCATATGTTCATGTGTGTCCAAGTGTGTGTGCATGAAATAAATGCACACATATTCACAAATGAAGACATAGAAGTTTTTTTTGTTTTTACACTGAACTGTAATTACATTGAGCTGATGCCTCTGCTTTGAAGAGCCCATCTGAGTGTAAAAGGGTTAGGGTGGGGGGGGCAGTTCACTCTAGGTCATTATCTTCTCATAAATTTACTCTCTACCCCAACAGCTTTCACCTCATCCTCTAGAGCCCCACTTGGGTCTTTCTGCAGCTCAGGCCGTGGTATTATAAACTAGGAGAACATTTTGTGGGTTTGGCCCAGAGCAGAGCAAAACCTGGACCCGCCGCTAATTGCTAATTACAAGCCCCTACCCAGTGGTGGCTTGACTTTTTGTCAGGGGCTTCTCTCCTCGCTCTCCATGAAAGGAGCCCTGCAACCCAAGCTTGGGCTTGAGCTTTGAGCTGCAGCAGATAGGTCCCCCGAGGAGCGCCAGAGATCCACGGGCATGACTCACAGTGTGGCTATATGGCTGCCATGCACATTAACTGGACTTATACATGACAACATGGATGTTTTCATAACCCAGTGTAACCGTGTACTGACTTGCCTCCTTTGTTAAACTCAAGCAAGGCTCAGCTTGAGTTTAACATCTTGAATGTCATAATCAAGGCTTTTATTTTGTTCCAAAAGTTCCCAAATGATCACAAGTTTTCAAACTCTTGATTTATGGGGTTGCTAATGCCTTAGAAACCTCTCTAAAAAAGCTGTCTTATGTAGCAGACAGGTAGTTAATAGTGATGTTTCAGGTGGCGTTAGCTTTAGGAGCCAGTAGAGGCACTCCAATCCCTCCGACCTGTCACTGATTAGTCTGTGGAATAAACAAAGCCCTAAATAATAGGATGAGAGCTGCCCTGGGGAGAGGCTGGGGAGTTGTCTAGTCATGTGGCTTACAATTTAGGAGTCTTTTAGAACACTCCCTTTCCCCATAAATCCTCCTCAAGAGATTATCTGATGTGAAGCCGGGGATGCTCTGCAAATCCAAATATTTTCCTGAGCAGGTTGTGGATCATTCTGTAAATGTAGTAATTCATTTCCCACACAGCTTGAAATAGTGGATCAGAAAGACATCAATGACAGCACAAGTCTCCACAAGCTACAAAGTTTGACTGTGGCATGAGCCTTAGCCATTGTTGGTTTATTATTCTTCCAAACCACATAGAATTTGAAGAATTTGATTGTTTTCTTGTGCCGAGCGCTACATTCAGTGCCCCTTCTGCCTCATTCAAATAGTGTTTGTGCAACAGCATCGCGCTGCCCTGATTTGTTCTAAGGTGGTTAGCTTTAAGCAAGCAGAACCTAAAAGGTCAGAGGCTGTGCATGTTTTCTTTTCCAATTATTTTTTGTTTTGTTTTTGGTGGGTAAGTATGTTTGTTCACTTCTTCAGAGCGGCGAGGCTTGAACGGTCTGAAGTTGTTCGCTGTGTAAAGTCCTGTCAGCCCAATAACATCGCCTGCGTTCTGGACCCCACGCACTCAGTGTCACACACCTTCATTTCCCTGCCTACTTTCAGAGAACTACCAAGGCCTGAGGGTAGGTACACGACTATTCTTTGAATAGTCACACAAAAGGTACATAATCCAGTAAATAAAGCACTAAACACAAGAGGGTTTTTTTCTATTTAAAGAAAAAGGTTTTCAATGTGCCGATATCTTGTGGTCTCTGAAGCTAAGCGGTTGGCTGCTGTTTTATATACATATCTTCTTATTATTTTCATTCAGCATGTGTCCAAACCTCTTAACTGTCTCCAAACTGCTCAACCCGAGCTGTCTCTCTAATGTACTCATTTCTAATTCTGTCCTCCCTGCTCACTACCAACGCATTAGCATTTACAGCCCTGCCACATCCGGTTTGGCCTCCTGTCTTTTTGTTAAAGTCGCCATCACCAAAATATACATCATTTGGTAAACCATTCTTTTCATCTTTGCTGCTATTCTTCTGTCACAAAATTACCCCTGACACTTGTCTCCACCATGCCTCCCCTCTTCTCTTCATCTCTCATCTGCACTGTGCATTGGGTTGGACTGTGCATTGGCATTTAAACTCCACCTAAAATCTATCTTCACAATCTCCACTCCTTGCCTGTTCCCTTTTACACCTGTCTCCCTCTCATTCACACACATGTACTCTACTTCTACTGACTTTCATTCCCTCCTCCTCTCCTGTTTCATATATGTCACACAGATAGACAGTTGCCTCGGTCATAATAATAATAAAAAAAGACCTTAGCAGGTCTTTCAATCCAACCTCAGATGAACAACAACACATGCAGTACATTTGATTTAACAGCATGTGGCTGCTACTTACATGTATACCCTCTTAATTCCTTAGTTTTTCACTGCTTCTGCATTTTGGATTAATTTTTATGGAATATAATGATTAATATGTCAAGTGTTTTTGTTCATATCATGTTGTTCTTGAATGATTTTAACACCTATTCTAAACCAGATGATTTTAAAAAAAATTAATATTATGTCTTGATACACTAAACTGTCAGAGGTGCTTTTTCTTTTTACCATGACTATAATTTTTTTTCTGGACTGGAAGAATTCCTTTAGCATCACCAAGTTTAAAAAATGTTTATCTTTCTTTCCAAATCTCATCTTTTTTTCAGTGTCATTCTTCTTCTTCTTCTTCTTCTTCTTCTTCTTCTTCTTCTTCTTATTATTATTATTATTATTATTATTATTATTATTATTATTATTATTATTATTATTATCTTAATTTTATCTGCTTTAATCTCTGAGCTCCCATCAACTGCTTTCTGTACAGTTGCCAGAATCCGTGCCTCTGACACCCAAATGAGCTTTTCCATGAAGTCCTCAGTGGAAGACAGTTTTAGCCCCTTAGCAGTCCAATTAGTCCCCTAAACCATCCAATGTCCCGTGGGCGGTACGTCCGACTGCTAAGGGGTTAGCTGGCTTTCCCCAGAGAACTGCTGCCACATATGTAACAACTGTAATCATTTGCAGGTTGCGACAGCTGATAAGCATCTTTTGGCTGTCATGCAGTGTGTGTTTCAGACACAACCGTTCTCAGTGTCACTTCTTGTCATTCCTCATATGTCCTGAATTGGAGTGTAAAGAACTAGTGCTAAAAATCCTTAAGGTTTCTCTGACTATCACGAACACAAGCACTGTCATCACACACTTTATTGTATTTCTTTAAAAAAATATTAAATTCAGAAAAAACAACAGTTGGGACTGGCTTTGCACGGCAATCCCACTGTCTTAACTTCTTCTCCCTGAATAATTCATCAGAGATCGTCTTCCTGAGAACAACAGTGCCAGCCTACGGGTCCTATAACTTCGGGAGTTACGATGTCAAGTTTGACATCCTGGAGGGCAACGTGGACAACGCCTTCGACATCATCAAGCGAGTGGAGAATGGGCTGTATGTGGGTGAGTACAGGGTATTTTTTGCTTGTCTGGGTGAACCAATAGCACATTCAGACAAGAGTGACTTTAACGTGTAACACATACCACCCGATGGTCTCTGTGACTGGAAATTGCATTTTCTTTTTGACAAAGGAGGTGGTTTTTCTGACCTCATCTCATTTTGAAATATATATATCTATTTTACAACAAATCAAACGCACATGTGTGCATTTAAAAAGTGCAAGAACAAAACAGCACAAAAATATATTCACGATGAATGTATTGACATAAGTACATCTGACGCAGCTTGTTATGGTCGTTGCAGCGTGGTGGCATCATGTAGCTGTCATCGTCTTCACGGGGGCTCCTCGTGTCTCTGTGCTCGGCGAGCTGTCCTCTGAGTGGCTCTCTGAGACAGACAAAGGCCTGTTTCTGCCTGACCAAATATTTGGCATCGGTTTTCACAGTCTTGTGGTTAAGCAAAGTACCATTTAATTCACTTATCCATGGCTGTGCTTATCCCAAAGATCATTATTTTCCACAATAAGTTATGGTGGCCTGAACGTGCAAGAATAGAGGGCATAAATCTACATTTGTGTGTTCCTATGCATGTGTGCATGATTTATTGCTGTTGACAGGCAATTCATCATAACTACCTGGTCAGTAGCTGCCACTATGCACAAAAAAAAAAGGATTTGCACAGTTTCAAGTAGGAGCAGCAGATACCATCTCCAGCGGTGTGTAACAACAACACATGTTTGGGTAGAAGCCATTGGTATACTTTAGTGTGGTGGTGACCCAAGGCTACTGGTGGTGTCTGTAGAGGAGCAGAACTGAGCCTTGGCTGAGGGAGGATGAGGGCGTTCTCAGCCCTGAGATGACACATTGTTGGACTTGCTTAGGTGTTTTTGTTTAGTTGGTGTGTTGAGATGCAGGCAGGGTTGGTAGATGAAGTATAGTTTCTTCCTTTTCTCCTTGTTCTTCTTCTCCGAGTGATGGATGAAGGGATGGCTTGTCAGTATGCACATCTGTCTTTAAAGAATTAAAGGGAGGGAAGGAGGAGGAGAGAGTGTGTGGCTGTCACTGGTTAAGGCCAGACTGGTGCGAGCACGCAAGTGTTCCTCTTTCATGCACTTGCAGAAACAGATGTGTACTTATCAAATACACCCAAAGACATGGGAGAGAAAAAAAAACAGTTTATCACCAGCAATAACTCACATAAATTCCTGTAAAACCAATTATAATTATATTGCACTGTCTTGCGAGTGGTGTATTTTTCTTGGAATGCACAACGGTGTAATTCTACATGAACGCTAAGCTCTGTTTTGTAATGTGTCATCCACTGTGCACGTCTGTGTGCATGTGTATAAAGAGGGTTTAGGAGAAATTCCCTGTTTATAGCGGTGCTCATTTGCAGGGGCAGCGTGTGTTTGCGCGAGGGAGAGCAAAGAGAGCAAAAGCGTATGGAGAGAAAGACAAAGCGAGAGACTGCAGTTCAGTCAAAGAGGCCGGGAGAGAGAAAATATGTGCAGAAGTAATCCTGGGCGCTGTGCTTCATGTGGTTAAATGTATTGTTCCATTTCCCTGCACTAGGCCTCAGTGTCTCGCCGAGCATTAGAGCACTTAAACTGACGACCACATGAAAGGCCTGTTTGTGAGGAGCCACTTCTCTCCCAAACCCATTGGATGCTTATTGGATGCAGCTCTTGCATGTTAGCACCAGTTGCCCATCACGTATCCAAATTGAGGCCCTGCGCACTGGAGCCTTTGGTCACTGACTACTTGCTGTGAAGTGTGGCGTCCATGGTGTGATGAAGGCCCTCTTGGTTTTATTTAGTGGGTTGTGCTGCTGGTGCTTTGGCTCGCAGATGCAGCTGTTGCATAACCATTGTGAGGCTAGCTGACGTGTCACTTAAGGAAGCTTAGTTTCCAGTATCTCCAGTGTGTCTCCAACAGTGGTATTACAGCTTGGTGGGATGTGAAGAGTAGCAGACATTGAGGCTCCACTAATGAACAAGTGTGTGAACTCAAACTGACTTCGATCATTATTTTTGGCCACTTTTTGTGTTATTGAACGGGACAAAAGAGGCAATTAGCAGTCCACAGAATCTGTTGCTAACTCGAAAAAAAGTGATTCTTAAAAAGGTCTGATTGGCTGCTGCTCTTTTCCCTTTCACTCCCTATTTTAAAACCCATCAACTTTAAAAGCGCGCACATGCATGCGGTGTAGCCGTAGACATATGCACGGACGCATACACGCGCAAGCACACACACGCACATGTACAGCACTGGCTGAGAACACACCACAATGTAAGAACCACACCGCTCTTTCATAGTTCCCGGTCATCCATCACTGGCTTCAACAGCTCTGTCACATCTGGATAACAACCCTGATGCATCTGTGCAAACAAAGACATCCCTCAGCACTTGGAAAACATAATCACAACCAATCAGACGTGGACAAATTCCCAGGATGACCACAGCAGTAGC
This sequence comes from Pundamilia nyererei, assembly GCF_000239375.1. Taxonomy (NCBI): domain Eukaryota; kingdom Metazoa; phylum Chordata; class Actinopteri; order Cichliformes; family Cichlidae; genus Pundamilia; species Pundamilia nyererei. Next base: position 4,491,294 of record NW_005187428.1, on the reverse strand, counting down.
GCGACAGCGACCACACAAAGAAACATCTCTTCAGGTAGACAAACACCAGATTCTCCAAAGTGTTTTATTTGTCACCCGTCAAAAAGTGTTGGAAGCAGTCATTGATTTTGATTAGGGGCAGGTTGTTTGAGTCGGGTTGATGACGGGGTGATTGACTCTGGCAGTCAGCAGGAGGGTAGATGAATCCTGCTTTTAAAAACACTGGCTCGGTGGCTTCAGCTGGAAGCACGAGCGTGGTTTGAGGTGTTAATAAAATGCTGGTAGTTCCCTTGTTTGATTGTCTACCAGCGAACTATCATCCAAGAATGGTCATGCTTTTTCTATCACCACGTATCAAGGCCAGCTCAGAGAGCATGGAAGCGTTCTTTTGACTTTAACTGTTACTGAGAAGGCTTCTCTTCATGTGACCGCTTTAACTATAAGTAACTATACATTCAGCCACAGCTCTTATGCTATGCAATCTCCACTTTCAGTTGACACAGCCAAACCCCTGACCAGGATCCTTGTGTGTAAATCCAATGTACAACACAATCAGTAGCCAACCATTGAATGAACCAGTCACCACACATTTAGTCATGCCTTGGATTTGTTCAAATGACTCCTCTTCATGAGTAATTATTTGTCATGGAAGGATTTTAATGTGCCATTAATCATTGCTGTCTGCATTTCTTCTTCTTTTAAGTTGGAAAAACAGATTTTATTGTGTAGTATTGATGTTTATCTTGCTGGATGGCAACAGATTACGTAATGACTTTGTTTATGAATCACAGCCATGATGTAGAGAATCTGTGAGTTTGAGACGCTGGGGCTAAATTCCATTCCAGTTTGAAAGGCAGGTGGAAATATGCCTTAGTGGTTTATACGATGTCCAGAGATAAATATCTTTCGCACTCCCATTGGCACGATGTTGGCAGCAAGCGAGGTAGCCATGGACAAAGCGCCTCTGTGCAGGTAGTCGTGGTCTTCGATGCTGCCGTCCACAGTGACTGGTGGAATGTGAACCTTCTGTGTGAGACATGACCGCCTCTGAGCCAGTGAAGCCTGCAGCTCTAGCTTGTGGCTGTTGCTGGTGAGAAGCTGAGGACAGCTGTGGAGATAAGCAGACAACACGCCGCTCTGCTTCGAGCGAGGCTGTTATTTGGCTGGATCTTTACACGGCCCACCAGAGTGCGCCAAGCCCACGAAGAATCCCTGTCGGGAGATTACAGTATGGCTAATCAAAACACGTTCTCCTCCACACAGTAATCCCACAATCAAACACACAGCGCTCCGCTCGGGTGGTCCACCGCATTCAAATGTACTGATGAAGAGATAGCGATGCAGCAATGTCAAGCTCGCACAGACATTCTGCGTACCCAGTCAGTAAGTCAAGTTACCAAGACACTGGTGTGAACACATATAGTACACATTGCTCGCAATAAAACTGTCGCAATAATTCATCATGATACACTTATCTCCCGTCCTTTGGTGATCCATTTAATTTACACTCATCATTACTCTTTGCTTTCCAGCACTGTGTTTTTAAGAAAAACCAACTGTGTTTAGTTAACCACTCAATTCCCAAAATTAATGCCTGTTTTTAATCCACGCTCATGATGTGACTTTCCCAGATAGATAGCAAAGTGCGCTAAAAGCTCATGAACACGCTGTATACTTCAGTTCTAATGCATAATAAAGTGCAATGATTTAAAATGCAAACAGGGCAGTTTTTCCTCACATACGCTTTTATCCATTTAGTCTACATTCAAGTCTATTTTATGCCACTGAGCTATGGTTTTTCGCTTTGAAAGGTCAGTTGTAATGTAGTGCAAAGGTTGTGGTAAAGATAATGGTGCATGTTATGTCATCTCAGCTGCTCTGGCCCACAACTGCTAAAACAGAAAGTCCAAGAAAAGAACCAACCAGTTCCCTAAGGCCACTTCAGTGATGTCACAGCCCATGCGTGCCACTGTCCAACAGTGAATCACTGTTAATTGGCCTTAAAATACCAAGCCACACAGACATGGATGGGGTATACATGGGTCCCACTCTCTCTTTGGAGTGGTCAGAGTTGTGTTTGGACAGCCTGACCTGAGTGGCCATCAGTGCACCAGTCAGAAGATAAATACAAAGTCAGACCCTGAGGGGTCTGTACGCTGTCTTCGTACAGTTGATTATCCTGCCGCGCCGGGACATTTGAATGTATTATATTTCAGCCAAACTGAAGGGTTATCAAAACTGAAATTGCTTGTTTTACTAATGGGGTAACAAGGGAGCTAGTTAGCAATTTCTTTGGCTTGCCTTCGAGTTTTTATGGAGAAAACCTTTCAGGCAGTAAAAAAAGAGTTATTGAAAAAGAAACCACTCTTTGCTCTGTTTATACAAATGCCAGCAGCTGTGAATCAGTAAGAGATGCACTTGGTACATCAGTGAGAGATCCGGATGATCTCACAGTTACTACAGTGAGGGTGCTCAAGAATGTCCTCCAGTACCCTCTTTGTATACTGGAACTTTGTACAGCACCTGGATGCTCTCCAGGGGTTTCACTGCAGTGAGCATGCATAGCGCCACAACCAGCATGTCATTATACAATACTGCGGTGAAGCCAATGCATACTTTTCATTTGTCTCTGGTGTTAAACCCGTTCATTTTGGATTTTGTCATACACTTCCTTGCTGAGTTGTAGAAACCAGAAAACCCAGAAATTGTACTGTTTACATGTAACCCTTCAATATTGCAGACCTCGTGGCCATGAAGGATGACAAATGCCTCCTGGCATTTGCTTCACTTTGTTTTGGGGGCAGCGTCTCTGCTACTACTATGTGTTTATTTAGGACTGTTTTCTTCATGGGAGGCTACTTTATTGTGTGGTGGGATGCTTCTAGGGAGTGGACAAACTGTACAGCTGTTAGGGTTTAGTGTGATGGTGGCTGTTAAAAACCAGTGGGGTCACCTTTGCACCCTGCGGCAGATACTTCAGTGAATTGGAAAGACACCACAAACCTTTCCGGCATTACTTTGCAACTTTGCAACCCAGTCACAGGGCATGCTGTCAGCTGTAGAGGTTTGAAAACTTTCCCGTCTTTATTTATATGAATCTCAGGTGGCATTGCAGCAAATCAAAGTCAACCTGTTATGTGGATGTTGGCCTTTTGGCTTATAGTTTGGAAGAAATGTTAAAGATGCATATGTGGTTGTGGTTTCACCTCAGGTTCGCTGTGAGTGCGTTGAGGCCCAGCTGTTAGCTGATGCTTTGCCTTCACTGAGGATACCACTGTGCTTTTGATGGGAAGCTCGCGGAAACACAAAGTCATCATGTTGGGATTTCGCTGAGGCTTCCGAGAGGTCATGTAAAACGACTATGGTATCACGCTACTTCGTGCAGAGTTGGGCGCTTAAGCCCACAGTATAATGACATAATGACCCTTTCTTGTCCTCAAGGTTCACAAAAAATAGTTCACATGAGGTGTGCAAGATAACTGTGGCACATCTTATATAGATGAACATATATAGGATTAAAAGAAATTCCAAAATCTGAAGTGAGGAACCCTGAACCATGGTTCATGTTTCTTTTCAAATGCTCTGAGAAAACTGAAGGATTTGGACGAGGCATTGCAAAAATTCCGGACAGCACACTTTTGCACTCTGCATGTGCTAATTAGACCACAAACAAATTTACAAAACTCTAATGGGGCCGACACACATACCACATAGCCTTGTTTAGATGCCCTAAATAAATTTTAGTTTAGTTTAGTCTCTGTGTTTTTGTTATTTATTTATGTGGTAAGATTTTTTTTGTTTTACTTTTCACAGAAACCATCCTCTGGAGTTTTAATGGAAAACTTAACCTCAGCTGGCCCTGATTATAAGTGTTTAGCCGTAATTAGATATAGGCCACAATTAATGCAATAATAACATTTTTTAAAAATGCCCTTAATGTGGACTTAAACCCATCTGTCCTTGCGGTGGTCCATATTGTGCTCATAACAACTTACTCATCTTCATTGCATGATTGCTCATCCCAGGACGGAAGCTTTTGATCAGATCTCGTTTGATTTAAGCAAATGAGCAAAGAATGAACCTTTGCACTGATTAACTCCACTGGCGTTGCATGCCATCTCAGCTGGCTTATGTCTGAAAATAATTTTCCGACTCAAAATCCAATCTCTTTTTCCATGTCAGTTATTTTCTTAATATTGCAGCTGTTGTTAGGTTTAAGAAAAGGTTAGTTCTCTCTGACAACGCTAATGGTTTGGAAACAATAAAATCTCAGACCCGGGCCCCTTTAGTGTCACTACGCAACAGAATCCCAAAACACCAAAACAAGGGGCAACCCTGGTAGAAGTGGGCCCCATTCCACACTTCTCCAAGTGCTTATCACCAGAATCTGCTGGAATCTGTTGTGTGCCCACATTCCTGGCTCGGAGAAGGACACGAGAGCAAAATAAAGTGACAGAGAGAAGGAGAGACGCCAGTCTAAGTTCCTATAGCTTGCCCCTCCCAGAGTTAAAGATCGATTCCTGGAGAAATGCCTCCATGGCTGTATCGCGTGACTGCAACTGCTCCCCTCCATCAAACACATGGGACTCATTTAGCCTTGTGGGCCACAGTGATGGTGCCACAAACGCCAGCCCCCCTCAGGAAGGGAAGAGAAGGGAGGGAAAAAAAGGCGAATATGTGAGTGGGGGGCCATCATACAATGCCAGTGTCCCACAGGACCCAGTGCATGGCTCATAATGGATCATCATTTGCCCTGTAGTGAATGACAACCAAATGGATTTTACTGCCTTTTTTTTTTACAAGTACCACAGGAAAGAGCCTCATAATTCATAGTGATCTAGGCAGTGATCTGTCATTTTGATCCATGCTGAGTTAAACTCTTGAGTCATCCTACTAAAGGCTTTAACATGTTACTGACTCAGATGAGTATGAGAAGCAGAAGTAAATGGGGAAAAAGAAAGAGGGCGGCTGAAGGTGTGATAGGAGGACAGTGTGATGATTGTGCTGCCTGACTACACCAGCGATAGCTGTTCAAACAGGCCAGAGCTGAAATGTCCCCAGCCCTCTGCAGAGAAAAGTCTGTTGACAGCTTGTGTAAACACTGGCATTTTTCCCCCCTCTAATCGCATGTTCACTTAAAAAGAGCACCCAATGAATTCCATGGGGATTCAGTAATGCTCTGTTGCAGTATGTTTATTCTTCCATCTGTTTTACCATGATATCACTGTGTCTTCTGTTTATGGGGTTGTTCATTGGCAGACCTTTGGCTCATTAACAGCAAAGGTTATTTGAAACTCATCTAAATTGATCAGCTGATGCCAAAAAAGTAGGGAAACGCATTTTAAGCAATAAATACTATTCAGTATTCATTGATGATTACTTCACTGTTCTTTAAAGATCGACCCAACTTCCAGCCTCCACTCTATTCTCAATGACATAGTTTTGATAGAGTTGTGATATGTTAGCTTTGCGTGCGGTGGTTTGAACTGTGCCTCATTTTACTTTGTTATTCAGAACTTTTCATTTGCTATAGTGATCTTTAACTATACATATTTGTTTCTACAGTAGCATCTATTACCATCACGGTGTCTGGTAGTTAACATGCTCTGTTTTTAATAGGTTTGCTGGTCAATATCTAGGCCAAAATCTCAAGACAGAAAACAAGTCACATATACACTTTATAATTTATTAATCGTTGCATTGTGAGAGAAAAGGAGGGAGAGAACATAGAATCTCTGCATATTCAGTTTGACTTTTTGTTTTGAGTTGACAGGCCTGATTGCACAGACAGTGAAGAATAGAGCTAAAAAACTCCCAAATCTGTTGCTCAAAAGCCTGATTAATGAACAGTTAAATATTTCCTACTGAAGAAACATCTATTGATTCATCCCTTTTTTGTGGATGGATCAATAGATCTCAGTCAGTGGACGTGGAAGTTAACAATCTAGCACACTGGACTGTGGACAGAAACTTTTTACTACATTTTACTACAGGGAATAGTGTACACCATTAGTAGAAAATGCACTGACTGGTTTGAAATATATTTATCCGATAGATTCCCATTTTTTTGTATAAAAAAGTCTTCTTCACAAATGAAATCTAGTCATGGAGTTCCACAAGGTTTTGTGCTGGGTCCAATAGTTTTCATTTAATACATAAAACCTTTAGCAGATATAAAAAAAAATGCTACAAAGTTTGTGTCGTTCAAATGATAGTCATCTTTGTTAATGAAGCCAAACGGCACAAATCAATTATTTAAACTGCAGACATGTCTTAATCACACAGGAAGTGATTTGCAGTGATGGGGTGAGCCCCAGATAGTAGATACTTAATGATATTCTCTGACTGCGAGTCCCAACAAAAAATTAACCACTGGCAATGCAAACTGAGTGGGTCCTGAAGTATAACGTTCTCAACTTGAAGGGAAGGAGTTGAACCCACTACCTGTGAGAGCAAATAATATCATTGATTAACACATGACAGTTGATTGACTTATACATTAGAGGGTTATATAACCAGGGAACCACAGAATTGCTTCCTGTGTACATGTCCCTTTAAAAAAACATAAAAACCTGTATTGTTTTAAAGTTATAAATCTAGACAAATTAACAAAGTTTTATACTACTGTGAGGAATCTTGGAGTCATTTTTGTATAGGATATGACACATTAATCAAATATCTAGGTCTGCCTCCTTTCGTCTACACAGTTTCGCTAAAATTTGGAAAATCCTGCTGTAATACTACTCTTTCTAGGCAGGACTATTGTAATTCCTTATCATCAGGATATTTTAAAGATCCAAAGTACCCCAGTGAGAGCACTACTAGAAGGAAAGATTATACATCTCACATACATTGTATTAGCTTCTCTTCACTGACTTACTGTTAAATCCTTTTTGTTACATATAAAGTCCTGAATGATCCTACCTTAAAGACGTCATAGTATTATACTATCCCAATAGACCACTTCAATTTCAGGCTGCTGGCTTACTAATGTTTCCTAGACTTTCCAAGAGTAGAATGGGAGGCAGTTTTCAACTGTTCGCCCTGTGTCCCATGGAACCAGCTTCCAGTTTGCATTTGGGAAAGACACAAGTCAAGTCAAGTGGCTTTATTGTCATTCCAACCACGTGCAGTGGTACAGTACACAGTGAAATGAGATAACGTTCCTCCAAACCATGGTGCCACATATGACATATAACAGACAATAAGCACCGGAGTACTTAAGGTGCAATGTGCAAAAATTGCAAACAAAACAAAACAAAGACAGTGCAACACCATACAGAACAGAATGATACAGACACAAGACAGTGCAGACACAACAGTGCAATAGAAATGTGCAAAAGTCTGAGAAGTATGCAAAAAGCAACTTGATGTATGAAGGTGTGCGTGCTCAGGATGCTCTCTATAGTCCCTCTGTAGAAGGTGGTGAGAATGGATGGTGGGAGAATTTGGTGCTCTTGACAACTCTTCACCAGTCCATTAGCTGTTGCACCTCCTCTCTGTATTCTGACTTGTTCTTGCTGATGAGACCCACCACAGTCGTGTCATTGGCGAACTTGATGATGTGGTTCGAATTGTGCATTGCTGCACAGTCGTGAGCAGCGTTAACTGTACTTTTAAATTAGGTTTAAGACTTTGATTTTTGATAAAAACCTATGGGTTAGAAACTTAAAGGTTTAGTCTGCTAAGGGACTTCCCTCAGCTTTCAGGTTCTACCCTCACCCCTGAACAAGTCATGACAGATGGCTGGCCCTCCTTGATCATGGTTCCACCACATGTCTCTTCCTGTTAAAAGGGAGTTCCTCCTTCCTACACTTGCCAAGTACTTGCTCATAGGGGATTGTGTGATTGTTGGGTTTTCTCTATAATAATATTATAGGGTCTTTATCTTACAATATAAAGCATCCTTGAGACAACTGTTTTTGTAAATTAGTAGTTTATAAATTCAATTTTGACTAAACTTCATGTCCTAAGACTCTAGATGTGTATAACCATAGTATGCTGCAAATTCAGTTATTGAAGTTGGAAGAAAATAAGCTTGAAACTCAAAAATATGTTCTAAGCTATTATGCAACCTGTCTAGACAGATAATTTAAGGATATGCAAGACTGACAGAGCTATCAGACATGTGAAATTAACGACTGAAGAATGGCTAGTTAAAGCAAGCTGTGACTAGCTTGTGACTACATGTTACTGTCTTTTCACTTTTGCTGGTAAATTACAAATACAATCACAAACTGTCCTTAATTGCAGTGAGGTAAGAGCAAACACTTTGATCCTCAACACTATAAACCCAAACTATCCAGAGCTAGATATCACTAGGGTGAACAAAGAAACCATATTTAAAACACACAGAACTACATTAATAATGACAAAAAGACTCCACAATGACAACAGTTTTTTGAGGAAAATTATTCTGACTGATTGTAGTTCCTTAAGCTAACCAACTCTCAAGCTTCTGAACAAAATAATTCTTTTTTTGTTTATTGAGATTATTGAGACATGTCATGATACAACAAGTAGTCTTGCTTAGCATGGATCTACACATTTAGCCATACTACTTTTTCTCATTCATCTTTGTCTTTTCCAGGTATTGTTCGCCAGGTGAAGCCTCTGATTGGTCCAGCGATGACAGTACTCAAGCTATCTATGCGCAACCTGACAATTCAGGGCGACTCTGGCCATAACATCGTCAACGTCCATGTGTTTGTCTCAGAGTTTTGGTTCTGAAAATGTCAAGATTTTACCAACAATCACAATATAAGACATCCATTGTCAACACTGTACACATTGGTTTTGTTATATCAATGGACATATCAGTGTCGAGGTTTTAATGTTATGTGTTGACTATGGAATTGCTTTTGACTGTTGCTGAGATGAAATGCTCCTAGCTGCTTCTGAAAAGAGCAATACACTTTGTTTTGATGACAAGCTCAGCATTATGTGCACAAATATGAAGAAACTTTATATTTTAAAAAGACTTTTTTAATTGAACGTGCATGCATTTGGAGAGGCCCTTAAAGGATATGGGGATTACATTCAGCCATACTCTTTTCATGATGTTTAAGCCTCTGTTTTTAAAACACCTACCTTTCCTTTCCTACTGTGCACAAACTTTTTTAAAGGAATAAACATTATTTTTTTTGTTACAGTATTTGTTATATCTGTTGTTTTTTCCTGATAACATTTGAAGACCAAAATTGTTTGTTATTTTAACAGCTTTGGTTCAGTCCTTTTTCCTATCCTTCATCATGTTTGGCATTGACATACCCAACACAGTTTTAATGTAAAACAAGGTATGCAATGCAAAGTAATTTCAAATTGCTTTACTACCTTAACATAGTATACCAACTGTAGTATAAATATTATTTGGGCTCATGTCATTCAAAGGCTCACTACTGGCTGTTTTAATACAAGTAATCCATAAATGTTAAGATCTCAGAAACAGATGTAAAGACTGAAATAAAATATATTATAAGGCAGAATTCACACATGGAGATGGAATTGACAACAGTATAAAGATGTCAGGATTTACAAGCTAAAACTGGAATTAAACAAAACCAAAAATTCAAACTTTGTATCCTGATGGCTCAGAATAGTGAAGAAATATTTTAAATGTAAGCATATGTGAAATGTATTTTTATCACATTAGTGATCCTTTATAATTTTGCCTAGAGTGCCATCGTCATTACAAGTACTAAAGTTGATTTTGAGCATTCAGACATATCAGTACTTGTGATCTTTTTGCAGTTTAGAAGTTGGGAAATGTAAGATTTTCCTAAATGGCAAAGTAACAATAGGAAACAAAGTGATAGCAACACTTAAAGGCCAGAGTCACTTGAACCCATGTAACTGTATTTTTAATTGTGCCTGACAAATTATGTTTAAACCAGATATTCCCTCTTCAGACAATACTAAGGATGTTGGGATGGGTGAGGGGCTCATCTCAGACAGAAACAAGCTGAATATGTGTAAGCGACAGTCCAGCTATCAGACTGCAATGTGGCCAGGGCCAGTTAAAGACTTCAAAGAAAACAGAGGATGGGGCACATACATCAGGATCTAAAGTCTGTGATAGATTTTAAGGCTCTACTGAAGGGGAGGAGGGGGAATCCTCTTCAGAGGAAATAGAGGGCAGCAGGTTAATCTTGTGGTCAACATGAAAAGAAAGAAGAAATGCAGTGTGCCTGTGGATGTGAGTGCATGTGCATGTGCACAACGTTAAGCTATACTCTGAGCAAATGGTTAATGCATGCATTGTAACTGTTTTATTTCTGGATGACATATAAGTGAGTAGCCTGACTTTTTTTTGTATGGCCTTATTTGGAGAAGAGGTGGGAATAGCTGGAAGTAAATGATGAAACAATGTGAACTGCTGTGATGACAGATGATAATAGATGTCCACATGTTCGGCTTTTCTATAGTGCATACCAAAATCCACAAAAAACCACACACACACATTGTAAGGATGTAAACAGCTGGAAACGAACAGCAAAAATCTGTATAGTCAGACTGTGTGGGAGGACATTACCCAGAAAAGGCCTGGCTTGCTCTGAAGCTCCACTGTAAGAAAGACTGGGGCAGCAGTCCCTAGCAAAGTTACCAAACCACATACATGTGTGGGGACAAATGAGCAAATATCTTCTGCCAAATTCTCCATCCCAAGCCAAGAAGGAGCTGCTTGCAATGGAGACCTACGGTATGACTAAACCAAGTGGGCTTGAGTAGACGTAATGGCAGGAGAGCAGACCGGTGTGTGTCTGCACTGTTTGTTTGTGTACTCTACTGTGGCACAATGGCGGTCAGAGCTCTCAATACAAGTGGTCATGGTGGTGTCTGGCTCAGAGAAGACAGGGTATGGGGCTGATGGGAGTCTAGCCCAGGGGCTGGTGTGGCAGGCTGATCCCAGACAGAGACCAGAGGACCTCTGCAGGCACGTGCTCAGCCGACTCCTGCACTCACCCACTCCCTCTTTTTCCTGGCGTCCTACAACAGCTCTGACCGCAACACATGTTATAGGATATAAGTGAGCTCTTTTAATACATTTGTGGGTATTTATTTTTTTCCTCTATTTTACAAACCACCGTTCCTCTTTGCCATAAACACAAAAATGTTTCTTTTAGGTGGGCACTACCAACTTGCTATGCTTCCCCCCCGTCCCTCAGATGTTCATCTCTTTAGAACATTTTCTATTCACAGAGATAATGAGTTAATAACAACTGTATTTAATTGATGCATATTTTAATCCAAACTTAGCTCAAGTTTTATCTGTAACAGTTTTAAATATGCAAAAGCCAAAAATGAATTACAGTTATCTACCTCTATTGATAAGAACTTATTTCTAAATATGTCACATGAATTTGCCAAGTGGTGTTTCTTGTGAGTCCAATAGATGGCAGACACATACAACACAACACTGCACAGTCAGGGAATCCTACAAAGATCCTTGAGTAAATGTCACCTTGCATTAAAATGTCAGAAACAACCAACTAACTGCATCTTTTTTCTATCTTTCAGCTAAAAGACAAACAAAAATAGTGTACTTAAACCTATGTCCATCTTTCCTAAATATATACCACGTGAAATTGATTGTGAGTGTTGCATTATACAAACCCACTGTGGGAGTCTTACATGACTAAAAAACAAACAAAGCTATAGGATCATAAATGACTGGTTCCACAGCAAATTACCTACTTTATACTGTTTTTGTGATATACTTACTTCTCTTTAAATCAGTTCAATCTTTTGAGGTTTAATGTGATAGACATTTGACCAATTATAAATGGGGCCCCACCTTGACCCAAAAGAAAAACACAAAGCACAGATGTGTGCCCTTACATAAATTACAGATTGTAAATGTAACCATTTATAACCGCTACTGAACTCAAACTGTTGCCAGATTATACAGTAGATCAATCACATTTGGGACTATAGACCAAGGCTGTACTCATGAAAATTCAGTGTGCACTCTCTCTGTTGTTACAAGCAGCTCAGAACACACTGTGACGTCCGTAGTGCTTAAGTGGATGCATATCGTAGGGAAAGAGGGAAAATCAATCCAACCGCATACAGTCTTGGTGTGATAGTCTTGACCTTAGACTGTATAGACATGGTTTTGTTTGATGTGGCCTTTATTTGTTACGTATTGAGACAACTTTTACTACCGGTTGCAAAATTTAACATTTGAATAAAATGCTCTTTATAAGCACAAAAAGTACATTGTTTATTGTGAACAATATGCTTTTTGTGTAATGACACTCTAATTGTAAGTTTTAAATATCCAATGACAACTTAAAGATTACAACCCCAGTTTAACAGAAGTTGAGAAATGTAAATAAAAACACTGAAAAACATAAAATGTTTAAACTGAGAAACATTTTTGGGGAGAGGAATGTCCCATTTTGTGCCTGATAGAGGATTCTAGCTGCTTAAAATTCCCGGGTCTTCTTTGTTGTATATTTCATGGTATGAGGGACCCATTGTTTTCATCTGGTGAAACCCCATACCACATCAGCGATATAGGCTTTTGAACTGGTCGCAGCAGATGGCCGCCCCTCCCTGAGCCTGCTTCTGCCTCTGCTTCCTGTTAAAAGGGAGTTTTTCCTTCCCACTGTTGCCAAAGTGCTTACTCATAGCGGGTTGTTTGATTGTTGGGGTTTACTCAGTTTTCTTTGTATTATTGTAGGGTATTTGCCTTACAATATACATTTTGCATTTTTGCATATTTGTCAAATGACATGTTACAGACCAAGCATCAAACAAATTTTAATATTAGACAAAAAATAACCTGAGTAAATACAAAATGCAGTGATGATTAATCAATGATGATTTCACTGATTAAGGGTGAAAAGTAATTCAAACCTACCTGGACCTGTGTGAAAAAGTAATAGCCCTCTTGTTAGATCATGAATTAACTGGGATTAACCTCATTTTTGGAAAGCTGAGTTCAGTTTCACAAAACACGCTCAGGCCTGATTACCCGCAGACCTGTTGAGTCAAGAAGTTACTTAAATACAACCTGCGGCCAAAGTGAAGCAGGCTAAAGATCTCAAAAACACATCAACACATCATGCCACAATCTAAAGAAAAAACATAGAAACAAAGTCATTGACCTCTATCAGTCTAAGGCTTTGGGACTCCATTAATTCATGGTGAGAGCCATTATACACAAATGAAGAAAACTTGGAACAGTGGTGAAGCTTCCCAGGAGTGACCGGCCTACCAAAATTGCTCCAAGAGCACATCGACAACTCATCCAGGAGGTCACAAAAGAACCCAGAACAATATTAAAGAGCCACAGGCTTCACACGTCTCAGTTAAGGTCAAAGTTCATGAATCAACAGTAAGAAAGAGACTGGGCAAAATGATATCAATAGGAGTGTTCAAGGAGAACAGGACTCTTCTCGGGTGGCTGTAGCTCAGGTGGCAGAGCAGGTCAGCCACTAATCAGAAGGTCGGTGGTTCGATCCCAGGCTGCCTCCTGGCTGCATGCCAAATATCTTGGGCAAGATACTAACCCCATGTTTGCCTACTGGTGGTGGTCAGAGGGTCTGGTGGCGCCAGTGTCCGGCAGCCTCGCTTCTGTCAGTGGGCAGCTGTGGCTACAATGTAGCTTGCCATCGCCAGTGTGTGACTGACTGAATGTAGTGTGAAGCACTTTGGGGTCCTTAGGGACTAGAAAAGCACTATACAAATGCAGGCCATTTCTCATATTTGCCAAAGCAACAGCTTGATAATCCCCAAGACATCTAGGAAAATATTATGTGGATTGATGAGACAAAAATAGAACTTTTTTGAAGGTTTAAGTCCCGTTATGTCTGGCATAAAACTAACACAGCATTTCAGAAAATACCAACAGTGGTGGTAGTGTGACGGTCTGTACATCACACTACCACTGCTGTTTTGCTGCTTCAGGACCTGGAAGACTTGCTGTGGTAAATGGAACCATGAATTCTGCTGTCTACCAAAACATCCTGAAGGAGAATTTCCAGCCATCTGTTCATGACCTAAAGCTGCACTTGGCTTCAGCTTTAGGTCAATGATCCAAAACACACGAGCAAGTCCACCTCTGAAAGACTTAAGAAAAACTAAATGAAGACTTTGGAGTGGCCTAGTTAAAGTCCTGACCTGAATCTGATTGAGATGCTGTGACATGACCTTAAAAAAAAGATGGGTCATGCTCTGATGTGTTCCCTCCAATGTGGCTAAATTACAACAATTCTGCAAAGAAGAGTGTGACAAAATTCCCCCACAGTGCTGTAAAAGACTCATTGCCAGTGATCACAAATGCTTGATTGCAGTTATTGCTGTTAAGGGTGGCCCAACCAGTTATTAGGTTTAGAAGGCAATCACTCTTTCACACATGGGCATGTAGGTTTTTTCTCCTTAATAATAAACACCTTCATTTAGAAACTGCATTTTGTGTTCACTTGTGTGATTTTTGGCTAATATTTAAATTTGTTTATTGATTTGAAGTATTTAAGTGTGTCAAACATACCAAAAAACAGGAAATCAGGAAGGGGACCAATACTTTTTCAGACCACTGAATGTGAAAAGTGTAACTGTTGTTTTGATTCTATACTATAAATTCTATAGCGCTTATTCAAATTGTTTGTTACTTATTTAAACATTGTATACAAATACAATTGAATTGAATTGAAAATGACAGCGGGTGGCTCCTCTTCTCTTTAGTTTTGCGGGTGTGGCGTTCATGTTTTGAAAGAAAATGTCTCATTTCAATTCACCCGACCATAGAAGAAATTTTCATTTTGCCTCAGGCTGCTGTAAATGTGCTTTGGCCCAGGGCAGACAGCTGTGTTTCTGGATTATGTCCACATATTGCTTTTTCTTTATGCGATAAAGCTTTAACCTGCATTTATGGATAACACACTGAACTGTGATAGAGAAGGATTTTTGGAATTGTTCTTGAGCCCATGGAATGATTTTCAAAGCTCACGGGCATCTAATATTGAGTTTTGGCCTTGTCTCTGGCACACAGAGATTCCGCCAGAGACTGAATGTTTTGATGATATAATTTCTCATTGATCAGATATCAATCTAAAATTGAGAAACTGTTGTAGACAGTTTTGCAGATTGGTGAACCTCTGCCAACCTTTACGTCTGAGAAACTCTGCCTGTCTAAGATGGTTTTGTAATACCCAATCACTCTAATTAATCTAATGAGTTGCAAAGTGTTCCTCTAGCTGTCTCTTTTTGGTACCACTTACTTTTCAAGCCTTTTATTGGTCCCGTCACAGCTTTTTTGAGATGTGTTGATGCCATCAAATTAAAAGAAATGTTTATTATGCTTTTCACTAAAAAAAGAAAATGTTTCAGTTTAAACATTTGAAATGCTATCACATATGTTCTATTTGAATAAAATACTGGTTTATAATATTTGCAAATAACTGTGTTCTGTTAATATTTCTGTTGTTATTTACATTTTACACAGAGGGTTAATAGAAACTTGTGTATTTTCAGAAAATGCACCATAATAGACATGTTATGCCAATTGCTCTGCTGAATACAATGCAAAACAAGGATTTTAAAAGAATTCCAGTCCCATATTAAACTTACATCATTAACTATAGCTGTCTTCACTTTCCAGCGCTCAGCTATGTGCTTGACCTTTGAGGGCTATATCTATATACTAATGAGCATGATCTCAGAGCCTTCAGACCTCAAATGTTTGAGCTTTCATTGTATCTGAAAATGAGCTGTGAGTTTTCAGTGTCTGCTAAGGTCTTGTTTTGTCTGTGACTAAGCACATACACCCAACTGTCACCCCTCAGTGGACACTTCTCACTTTCTCAGATGCCTCTGGGTCTCTAAGCAGTGAGCAGATAGTGAACATAAAACACGAAGGGTTTACTCTGTAAACATATGAAATTATCAGCGGAATTTTGCATTTTCATCTGAGACCAATACGTACTGTATGTTTTGCATTTAGGTGTCATGTATGCAATGGCTGGGAATTCACTTTATACTTCTGACTATGACGCACTTGCCATGATCAGAACCATAGCCATTATTTTATCACTAAAACACTTTTAATACACCAAACTAACACAAGGAATAAATGTGTAAAATTACAGAAAAGATTCTGTTTGCTCATTGCTCAGACTGTCCTGTGATTATAAAACACAACATTTTTGTTAACTGACAGAATGTGTACTTTCTTTTTTTGTTTTGTTACTCTGTAAAATACACGGATTTCTATAGTAATTGGTGAAAAAACATGAACTTTCTGTCATTTAACTGTTCTGCATATCTATTTCTTATTTACTTTAGTGCAGTATAAATGGCCATGGGGGAGGTCTTAATGAGCAGGAAAAACCTTAAAACTTATGAAAATACATTTAAAAGTCCAAACTTTATGCCCATATTTATTAAAGTTGACCAATGGGCCAGATTCGAGTCTTTGGCAGTCCGATTCTGGCCCGCAGGCCTTAGGTTTGACACCCCTGATCTATATGACTTGGGTCACCGCTTATTTACAAAATGTATTAAAACCTCTAGACTTCAAATTGCCATAATCATAATGCTAAAGTGTAAAACAGATTTAAATATAATGAGCCTCCTGCCAAACTCATTCTGAAACAATATTAATCTGAAAAAGAGAAGGGAAGAATATATTAGCTGCTGTCATACAGTTTAAAATCCACAATTGTTTGTGCTGGAGCTGAGCGAGGGAAAAAAATAAGTTTTGATAGAAATACTATTTATGGGTTTATAATAGCAAAGCTCAGTCTTCCAGAGCACATCTGTATGTCATTGTTCCTAAACCACTGTCTCTGTATACACTCAGATTTTAAGAAGAGAGATTTAGAGAATTAATTATCCAATTGTTCAAAGACACCATCGTGGGTAAAAGGACTTAGGGCATCAAAAGGCGTATTTTTAATTTGATGACAGTCAAAATGTGTTTGCCTGCTTTCCTTTTAACATTACTGCATCTCTGCCTACTTAGTGCTCTGCTTTACTTTGTGCATGACTAGGCAAGTGATTTAGAGTTCCAGAAACCACAAGGAAACAAAGGTCATCTGTGATATTAATGAGTGTCTTTGACTCTGGCACCCTGGCATGGAGCTTTTCTGTGTGGCTTAATGTAGCACACAATTGCCAACAATAATTAATATTGTCGTAATTTTTTTTTTTTTTATCACCCTTTGTAAATTCAGAGTGATGAGGAAGTACATCATAATATGTCTTGTAGTGGTAGAAGGTCACAGAAAGTAGGCTTGGTTAATGGTTACCCATGGACGTCTGGAGAGGAAGTCTGCGAAGGTAACACTGCTCCATCAACACACACTGAAATAAATTGTCTGTTGCCTTCAAAGTCACCCGTGTGAGCACCCAACCCCACAAAGCAGGGCTGAATGCCACTTATTTGACATATGGAGTGCACTGTTGGTAGCCCACTGTGGTGATGTCTCTTCCTTGGTTTAAACTCATATCTGGATGAATTAAATAGGTCAAGCTTCATTGATTCCCGCGTCTTTGTGTAACATTTTGAAATGCCAGATTGACTGGTAGGACACCACATCCTGTGCATATGATTATGCTATACTTGTATCACGCAGCCTTGACTTACAGATACTGTGCTGAGGATTAAAAGCTGGAGGAGACTCTGGAAGCCATTGAGTCATTGATCTCAGGATTCTCAAGTCCACACTAAGCCCTGAGTTATTCTCTATCCACTCACCCTCCTTCCTTTTTTATCCTTTGTTGTGGTCACTGGGACAATCGGTTACAGCCCAGCGGAATGGAAACCACTCTGTCAGTCCCCTGCTACGGCAAACTATTAAACAGAGGATCCAGTTACTATGTCTGGGAGAAAAGACATCTTTAGGGGGAATTTTGTTTCTTGGGATGCGTCAGTATGATCCCACCCTAAAGAAAACTATTTTATATGTGTTGTCTAAATCAAGCACCCAGTGGAATTCCCCAAATTATGGAAGGCTACAGACAAATGAGCTTTTGATAATTGCTTTGCTTGTCACTTCCAGAGTCTACTTGTTTCAATATTACTACTAAAAACTTGATTTTGTGAATTTTCCTTTTGCACTGGGGATTTTAGGTCAGAGTGGAAGTGAATTCAAGCCCAAAGCTATCAAGGAAAAAAACAGAATCGAAAACACAACACTGATGATGAAGTGGATAAACAACAGTCCCCCCGGAAACCCAATACAACTTGTTCCTGTGAATTGGTCTGTCTGTGTGTCTTGCTGAGGCAACACTGGCAAATTCTGTTCAACTCTTGTGGGTTTCAACCTCAGACCCTGTCTCCCAGTTGGAGCGACAGAAATGGAAGGTCGTGGTCACCGCGGATGCTTTGTTTTCCACAGTCCCTGCTCACTGCGTCCCACCCGCAACAGGACCATCTGCCTTCTCAATTAATAGGCATGTTTATGCTCCACATTTGTTTGTGCTCATAGATGATTTTTGTAATAAAACTCAGACTTTCTGGTATTTCTTGGATTCCTGGGTGATGACACTGCGCTTTGCTTTTTTGGGCTTGTGGCCGTTTCCCGTGGAAAATGTAGCTTGCAGAAACTACTGTAGCTGTTTTCTGGTGTGTCTGTGGGATTAAATGAAGAATACAATGAGTCTTGTTGATGTTCCGCCTACCACAATTAAGAGCAGACACGCTGTGTGCTGGAGAACGCACAAGATGAAGAAGCAGGCTTTGCACTGTCCTTTGAGACATGACAATAGGGGCAAAGTATTTAAGCTTAGAAAATGCCATGACATTTTGTTCTATCGTTCTGTCCTAGCATTCATTATTACTTCAAAAATGTAGAGAAAAGATTATTTATTGTTATTATTATTTTCTTTCTCAGTTCCATTAGACTCCGTATCATGTCAAAAGTTTTCAAGTCGCAAAAAATGTGACTTCAGCAACGATAGCTGACCAGACCAGGGTGACCAGGGAGCTAGAGGTCCTTTTGTATACTTTTCTAAATATGATTTTCCAGATTTGAAGAAATATTATTGCAATTTTACATAGATTGTGGATTTGGCTTTGGCTTTCTTTTGGGCAACACTGAGCTGCCGTGGGAGCTCCATGGACCACACACAGACCTTTGACTAGAGCACATTCTGCCCAGTTGCACAGGAACCAAGTGTGGGAAGAGGGTAGAGCTGGCAATCTCTACCACTCACCATTTTGAACACCATGGCCAAACAGCTGGACAACAGGAAACCGTGCACCTGCTGAGAGTGAAGCCGAAAATAAACATTTTAAATTTACAAGAACAAGTTCCTTTACCAAAGGAAGGAACACTGTTATTATATCATCATTATCGTCTTTACCTTACAATATTAAGCACCTTCACGTGATTGTTGTTGTCATTTGGTGCTATATGACCAAAAATGAATTGGATTGTTTAAGGCTCTTTTGAAGGAATGTTTCTTGGATCAAATAAAGGATGTTAAAATAATGTCTTAAGATTTTAACTGACTAATAGTAAATGCCATTTCAGAAGTGAAATCAACAAATCTCTTGGTCTTTACTACATTTATGCAATGATGGCACTGACTGAACAAATCTAGTCCAATTCATGTTTGTTGTGAGTCTGGTCGAAGATGGCTACATACCAGTTTAGCTTTTATAGTGGGAAGCCTCCTCAAACTGATTAATGGTGGTTCTGCCAAGATTTGGCTCATTACCTCCTAAGTCTCAATAATGGCACGATTCCTATTCTCTGCTTTTGAAATGCCTTGTCTTTATGACAAAGACTAATCTATCTTTAGTTGACAGATAAACCTAAGAAAAATTAATCTGTCCAGTTGCTTGGCTCTTCTTTTTTTGCAGGATAGGCTTTCTATATTCACCTTCCTGAAATTGTGATCTCCAAGGTTTTACAATAACATATGAGCTCATTAGTCTGTGACTGTTTCTCATCACTTAAGTATAAGTATGTAGATTTTAGATTCTTTGCTCTCCAAGAGCTCATGCCCAATCGACCAACCCTACAATTTATGGATGCCAGCTTTGTTCTGAAATGAAGTAAGTTTGTGGCAATCATGATAAAAAGTGAGAAGGGCCCTTTCTTATAGATTTTAAAAAGCCATTGCATTGGTTTGGTTTCTACTAAGAGGTCATTGCTGCTTATACAGCTTAATCTCAAGGATGTAACGGTGATGAAGCTACAGTTGTTCACACAAGGGTCTGTCATCAAACCTCCCAACAACACCACTCAGCAAGCAAGCAGCATGGAGAGATTTCTCATTAGAGCACGCTTGCAGTGGTAAGGGGTCTTACTCTATAATGATTTAAGCATATGAATCCAAAGCTGTGGCTTTTTTTCTGTTTTTTTTTTTGAAAACTGTCATGGATCAAGTCCTGCTTTTATACTTTGATGTTTTAAGTCGCCTTTCCACCATTATGAATGACGCATGGCACTGTTTGGCTCAATGGATGAAAACCATAATGTGATTTCTCCCCATTGTTATACATTTTCCCCAAATTGCAGACCCACCCCAAAGAATCAAGACTATCTGGTCTGTCTTAGGAGATGTCTAGAGCTGTCATCTATCAACAGTCACTGACTTAAACCAGTAAACAAACGGAATACTTGGCAACTGACTTCTCCGCAAAAGTTCAAACAGAAATACTTCAAGACTGTGTGATTGTTTGGTGAAATCTTCTCTGGATTGTTGATTCTAGTTTATTTTTAGCTTAGAAATAAAACTTCAAGATAAGCTTACATGAGGTTTGTCTTGAAATGTAGACAAATGAGAAACGCTGGTGACTGCGTGTTGCGTTGCTCTCATTATATGTATACAACTTAAAGAAAAAAAAGGACAAAATGATGATTTCTCCCTATCACATGAACCCGCGTCATCCTTGAATTAGTTATGTCAAACACTGTCAAGCTGCCTGTTCTCGAATTGCCACATGGGGCGTCAACTTTCATCCTTGCATGTAGTAAGATCTTCCCTTCGAGGCTCTACAGTTAGATAAACACAGTGTCTTATGGGGTTTTCAAATTCTGTCTCTTTCATACTGAGTGTTACAATCAACCATAAGCCGGCTTGGGTGCACTGCCATGGATCGTAGGAGGAATATGTGAGCAGTAAACATGAGAAGGTCTCCTCCATTGACAGGAATTCCACTTTCTGCTGCTGCTGTGAAACATGGAATACCTAATTGTACAGTGGTCACCCACTAGGTCTAAATAGGGTTCAAGACCACACAGTACGATGCAGACCCACTGTAGGAAACTCTCAGAGACACAGGATGAAACTGTGAGCTTTATTCACCGATTGTTTTGCTTTAGGGTGATCCATCTGTGTATGGTCTTAAAATATGTCTTTTTAAATCTTTCTCATTGCTACACCTCTTCTTCATGAATACAAACAATGAGATGCTAGCATTAAAGCATTTTCTTTGTTACTTCAAAATTTGTATTGATAATCTTCTAAAAACATAAACTGTATGAGTGAATGCTTGAACATGTGACAGTTTGACAATAAAAGCATTCAGATTATGCTTTGCTATTTCAGGTTGATGGCCCAAAGCAACATGAAAGAAATAATGGAAATGTAAAAAATGATGTATTGGATAAACGGCGAAGAGGTGAGCATATTTATGAGGTGATAATTTGTATGTTTTCTCTCCGGACTATGGCCCCTCGGAAAACCTCTTAACACAGAAGGTAAAACAAGGGGTGCCTTCTGTAGTATGTGGATTTTAGTCTATCACTGGCTAGCCCAAGTTTAGATCGCCCCCCCTCCTGCAAATGACACATTCAAATTAGGTGTGGTTAGGGGTTTCTTCAAATACACAGCTAGATTCACACAAATTCTTCTCCCCACCTCACCTCTCTCTGGTCTGGCCTAAGAAAACCGCATGCCGGGGTCACTGCGCTCTCCCCAAGCCAAACCAGACCCATAATTTTGCTTTTGTTTCAGATGTAGCCTCAAAGCCTGAAATATAAAGACTCAGGCCAGCCTGGGAAGGTCAGTATGTAGAAGGAAAGAGCGCGATAGAGATGGGAAAGGCTGAGAGAAAGCAAGAATCAAAGAAAGAATGAGATGGGGAGGGGGGTAAGGAGAGAAAGCGGACCTCAAGACTGTTGTTGAGAATGGAGTGGTTTCCAGCCTGTTGAGGAAGTCTTTATTATACAGTATGTGTGTGGACAGGAAGAGCTGTGTAACAAGGAGCAGATTGGGCCAAACCACTGGCCATTACTGACCATTGCTGACCATTACACCCAATGAGCTTTAACTATTTTTGGATCCTGGCTATCTCTAGGTTAGGAGAGTACATTTACACTTTGCATAATCTCTGTGTGTGACAAAAGATAAACTTTTTGTTCATAATGTCTTCCGTTTTCTGCCACCGCCTTCAGTATAGGTTCGACCTTATAAAATAAGATGACTCTGTTTTCTTTTTTTGGGCCATGCTTTTTCTGAAGACTGAAGCAGCTCTGTAACTTTTTTTCAGTGGCAGTTAAATTACTGTTGATGAAAAAATAATGAAAAACATTTTTTATATTCAATGTTTATTCTATGCAATATTCTTAAACTGGACATGAAGCACTACATGTATAAAAGCTAATTTAGACCACGGAGTCCTACTCTAAAAATCTGTTGTAGATTTAACACTGTCTGTGGAACAAGATTTCATAAATAAATGTTTAAAGTTAAAGTTTTTAGAGCATTTGTAGCACCATCTTGTGCCAAAGAATGTGACGTCACTGGGTTGGTTGCTTCAAATAGATTTACTTTAATTTATCCTAGCTAACTAGTGACAGAACCAATAACTAACTAACTAAAAACCAGTATAAGCTGGTCACATTTGTACTGCCCCTGGGTCCAACAAGGAGTTTTTTGATAACCCCAACCCCAACAACAACAACAACAACAACAAGTTATTCTTCACTTTCACCCTGTCTTTTAAACAGTAAGTGGTTCTTTGTTGCTGGCTAGCTGCACAGAAACAGGAAAATTCACCTGTTAGCCATAATGTTAGGGGTTTTAGGGCACTTGATTCAGGTGCGCCGGTGATTCACCAGACAGTTGTAAACTGTTTGGATGTGAAAACAGATTCGTTTATTGAATAAGCATTGATCACTTCTGCTCTGTCAACTTATAGCACCGCCCAGTCTGTAAACTGAGGGGACAGTGTCGGTCTCCAGCTTGTCGCCATCTGGCTTGTTGGTCCTGTGAACAACCAGTGGACCTGACACAATGGGCTCTCTTTTATGCAGTCCTCATTTATGAAGTGCTCTACAAACCCTAACATTATGGCTAACAGGAGGATTAGCGGCTAGGTGCCGCTAACCAACATTAAAGAACCACTTACTGCTTTACAGACAGAGAGTGAAAGTGACAGTATATCCTTGTTTTGTTTTTTTTAAACATAAAACTCATTGTTGCAGTCAGCGACAGTTCCTTTAGACCATTTTATACTTTCAGTCTCCTTGTTTTCCACTTATTTATTGGTTCTGTCACTAGTTAGCTAACTTAAACTTTTATAAGTCTATCAGTAGCAACCAACAAACCAACTTAGTGACATCACATTCTGTTTTGGCACAAGATGCTGCTACACATGCTCTAAAAACCTTTTAACACTTATTCATTAAATCCAGCCTCACAGACAGTGTTAAAACTGGCTCCATGGTATAAATGAGACTTTATACATGTAGTGTTTCATGACTGCTTTAATTTTTTTTAACAAAAGCACTATGTTCACAGTTTATACATAGCTGACATTTAAGTGGGCCAAACCAGAGCTCCAGTTATGATGAAACAAGTTTTTTGCCAATCACCATCTCGTGTTAAGATCAAAAAGGTCAAAAATACATAAGTCATAATGCTTTCATTGTAACAAATGGAGAGGAGTGGAGGTGGTGTTGTGTGGGGGTGATGGACTGAAACCCCAAAACCTCAACCTTCTTTTAAGAAAAACAAACCAGTTTTATTTCAAAGCCAGCTAGTGCATTATACTCATCTGACCTCAGGAAGCTTTCTCTTTCAGCCTAGTCCTGGACACATTCATTGTTCCACCATCGGGGGACGAGGCAGATCTGTGACACGTGATGGCTAAACTGCAGTGTGGCCCTGGCCACAAATCCGGCAACATTTGGCCCCTGGAGCCTTGTTTCATGGGAAGCCGACTCTCTGACCACAGCTGGACAATAACATGGTTTTTGCTTGGCGCACACTGGTGTTTTGTATATTACGTGACATATTGCCTGGCTTAGCATAATATTGTAAAACTATCCATAATCATTCAACCTCATGGGGAGATGTTGAGTAATGGCAGGCAATATAAGGATTTGGAGTGACATTTACACAACTATTTTGGGGCATTACAATGGAAGAGTTTTGCAGAAAAACACAGGGAACTTGAATGTAAATATCTGCTAGTACTGTGGTATACCACAGTATACCACATATTGCAGTCACCTGTCAGTACTTACACAGGTTTAGGTTAGCAATGTTATAATAGTTTGAGCGTAAAAGCCATGCATACCTATACATCAAAAAGTATACAGAGATTTTCTCCTGCTTGACAAAAACAGAGGGGACTAAAATACACCCTTTCTCTGCATTGTTCAGCTTTGTGCTGTTGGATCAAGTTCCCGGTTTGATGCCCTGCAGAAAAACTACATCTGGATGCCTTGGTATCTAAGGTGTTCATAGTATTTGGCAATATTTTGAGACTCTTGCACGTCTGAGCTTGCCATGCTTTATCAAGGCTTATATAAAAATAATCTAAAGTAAGAAGCCCATGACAGACCTGCAAGACACCACCATGGGGTGTTTTCTAATCAAAACTGAAATGTACTGCAAAGGAATTATGTGCTTTTATAGCATGGTATGCAATCACTACTCTGTGTGAAAAAAAACCCAGAAGTGCTACATTTGTGTTAAACCCGAGGTACGGTAAGTAAAACTTCAAAATCTGCACATACAGCCACTACATTACAAAGTAAACAACATTAAATTTAGCCTAAAGGGTAACAATTTACTGTGAGTGCACTAGTACCTCTATTGTGAGTGGTATATTTCAAAGAAGAAGGTTTGCTGTATGTAATTGCATCTGACAGTGTGCCCTGTGACAAGAGACCACACAACGGCATCATATGCTCATAGGCTGGAAAGAAATGTACATTTGTCAGTATTATGACTTATTTTTCTTGCATATGATAAACAAGGCGAGAGAGGCGATTCTTTCCTTTCTGAAACCAAGCATATCAGACTGGATTCCATTCATCTCCTGTTTCATTTCATATTTCATACAGCCCATTTGAACAATTGTGTTATTATGGCAGTGTAAATAGACCTTTGCACTGGGCAAGACTTCAGGAATGCTGATTATGTGTAAGCTGACACCCTGCCTGCTGTAGGAAGCTAAATTATCATTTATTGTAGATTGGTAACCCCTGTAATAGGTGGGTGGTGTTTATCACCAGCCAATCATCAGAACAGTCTTTCACAAAATGATTGGGAAAACGGTACTGGTGTCAGCATGAACTGAATATAATAGGTTTGGAAACATGCACAATAATTCACACCCAAAGTCAATTTTATTTTCTTCCCTTTAAGGCATTCTCTAATCTTTTAAATTTACAATCTTATGTGCCATGTACCTCTTATTTTAGTTAAGTTTCAGTGACAAGACTGAAATTTGTACTCAGAAGGATGCATCTCATGTGAAAAGTATCACTAATTCTCCTTCTTCAGAGTGGAAAGTTTTTAATACAGTCATGAAGAAGAAATTTTTCACATGATTCCATAGGAATTAAAACGGTAAGTACCAGTCAGGTGCTGCTGATCATATGAACTTTAATTAATCATCAACAAGTGTGAGTTTCCTGGTTTGCTGCAGCATTGAGGCATGTGTTAAAAAACCCAAGGAGGAAAGACTTCAGCCATAATTCAACTGGGAAGGGATACAAGACCATTTCTAAATAATTTGAAGTCCATCATTCTACAGTGAAAACGATTATTCATAAGTGGAAAACATTCACGACAACTGCCAATCTTCCCAAAAGTTGATATTCCAGCACATTCACCTCAACCTCAAACTGTGCAGTGCTCAGAGAAATTACAAAAAAAACCCCAAGCTCTACAGGTTTCAGTTAGCAGTTAAAAGTTGAAGTTCATGATAGTACAACTAAAAAATATCTGAACTCATCTAGCGTGGCTTGCTTGGAAAGGTTGCTAGGACTGCAAAGCTACATCTGAACAAACTGCAAGACTTCTAAAACAATGTCCTTTGAACAGACAAGACCACAGTGGAAATTTGTGGCCATAATTTGAAATATCCATGTCTGGCGAAACTCAAACAGCATATCATACCAACAGACATCTCATACCAACTGTACAGTTGGTACCAACAGCACAGTGGTGGAGGGGTGATGATCAAGGCTTGCTTTGAAGCCACATGACCTGGGGACTTTGCAAGCATTGAATCAGTCATGAACTACTCTGTCTAGCAAAGTATTTTAGATTCAAATTTGAGGTCATCTGTCAGCTAGAGCTTGACCAAAAACAGGTCATGCAACAGGACAATGTTTCTAAGCAGAATGGTGGGAAAAACTAAATTATGTGACAACTTCTTGCTTTTAACTTTATTGCCTTAAGTGACAATGGGTTAATGTAACTCTGATTTTTCCTCATCTTGCCAGGTGTACCAAGTGGCACAGTCAGCTGATGCAACCAGCGCTATTTTATGCAATAAAATAATCTTTGTCTTCCCAAGTACATCCAAACAGATTACAACATAACAGATTGCAGCATGCACATCACACCACAACAAGACTATGTTACAGGAGCATGATCAGGAATCCCATCAGCACGTCTGCAAGGAAAATAGGTCAACGTGTGCAAAGGATAACAAAAACAAATAAATGGATGCTCTGAGGAAGAGATGCCAGACTCCCCCCCCCCCTCACATCGTGGCTCGCCTCAGTGCAGTCCTTGTTTAAAAAATACTCTGTATGAATAACTGGTACTGATACTGTTAGCTATTAATCTATTGACAGCAACCAACCAGCCTGTTGACGTCAGGTTCAGTTACATTTGTGGACCATTTAACACCAAGAGTGTGTAATTTTGTTCACTGTCTTACATATAGTATTCTATATTCACTCTTCACAAGTGATTTCACAACTCATTCATTAGGCTATGGAAGACTGTCAGACTTTATGAACTTAATGGATGAAGCTTAAAGTTTTACAGTTCTAATGTGAAGTAGTCACATTTAAACTAAACATCAGCACTGACAAGTGGTAAAATAAAAATAAATGAACCTACAAATTTACAAGGGTTAAACATTTGAACTGAACAAGAACGCAGAAAAACAGTTGTTACGTACCCATTAGCTTAGCTACTAGCTAAACTGGATCCGGTAGTCCAGTTTCCTTCCTAGCTTACATGTAAGCACAGCGTGAACATAACTTTCTTGTGTTTTATCCAGAGAAATATTTTTTTACCCTAATACCTTTGGGTGGAAAGCTCGTTTTTATATCATGGCTAACCAAGTGTGTTCTCAGTAAACATCTGTTGGGTTTCGTTATGCACTCACTTGTTTTGAAAGAGCAGCCCTACACAAATGTTTTTCTCTGCGCTGTAGCAATTGTCTCCTTTGGTCCACTCTGGAATGCATTAAAACTGCTAGATTCTTGCTGTAGTCACAACCAAATCTAGTACTGCAGGACATTTACAATGCCGGACTTTTTTTAAACACTGGTGCCAACCAAGTCTGTGGAGAATAGAGTTTTATACTCTCAAGCCACAATGATAGAGGCCAAGTGAGTATAGTTAATCTGGATCGTTTACAGGGCTTGAATTAATTGTTGCCACTGCTTCCTCCAGTAGCCTAGCTTTGCTGGTCTGCTTTAAGCACCCATCAATTCTCCTGCTAAATGGTAAATGGCCTGCATTTGTATAGCGCTTTTCTAGTCCATAGGACCCCAAAGCGCTTTACACTACATTCAGTCATTCACCCATTCACACACACATTCACACACTGGCAATGGCAAGCTACATTGTAGCCACAGCTGCCCTGGGGCGCACTGACAGATGCGAGACCTCTAGAGCAGCCCAGCCAAAGAATATAGAGTAAGAACACTATATAGGTTAGAGTGTTGCAATTAGTATCACTTTTCTTGTCTTGTGTGTTTGTGAGGGTGTGTTTTTATGTCTGAATGGAATTATTAATTGCCCCGTGGATACAAGTTTGAATTTTTTGTAAAGCTACTAATATGATTTCATACCCAAATGCAACTCTCCCATTTTCCATTCTTTCCACTGTATTCATTTGACTGTAAACCAAGTCAAAAATCATGGGGTTGTGAGAGTAGAGGCTTCAGTGCAGAGCTCTTATGGTTTACCTGAAGGACAACCACAGTGTAAATCTTCTCCCCTGGGGAAGGATATTCAGGATGTGGGTTTGAAGGAAAGCCGTGTCCGTGTGCATATGTGTGTGTGTGTGTGTGTGTGTGTTTGTGAAAGGGAGAGAGAGTGCACAAGGAAAGGAGAAGATTTTAACACGCATGCATGCATATGTGTTGGTGTGAGTGCATCTGTGTGTGTGTATGTGTGTGTGGTCCTCTTAGTGAGGTGGAAAATTATTTTTAAGTTCTAGTTAAATATTTGCTTTTCCTTCGAGCTGCCAATGACGTTTTTAGAACTACTAGACTTGACACTGGTGAGGTGTGTGTGAAAGCCAATACTGAGAGTGGATGTTAATGTGCGTTCCTATGAATGAGCAAAAGCATTACTACCCAAAAGGAGGAAGGCTCCAGGGCCTGCTCACTACATTGTAAGAGAGAACAACAAATTGTAAGCAATTAAAGTCATGTTTATTTTCATCACAACAGTGTTTGAACCTTTCCCCATCTAGAATTTACATTGAAAAAATACACAGACAAAGCTGCAGACATTACAAATGAGTAACTTGGCATCCGTGACACTATGGCAAAACCCAAACAAAAACCCTGGTCTGTTTAGTCAGCCTGACCAATACTTTGTATTGTGGGCAACTCTGTTTGGCTAGGTTTAACTGCAGTACAAAGGTTGGTGTAGTTTTCCAGCCTTGTAAAGAAGTTAGCCTCAATGAAAGCGACAAATAAAGACCATTTAATCTTTGATATACCTGAACCATAGCACAATTACTGATAAACATAGAATTGTAAATGTATTCTGGAAGTTTTATGTGAGATATAAAATCCATGAAAGAGATTCCCCAACCTTAAAGAGGAAGAACATGATCTTGTCAACATGTGACAGCCAGGCCATAAGGCCAGGGTCTACAGGACATGAAGAAGAAATGACTTGTAAAATCTCACCACTAGATGTCAGTAGATTGCAGTCAACTGTATTCTGTTTTCTTATTCCACCCATTTTAAGTGCATAATCCTAGCAATGCTGGTCCCCGTTCATCTGTAGTGAGTGTAGGCTCTTCAGTCTGGCTACCTTGATGTTTACCTCAGCTTTCCTTGTGAAAGGAGTCACTTACAAGACTGATGAGATGAGTTTTTGAGGATATGTTGAACGTTTCTGTTAATAAAGTGCGACTGTTTTGACGTGTTTTTTTTTTTAAGTGGATCTGACACTGTTGGGCTGATTTGTGCTCGGACATGTACTGCAACTATGGGACTTTATATAAAGAGGAACATCTAAGTTCAGTTTTGAGTGTCATGGCAAAGTCTGTGAATACATATGTACATGTTCAAAAAAGTTTTTTTTAAAGAAGTTGCAACTAATTTCAGGTAGTTTGAGGTGAAAATGAATTTAATCTAGCATAATGCAGAAACATCTGCGCTTCTGTCCTGGACACAGTTTCTTGTGTCACTCCACAAATGTCCTAGACCACTATGCTATTTTCCTCCTTCTTGCTCACCAACTGAAATCAACGGATTGTAGCACAAGTGGAAGAATGTTGATGTTTTTCTCTTTCTATTGCTAACTCTATCTCTACATCTAGGGATCTCTGTAATGCAACTTACAACATAACTGTAACGATGACGTAATTACTGAATTTAATACAATAACATGTTACAAACATTGTTTATACTGTTTGGGCATACCTTCTAAAATGGCCATGTAATATAATTTCTAGAACAATGTAAATCAAAAAAAGACTCAGTTTTCCTTTGGTGGAAAAGCAATAAAATTTTTACATTTTGGTTCCTCCTTTATACCACAACTACGATCACTTGCAAAAAAGGATCCTTTCACCTGTGCGCTTCTATAATAAAGCTGCACTTAATCTTTAATAACAAAAGTTATAGCTTCCTTGTATCTCCTTCTGGTTCTAATGCAAGTTTAAACCATTAATTCATGTTCATATGTTATATCAAAACACATCACAGCAGGTAATAGTAACATAATCCCAATGTAACTAAGAAAGTAAGTAACAAAACATTAAAAACAATGCTTTGTGACCCTGTTTTCATTCTTGTATGATGAACAATCAGCAGATTCTGAGCCTAAGATCAAAGTCTATGAGCAATAGTATCAGTATTAGCAGGGATAAATGTCTAGATCCTGTTTAGTGAGCTGTATGTGAGAACAAGGATTTTAAAACAAATTCTGGAAGCCAATATAAAGTATATAAAATGGGAGTGACATGAATTCGCTTGCTGGAACGTGTTACTGCAGTATTCTGGAAGTGTCTCTTGGGTGTAGGAGATATTTATAAGAGCTAATTTATCCAATCCAGTGCACAAGGCATTACAAATCATGAGGAGTGATGATCATGGTTTCAGTTATGTTGGTGTTTAAGATAAAGTAACTGCTAAAGAGGCAGTCATGAACCCGGGTTTAACAGTGGACTAGGGTGGAAAACTTATCCAGGTGGTGAGACAGATACAACTGAATATCATCGGCACAGAAATGATAGGAAATGCTAGAAAAAGACTGAATGGTGTCAGTTAAAGAAAGGATGTCGACAGAAGATAGTAATGGACCCAGGACTGAACCACGGGAAACACTACAGATTAGCGAAGGAGTAGAGAAGCACTTAAGTGACCTAGAAGTGCAAAAAACAACCTTGAAACTATGAAACTTGAATGGTGAAAAATAAAGGCAAGATCTAGCTTTATGTTAATGACAATAGTCTTCTTGTTTCAGCTGCTCCTCTTGAGTAAATGCTCCTCCTGGCCGTCACCACAGTACATCATCTGTTTCCATCTCATCCATCTCTCTTAGAACCATCTACAATATACACCCATCTCCAAAGGATAAACAGAACAAAGATCAACCCTCCCATAAATGAGACTGAGCAATTCTGTGGAATAAAGAGGCATTACCCACCAACACAATGCCAAGTGGCTAATAAACCTACAAATAACCTCCTAGAACAAGACCCAAACAGAGGAAGAGATCCAACAGTGAGTATTTGGCATGACGTGCTGGACAGCCACAAAGCAGTCTTTCTGGTTGAAAAAGATAACAACATGCCAAAATTTCCTGACAACACAAATAAGTGACCTGTTCACAACACTTACTTAAAATTATTGATGATCCTAATCATGAAGGAACACCTTAAAATAACTGGCTGATAACCCGCTTACAAAAATGAGGATGTTTTCTCTTGGGTATCATAATAGCCAAGCTGAGAGGGCACTGGAAAAAACACAAGAGGGTTAAAGCACAAGCTTCAAGGTGATTGAACTGACTGACTGCATGAAAATGTACTAATTGTTCTATAATGATTGGTGCCACACAAAGGTAACACTGCACTGATAATATTCAACAACTTACTGGAGCCATGAAAAACACTTGTGGAGCCTACTATAATGTCTCAAGTCACTAACAAATGCAGAATGTACCACGATGATATATTTTTCCTGCTGTTATTCTGCATACACCACGATCACCCCAGTCAGCTCAGTGCAATGTCCATAAGTCGACTGACAGTCAGCCAGCTCCTAAACATGAATTTCAACCTATATTCCAGCAGTGAATGAGACACTGACTTAGTGATCCAACTTTGCCAGGATTTGCGGTGAGGTCTGTTGGTTGGACAGCATAGTTGTGGAAGGGGTGAAACTACTGTAAGAAAATATCTGATATCACATGGGCCAATAACAAATATGATTAGGTTGCAACTAGGTCAGTCACAGGCAAATCTCTCCATAGGACTGTAATTTCTAATTTTCTTTTTAATTAAAAGGTTTTATGGTCCTTAATTTAGATTTACTAAAGAGAAATAAAACACCTTCAATATTTTTTCTGTTTCAGGTGACAGATATGCAGGTAAAAAATATGTGGGGGGGGGGTTCTTTTTTTTTTTTTTGCAAAACCTGCTGAAATTCGTTTGAAGTCTTAAAAGTACCCCCTCATTGGCATTTTCCTTCAGTTTTCCCCACCTGCAAGGAGCGCTACCTACACCTTCTCTGCTTCCCAGGCTCATCATTCCAGCACATCTCTCAGCACTGATTCTCTTATCCTCCACTATAGTCTGCCAAAAAAGCACCTGAGGGCCTGCACTACTCTGGTATTTCTGCTGAAAGCTATAATAAATCATTTGCCTTTTGTGTCTCAGCTTTCTGCCAATTTTGCTAATGTGTTTTCTCTTCTAGATCTTGGTTTTGGAGTTGAAAGATACCTACTTTAAATATATGCAGGAGTGAACGAAGAAGCATCCTGTGCAGTCTTAGCACACTCAGTGATTCTGGCTCCTTGTCATCACTCTAATGCCCCATTTCCCCAGGTTGAATAGGACAGGAAGCATAAAGCTAGAGATATTTGGTGAAAGTAACAGGTAAAGGAGAGGGGAAGACTGAAAAAGAAAAGGGCTTTTGTCAGGAACTGAATATTGGATTTAAAGACCCTGACTTTTGTTGCTGTCCACAAGTGTTTTGACCATAACCCTATATCAAATGCCAGTGACTTCGGTTGTGGTAAAATGATTCTGCAGGGAAGAAAGCATGGTGTTTACTTAAGGGGGAGAATTTCACATTTTGACCAAATTGACTCTGTATAGAGAGCAGCTCAACAGGCCATGTAAATATCAAAAGACCTTTAATGAAACCACAAGGTATGACAGTTTCCAAAGTACATATTATCTATGGAGAGGTCACAGTGGGAAAGTGGCCTGCCATCCTTTTGCATTTCTTCTGGTGGCCAGAAAGTCATGAGCGATCACTGGAATTTTTTTGGTCAACGCTTCTTGTTTGAGCTCAAGGCTTCCTGACAACCCCTTCCTGACTGTGTCATCCCCCCGGCTCATAGAAACTCGTGCACATGTGTTTCCACACTTGCACATGCAGTCACATGTGCATGCACAAACAGACAGACACATGCGTATTTTGCCATCCAGTTCAGTGACTTGGAGCTCTTGCAACGGTCCTAAGTGGATTTAGGACCATTCTGGGTTGGTGGGAGCAGACTTCCTGAAAACAAAGGAATGGACTAATCTGCAGATTTGCCAGTGGATTTGATAAAAGCCCATGTTCTAAGCCAAAGTTTCCCTGACCTCTTGTTAAAAACTGCTCATGTCTCCCACCCATCCCTCCCTCCCATATTCTTTTTATGAGCTGAGGGAGAGTGGATTACCGGGGGTACTGTGTCACTAATTAAACTCTTCTCTCTGTTCCACCCCCTTCAATCTTCTATTCCACATACACTCAGACAATCAGCACTTTTTTTCCATTTTGGCACAACTTTTGTATTGAAAAAGGCTCATGTCGATTCCCAGCCGGAGTAAAGCACAGCGGTGTCAGGGTCACAAGTCAAAGGTCAATCCTGAGAGGTTAGGTGGAGGTTAATAAGGTGTTTTGTCACTTGAATAAAAGGTTTAATCTCCCTGCGACTAAAAAGGATGCACCTTTTTTTTTAGAAAGTTTTACAAATAACCACCAACCACTCTTCTTTCAAGTCCTCCACTCTTTGTAGTCTACCCTTTGTAGCTTATCACAGCAAAGCAAAACCTATCAAAGCTATGGATTGTGCTGGATTAATTTACAGCAACATTTTCTACAAACCTAATCTTTATCTGCGCATCATCTTTCTTATAAAGCCGTTCCTCAGATGTCTGTGCAGAAGGCTAACTAGCTGATTCCTTTGAAACAATTAAAATTCCAGCCTTTGTCCTCCACTCTGTGAGCTGTCTTGAATCACAGAGCTCATTTGGGCACTGATGCAGCTTTGCTGAAAGGAACCCTCTTGATGAGGCTATTATTTTAATGGGAAGAGATTTTGAATATTCATTACATGCATGCAGCCATCACTGACACACAAAGCATAGATAATGACAGGAACCAAACGCTGGCAACGCGCCAGGTCTGAAAAAAGCGTTACCCACTTGCCAATCTGCAGTACCAGTGGCTCAACTAGACAGCTGCGGACAATAAAGTGGAAAAGTGGCCTCCTTTATGGTCTTTACTGCTCTAGAAAAAAATCATAGTAACATATCTACTATCATCATTAGACTTGTCATTTATTTGACCATATAATGTAGTATTATTTCACTCCAAAACCAGGAGTAGTTTTTTTTAAGCAATGCCTGCTGAGTGTTTTCACAGCGTTTCCAAAAATAGATGCTGTGCTGAGAGCAGACTGGAGTTGAAACTGCAGAATGCATTTTCTTATGCCCACGTTTCCTGTTTACAGTTTTTTTTCCTGCTTACTTCCTTATGGGTGAGCAATAATTTCTTTAGATGCATTTTTGTGCTGCTCTTGTATATAAATTTGTATGGTTTCTTCTTTTTTTTAGAAATTTAGCTTAATTATTCAGTATAACTGTTGCTAACAGATGCGTAAACATTCAGGAAAAATTGTTTGCAGAAATTCAGTGCAACACGTGTGAAGTGCGTCTGTTTTGAATATGCCTGACTGCTCCTACGAGGAAACCCACAACATTAGGTCAAGGCCATGTGGTGTGTTGTGCCACTGATGGTGAAGAATGTGACAGATTGAGGACAAACAGGCTTTTCCACAAACAAAAATACAGGGAAAATCCACATTTGCTTTTTTCCACTTGTTTGTGAAACAGCCACTCACTTATTGTTTTTGTGTCAGTGTGAATTACAGTAATCCTTCTCTATAACTGCCCATTTACTTGCAAAATGAATCTCGGACACAGTCAAATAGACTTTACTGGGAGAGCACTACATTTTTATTTGTGTTTTGTGAGTTTTACTCATTTTGATTTTGATTGGAATTTTGCAAACATTGGAGGATTATAATGCACCAGCACCATAAGCCACCATAATAATTCACCATAATAAGGCAACATCAGCAGTAATGACACCTGAATAAGATTTATATTGAATTGGAGTGTAACTTTGCCATGTTGGACTCTAATTTTCTCTGGTCCTCTCCCCAATCGGACCAGGAGTGACATTTTAGCCACATGCTCTCCTTAAATTGCTGGCTGTCTGAGCGGTGTCCAAAAAACAAAATGTAGGTTTTATAGATAATTGGGAAACTTTCTGGGGAAAACCCAGTCTTGTCAGGGGAGACAACATCCATCCCATTTTAGCTGGAGTAGCTTGCATTTCTAGAAATCTGGCCAAATTTATTACACCTCTCTGCAACTTCTTTTCTCATTTAATCCACCCAAAAATGCATTCCCATAGATATTGTGTCTGCTCCCAGACCACCAAAAAACAAACCAAAATAAGTAAAATAATTGTTTAAGCATAGAAATTCACAAAGACAGGACAATATCCTCATCCTGAACATGACAGCTTCAACATGCATTTAATCGTTAGACTCATTTGACTTCTCTGAAACATCCACAAGTGGATATTGTTGTGACATATGACATAGAAACTGAACATTTAACAGTATTCCCTGCAACGTGTAATTTATTGAAAAACATTTAAATTTACTATAATGGATTACGCAGATGTGGGGAATAAATTTCATTACAGTAGATGTCTTTCTGAAAATGCTATAATTAAGCATAAGGATATAATTTCTCCACTATTACCTTCTTTAATGCCATTTACCAACACCGCTACCTAAACTCTGCTCCCCCTGGGGTTGATTATCATGCTAATAGTGTTAAATCCTCACTGCCTATGACTCTAGATGTGACTACGTACTGTGGCTCCTCTGAAAAAGAAAACCTAAAATCAGAAGTGCTTCCTTGTTTTAACTTACAAATGCATACATTAAAGTAGGTAACCCCTAATTTGGAGAGGGGATAATGTCGCTTAAAAAAAAAAGTCCCCAGTGAAGCAGGGACATCTTACGATACATCACTAAATGATGAAAACAAGTACAATCACAGGTTTCTTTAAAGAACTGTAACAATGCTGACAAAGTGTTCTGTTGAATCAGTGCAAGGAAAGAACTATGGGCACATTACATCTGCATCTTGCTTTCTTGTTTCTCAAGAAAAGGAAAATGAACTGTACAGTTACACTGACTTTAACTTTGCCAGCTGTGGATTACTGAAAAGAAAAGATCATCAGTATTCCTAGGAGTCTTCGTTTTTATAACCCATTGAAGTAGCAGACACATGGCTGTTCAGCATTCATGAGTCAGTGAATAGGACTATCCCAAGGCAGAATTCTACACATTTTCAGGCTCAAATCAACACTGAACAGCTAATCCCAAAGATATATGTATTGCCCAGTGACAAAATGTTAATGATGGCCTGTAGTACCACAGATTCTTACACAATATGATGTGGTTTCCCCTTTGAACGCTCTGTCTCATTTGGCAAACAAACCTTTAATAATATCTGCTTTTCCCCGAATTTCTACAAGTATTTTAATGCCGTCTAGTATTCTTTTTAAACCGAAAAAAAAAAAGTGAGAATAACAACCAGTTGTGAAATATTCAGCAGTGCCACCAGTGATTCCTTTCTGCATCCTTTTGAATTATTACTAGTATAGAGTCTTGGTTCTTTGCACTCAGGAATTTGAAGTGTTCTTTTTCACTGATGTTCTCTGTGTGGTTAGTTATTTCAATGGTGGGTTACAGCTGCTCTGCCTATGCTATTTCTCCCAGGATTCTTGCGCATCCTGTGGTTTGGTATCACCCAAAGGTGTCTGATGTATTTGGCCGTTGTGCTCGGCTGGCCCGCTCTGTGGTCGCCCTCTGTTTGGGTTTCTGCTTCATGCTCAGATTAGCAGCTATCTCCACTGGGCTCTGCCTTTTCCTGGAAGCTGGCTCACTCATTGAGTATTTGCTTATGTTTTAGTGTGAACTGGCATACTCCACTCCAGATAGTCTGCTCTGAATAGTCTTGCTCTGTGACAGGAGCTATTGTGCACTTCTCTAAACCTCTAGCTATTGATTTACAATGATTTTCAATTTGACTCATGCACTGAACAACCACTTAAACTAGCACTTAATCTCTTTGAACATAAACAAATGTCCAAATCAGATAATAAGCTATAATGACATCCTTATTTGATACCAGTATTATTTTGTTTCCAAACATTCAGATTAAACTTTTTCAGTCAATATGCACCTTTTTTTATGTTGGAATAACAGGCAGTACACTTGGACAATATACATAAGGTCTCGTGCGTGCACACTTAATGTGCCTATATGGTTTTTGTTGTGTCTGAGGCAGACGTCTGCAATTTAGGGGCTTCTTTTTCGTTGATATATCTTGTTGCACTTGAGTGCATCTTCCAGGCTCAGAGCCTAGAGTTTAGCATGAGATTTTAGCATATCGGTTGCACTACTATACACTAGCTACCAATATCCCACACAACCAAAAAACCACAATCAGTCCTAATACAACTATCACATCACACATAAAAAGTTCTTCCTCACAGCCTGCTTATCTCTTCAAAACATTTCATCAAAGTTAAGTGACACTCTTAAGTGATCTCTCCTAAAGATATACACAGCTTTATTGCTCTTTACAGGTCCAAGGATATTCCTTTGCTAATGAGAGTGTGTGGTTGCACTGAACTGTAATGTACAAATTGGCAGAGCTGATTACGCTGCCCTTTTGCCAAATTTATCTGGTAATCTTCTGCCTCTCAGTTTCATTTACCCTCTTAATCTCTGTCTTGTTGGCAGATATATAAGACTGTCTCAGCGGGCATGTATGTTTCAGCCTCCCTTTGAGTGATAAGTAGAACCCAAGACGTGCCAAGTGCTGTTTCCCAGAAGTTTATCAAAGGATGCTGCAGTGCTCTCTTGCTCCCATTCGTTGTGCTTATTTGCATTTGTGATTAGTCTGGCTCTACTGGAAGTATGGCCTCATCTTTGTGGCATGAATCCAAGGCCATTTTAGAAATTCTTATAATATATGGAAAGCTTGGCGTTACTCTATGGCTCTGTTAGTATCTCAATAGCTGTGATTTTCCTCATTTATATTAGTAAATTATGTGTTGCAGAAATTTGAAAGAAATGGAAACAGATAACTTTTAGTAAGAAATAATTTTCAGAGTGTGCCAGTTTGGTATTCTTTAAATTTTAGCCAATATCATATTTAGGCTTTTTTTCCCCCAACACATTTTGCAAACATCTTGCAACAGGTTTTCATGTATGGATGAATGACTAAAAACACAGGCTGAGGGACAGAATATAAAAAAGGATATTGGTGAGACATTTGCCTGACAGAGAGCTAACACATCAGGGGCTCAAGCCCATTCTCACAAGAGACTGCTGGTTTAGATTTGGAAGCTAAGGCAAAGTGCCAGAAGCTCTTTTCACTGGGGATGAGCCACTAATCTGAATTTGTGTCCCACTGATGGGACTTCCTGACTAGTTGAGGATGTTGTCATCATTGGTTATTGTTGAACTTGGTCATAGGTTGTGGTGATTGGTGGGGTGTCACGGGAACCACAGCCAAGCAGTCATCACATGCAAGGCAGAGGAAGAGAGGGGAGGGGAGAGTGGCTTTGAGCTACTCAGTTGCAGTCATGTACTCCACAAGACTTCTGAATGTGTCCTGTGGTATCAAGCACTAAGTAAGTAGCAGCAGATCAGGCCAATGCATACTTGATCAGATTGTGTTGTGAGGAACGTAGAGGCCCTTTAAATGCCTTAAACCTTTTTTTCATATCCCTCCAGCCACTCCTGAGCAATTTTTGCCATGTGCCTGGACAAACTGTTGCCATGAAGGGGTGTATGTGGTCTAAAATCTGCTAAAGTAAAATCCACATGCTTGTCAGGACTCCAAATTCCCAATCTCCAGGTTCCCTCCCAATGTGTTGGCACATCCTTTCAGTGACAGCAGGAACTATTGCTGCAGCTTTTAAGAGCAGAGAATACTGCAAATTTTCCTTCATATTATTTGTATTTTTACAGTTTTGAGAACACTTTTATGTACTTTTGTTTATTTTTTCCTTCAAATTTCAGATGGGTTGTTAACAACAGATTTTTCTATGTTATGACGAACCCAGCACACACTTTAATGTATTTGTATGTCCATAAGTATGGTAAACTAAGAATTGGGTGATGGGTTCAATGCTATTTCCTCCTTTTAAAATAATTTTACAAAATTCTTAGATAGTTAATCAGTCAACCCTGAGAGATGCATTCACTCTTTTCTTAGGACTGTGTCAACATGTCAGTACTTGTATAAATCTCTCATAGGGAACCAGGTGGCTCAGTTTTGCCACATCAGGTTAGTTTTGACACTAAGTTGTCAGTAAAACATTCTTCTAAGTACTTTCCTGTGCTTGTCTAAGCAGCTTTAATCAATGTATTATCTCAAATCCTACAAATCTCACCCTGCAGTAGACTAAAAGAAACAGTATATCAGTACCAACACTCTTTAACTTAAGTCTGCTCGACTTAAAAGCAGGCCTACAGTAGAAGAACTGTATTTACTTTTCTGGTTACAGTTGAGAGCCTTTTGAAAGAAACCAGCTTCTGCACCACAGGAAAGGTGTCACGGTTTAGCAAGGTGTGGGCATAGCACATTCTTGGATTTGAATGCCAACCCGCTGGTGGAAGCCACCCTGCTACTGTCCCTCATGTGGCTGTTGAATGGAGGCTGTTGGATGGCAAATGAGAAGCTTCAGGGATGGGTTCACGTTGAGGTAAACAGAAAGTGTGACTCACCGCTTGTCCAGACCACAGACAGATAAGTCTGCCACACTGTCTGTCAGCCACCGATGATGTAACAGGAAACAAACCCCCACTCCCCACATCGCCACCCACCATCCACTATGCTGCGTTTGTCATCTGCCTCTTTTGCTGACAAGCTGCTTGGTATAGGCCAGGTTAGCCCAGGGCAGTCGCCACAGAGTTCTCTGTTCCCTCCTATTTTTTGCCTATTAGTCACCTCCCAGACTAAACCAGCTGATTCCTTCTTGCCACTGTGATGCTAAAATAGTTGCATTATGTGATTGCCATCTGCCCAGCCAGACATGAGCTGTGTTCAATAAATTGCGTTCTTTTCTTCGGCATCCCAGACACCCTGCCTTAAGATGCAGATGTGAATTCAGGCTGATGTTTGTCACGCACAATTTTCTCTCCAGCTAAGTGGGACGCAGAGCAGCAGCGTGGCCTTGGTTCAGCGGCACTCGCTTTATCTACATGCCTAACATTCATCAGCTGGGTATAGGCAGTAGTGTGTTCACGGCAGTCTTGGCTCATTGCACCTCAGACATCAAACCACCACCATACCCACCAGAGCAGACATTCAGCGGAAAGGGTAAACATAATGCTGTAATTCCCATGGGAGAAGACAAAGGAGGAAAAAACTTTGTGTATTTGTGGTGGTTATGTCGACCTCATGGAATTTATGGGTTCATAATTAAAGGAAGATCTCAGTTTAGTCTTTTTTATAGCACCTCATTGACAAAAAAAGAATGCACGGTGGATGTGCATTGTCTTCTCACCACCAGCTTCATAGTTTATCTCACTCATTGTGATTTTTCATTTAGGATGACTTCACCTTGTGGTGTGCACAAGCTTTCCTTTCCAAATGTAGCAAGTTTCACTAAAAAGTCTCACAAAGAGGAAGCGATTGCAAAATAAACCATCAGATAAGCTATCTGTTGATATGATTCACAGTAAGTAAACTGCATGATAGTGTCCTGATACTGTATATGCAATACAGCAAATCTGTCATTGCACCATGGGCAAATGTTTAAAAGGTTTGAAAAGCATGAACCATGCGTCAGACACCTGGCACTTCTTTTGGGTCACTGTAATGCTTTGGACTGATGCAATAGTTTTACCACCACTACACAGTTATCTTTCTTTTACTCCATGCAAATATTCAATATTTCCTACCTAAAGATGGTCCTTTTCCTGGGGTTCTTGTCTTTGTAAAGTCTGCAAGTGTATTCTTAAAGAGCATAGATGCTCTCACAGACACGGAAATACAGCATATAAGGCCATACTAGAGTTTGTAGAATTTTAACAAGTTTGTAAGTTTTGTAATTTTATTAATTAGTCT
Organism: Pundamilia nyererei; assembly: GCF_000239375.1. Classification (NCBI taxonomy): domain Eukaryota; kingdom Metazoa; phylum Chordata; class Actinopteri; order Cichliformes; family Cichlidae; genus Pundamilia; species Pundamilia nyererei. Next base: position 4,450,010 of record NW_005187428.1, on the reverse strand, counting down.
TCAGGAACAGTTCTCCATGCTTCTTAAAGGACACCTAAAAGCTCTTCTTTGGATGATGACTGCCTTTCGCTCCGGGGAGGCCAGTTCATGTCTGATAGTGTTCCATTGTGCATTTTTCTATCATCTTTTCACTGCATTAGCAGTGTGTTTGGGATCATTGTCATGTGAAAAAAATGGAACCTGCCTCATGTTTTACAGATGACTAGATGCTTACTCTTGTACCTCTGTATTGTAAATACTGAAGACAATTTAAGTCAAAGATGTCAAATTTGGATTCATCACTCTATAAGGCCTGCTGTCACTTTTAATCCCGCTCTTGTGTAAATTGGCATTCCTCAGCCGTATCTCCCTGTTTCCCTTACTTAAGAATGACTTCTTGACAGCCACCCTTTTTTAAAAAAAAATAATATGACTTTCAAATACTGTCAATCTGCTGTAGATATGTTTTTAGGCCTGCCACTTCTTGCCCTATTTTCTTCAGTTTTTTTTAAGGACAGTGCACACCATGAAAAGATATGCCAAATATTTGGCTAATAGGTTTTGGGGAATCACCTTGTTGATACACAAATAGCATTTTATGTCCATACAACTAATGTATCTCTGTAAGTTATATTTGTTTTGTTGTGGAATCAACTAAAGAAATGGGACCAAATGGTGTGTTTTGGGGACATGCTTTAAACAAAGTCACTAAAGACACAATTTAAAATGGATTTTATTGCCAAGTTGTCCATTACTGTATACATTTACATGGCACTGGTTCACCCCTTGAGTTGGGCTTTTTTATGCTTAAATTCATAACAAACCAAAAACATTTCCCTGAAAATGACTGAGCAGAAGAACTGGAATAAAAATGAGTGAAACTGCAGCCAATGTCCAAAGAAACGTTTGAAAGACCTTCACAAATCTTGGAGAACTATTTGTCATTACTTTAAATAATTACCAGAAAGTCTGTCTCCCTATATGTAAAATATAAAGAAATGAGAGTTGACTCATTTTGTGTGCTTCTATCATTCATTTAGTTTGATTGAAACCTTTTGTAAATAAAGGTAAGCGCTGAAAACAAACATCAGCATGCTTTATTGTTCAGCAACATGTATCAGTGTCTATGGGTGGTCACCATTATAGTATTTTTTTCCCCAGCACATGCACAGCCAACTCTTGTGCTCACATGTTTATACAGGATTGTGAAGGAGCTTCAGAGATGCAGTGAAAGTGTATAATATGGGCCACAAGCAGTGGCAGCTAACAGTATGTGGGTTAGCGTTACCAGTAGGGCCAGTAGGACACAGCTCTCAACACCAGCCAGAAGAGCTGCTGAGAGGGGTCCTGGAATTCACACGCATAATTATCACTCTCTGCTCAATGGCTTTTAAAGGCTCACCGTACATGTATAAGTGTCTTTGTGT
>NW_005187428.1:4418227-4448582 GCF_000239375.1 Pundamilia nyererei | reverse complement strand
AGGACATACGATGGCGTGTGTATTTGTCTTTGTGTGGTTTCGGGAACAATGCCACATTCAGTTGTATCAGCATCACTCACCTCTTTGCTAATTCATATTTTGGTTAAAGCCTGTTTTCTGTTTGTTTTGACAATTCGCTGTGGGAAACACAAACACACGTGAACTGTTCACTCTCCGTGTTTTCCATACCTACATGAATCTTCCTGTGTTATAAAGTATCACTTGCAGGTACCGTCTTGTGTTCCCGCAGCACATCATTAATAAAGCGAATGGGAACAGCTGTTAGATGAGCTTTAGGTTGTTTTGCTCTAACACTAGGTGTCAGTGTTGTGTCTGACTCTCCTAATACCAGCAACAACTTTACATTCCTCCCTTGATTTCAGACTTTGAAATTCTCTCACTCTCCTGTCTCTGTCATTAAACGGGGGGGGAAGGGATATTACTCTGAGATGTTCGGATTTAAATTTTACTATTACCATTCTTGTTGGAGAAAATTTGGTGATGGCATGACACCGTTTTGACTGTTCGTTCAACCGCTTTGAAAGTCCCTCATAGAACAAAGAACCTGCAAATAAAGTGGTACACATGCGCTTGTTAATAAAGCGTTTGAAGTTTTGTGTTGACTGATTAATTCATCAGTTAAGCTTGTACTTCTCATTCTCTCAAGTTTTATGAAACACCCCATAAAAAGCCAAACACATCTTTAAAACAAAATTCCTCTATTAAAACTCATTTATAGATTACAACTGGTTTAGATTCCTTTCTTCACGTCCATAAAATGCAAACTCATATTATGGCCTATTTATTATTTTGCTATTAAAAAAATATTAAGCAAGGAAGTGCATGACCTGCTGAATGTCTGATTTTTTAAATATAACAAATTGTTTTATTCACAATGTACATTAGCAGTTTGCCCTTTCCAAGGGCTTCTCACTAAAGAACTGATAAGGACTGAGGAGAACACACTCCATTATATCTATATTACCGGTTAAAACCGCAAGGAAGATGGGTCTGCAGAATGTCAACAACATACCGTGAACTATGGAGCAACAGCATCCAGAGCTAACAGGACATGATGTCTGACCTTTCACATGGGCTCAACCCAACTTCATTTCCTCTACTGTCTCATTTCCATTTCCTTATGAATTTAATCAATCTTTTCTTCTCTTTGCTGGCATTTATTTATAGGCATAATAATTAATTTTGGACTACAAGCTGTTTTTGAACAGGGAAAGGATTTGTATTCTAGTTGTAACTGTCTACATTCAGTAATCACATTAGTCATCAGTCATTACTTATACAAATCGTCCTTGTGTCTGCACACTTGGGCTACAATCAACTCACTTTGGTTGGATGAGGTGACTTTTGTGTGGGTGTGTTGGGGGGTGAGGGGGTTCCTTGGCATTGTTCAGCAATTGGCAAATGCAAAATCAATACTGTGTAAGATAATCAAATATGGTAAAAAAGTGATATAGATGACTAAGGAACTGACTCTGACTCTTGGAGCAGATTTAAAATGTGCACTTTGGATTTAGGCTTGTATTTTTGGACTTTTACTCTCTTAATGCTGGTAACATTTTCATCAGCCAGAGCTGATGACTATTCAAACTAATTTGGCCATCACACATAAACTAGCTCCATTATCTTTGGCCCTCTCATTTAATCTGTGGCAGGTCAGAATCACACACACATCATGACTCATGGGCTTGAGCACAAACTTATTCTTTCATCTCGCTTGCACTGCTGAACAGTCCACTCAGAGAGAAAGCTCTTCTTTGTGGTGCCCACAGCCCCAGACATGTGGTTCACTTGTGCAACAGGATTTTCTTTTTTACTATGTTTTCATCCAACATAAAATATTCTTGTGAGTTAACAATCCAAAATTTTTTTGACTACGTCTGTAAGCAATGGAAATGATTAAAAACCTGTAAGCTAACATGAACAAATCTTGATATATTGATTGAGTACTAACATATCTGACATCCAAACATTTACACAGACTAATGATGGCATTCTCCTCTCAGGCAAGGAGCCTAACAGAGTTTATTTGTACATTTTAATGATTTTATAAGCTAATGGAGGACTATTGTTGCTTAATGGCTTGGCTGACTGCATTGACATTGTTGTAATAGTATGTTTATTTTATGAGGGCGATGGATGAGGCTAGGGTAAACCCAACCATGGCCTGGCTGTCACCAGGTCAGAGATGTGATGCTGTTCCTCAGGGCGCTCTAATGGCATGTGTAACTTGCTTTGACAACAAAGAAGAGTCAAAGTCGACGAGAAAAGACACAAAAGCACATGGAGTCCAGCAGAATTTTAGTTGAGTTGTTGGGTATTACATGCTTTTAATGATGCCATGGGGTGAATTAAAAATAAAACATTCAAATTGTAAACTAGAAACTATACTTATCAAGTAATAGGTCAAAAGTGCAGGTGGTGGAGTACCTGGGGTCTATCTGTGCACATGCATGAAAGTGGTGCAAATTCTGTCCATGCCAGATACAGTGTTTCTGTTTTCTTGTTTCTACTCTTTCACTGTGTTGATCTTTGTGAATTGCTTTTTGGCCTGGCTTTTGATTTTGAATAGAAAGATCTTGTGCATCGTCATTAGGATTGGAAAGGTTATTTCCTGAGTCAGATTGGACCTGTGGTGCTAATGCAAATCAATAAACTCAATCACCTGCACTTAGACTTTTTTGCATTATTCCAAAAGAAAAAAGAAAAAAAAGCTTTACTATCAGAATTATAAATGAGTTATAGGGTAAAAATGAACAACTGTACAGTTTTATTTAAAAAATTAAAATTTTTTGGAGTGTTTCTTGTTAACCCAAACCATTTTCTTTTTTAAACGCCTTTTTAATATTTGGAATCTGGTGAAGTGTGCCTTTTACAAAATCATAACTTTATTTTTGGCCGAGCTGTTAGAATAGGTTTTAAATTAAATTAAATTCAATTCAATGTTATCTATACAGCACCAAATCACAACAACAGTCCCCTCAAGGCGCTTTATATTGTAGGGAAGACCCTACAATAATACATACAGAGAAAACCCCAACAATCAGGGTTAGGGGTTAGGGTTAGGGTGCTCACCCTATGAGCAAGCACTTTGGCAACAGTGGGAAAGAAAAACTCCCTTTTAACAATAAGAAACCTCCAGAAGCAGGACCAGGGAGGGCGGCAACCTGGCGCAATAAGTTGGGATGAGAAAAGGACGACGGGACAAAACATATGCTGTGGAAGAGAGCCAGAGATTAATAACAAGTAATGATGTGATGCATAGAGGACTATTAACACATAGTGAGTGAGAAAGGTCACTGAAGAAGAAACGCTCAATGCATCATGGGAATCCCCCAGCAGCCTACTCCTATTGCAGCATAACTAAGGGAGGACTCATGGTTGCCAGATCCATCCCTAACTATATAATTTAGCAAAAAGGAAAAAAAAATTCTTGAGTAACAACGCCAACTGTCTGCTGTAAACAAGAAGGTTTGGCCTCTGGTGATTTCAAATGTTCTTTCTGATTGGTAATTTTACATGTGACTATAACTGAAAGTACAATCTGTTGCCTCCGTGGTGGATCTTGGTGTTGTTCCTACATCATCATCAATGCGAGATCAACATTTCAGCGGCTAATGCCACAACAAACAAACACGAGTAACCTAAATTTGGACAACAGCAAACTTAACTTGATAGTATATTTATTATATTTTATACATTAATAAAGAAAACATTGAAAATAAAATATCATTTCTTCAAGAAGAGAGTTTTATATAAGCAAGGGTTTTTTTTTCTCTTTTTGCCCACAGTTGCAAAGTTGATCCAACATTACGATGATGATGCAAGAACAACACCAACATGGGGATATCAGTTACACCTATGTGAACCTATGTGCCTGTACAGTTGTCTGACAACAACAACAAAAACAAAACAAAAACAGAAAATTAAATCAGAAAAGTTCTCATGTGAATACCTCCTACTGGCCATCAGAAAGAATGCTTAGTCAGAGTACTTCTCCACTTGCTATTTAGAGACAATTTCCATCTTTTGCATACAGGCAGTGACAAAATGAAGTGGGGGTACAGTACTTGTGCGTTGCATTGGTCTCATTTCTGCACTATGAGAGTATTTTTGTTTATAAACTAGTAAAATGAATACAAAGATTGTGTAGGAATGTATTTATAAGCCAAATGGACCATTCCTAAATGAGTTAATGTCAAGAAATGAAGACACTTGCTATCTCTCAGGTTCAATCAAGCAAGAAGCAGAATTGTTGACTCATAAGGAGTAATATTCAGCACTTTCAAAACCTTAATGTTATTATAATCCTTATAACATTATTTTGGGCAGCACGGTGGCACGGTGGTTAGCACTGTTGCCGCACAGCAAGAAGGTCCTGAGTTCAATTCCCACACCAGGCCGGGGTCTTTCTGTGTGGAGTTTGAATGTTTTCCCCGTGTTTGCGTGGGTTCTCTCCGGGTACTCCGGCTTCCTCCCACCGTCCAAAGACATGCAGCTTGTGGGGATAGGTTAATTGGATAATCCAAATTGCCACTAGGTGTGAATGTGCGAGTGAGTGTGAATGGTTGTCTGGCCCTGCAACAGACTGGCGACCTGTCCAGGGTGTACCCCGCCTCTTGCCCCATGACAGCTGGGATAGGCTCCAGCGACCCTGAAAAGGATAAGCGGAAGGAGATGGATGGATAATATTATTTTGATAGCCAAAGAATCAACCGCATATATGAAACTTCAAACTGACTGTAGTCATGGGAAGTTTTGACATTGACTGGCCTATTCCAGGAAATTAACTTCTATCACAACTTTGTGAGTTTCACAAGAAGACCTGGTAGTATACATTTCTCACATCATTAGGTCATGTGGCCCAGCTTGCATTCTACAGTGATTCAGCAAGGTGTGTGATGCCAAGGAGGAGGAAAGCAAGTGCTCAGTCGTCATGACTGCGAGGAAATGAACCCATATAAGCAGTGTTTGTTTTTGAATCACAGGCACACTTGATGTAATGGCTAATTGCTTATCTGAAGAATCTAAAGTATGTGTGTTCCAAGTTTGAAAAGAATGTGGCAATCCATGTGGACTCAGTTACCTATATGAAGTTGCATGCTTTGCACGTCATAGAGGAAATTGCAAGATTATGCCTTAGGCCTGGCCAGTAGTAATTACTGAAGAAGTGGCCTATAATCTGTGGTTGTTCGGTGATGTGTGTCAGTATTACTGTGATTGTGAGGAGGCTGTGGTGGCATTGTTGCACATATTTTCGTACTCTTCTAAAAAGGTTGCTTGTTGCCCTCACATGTGTGTGATGTCAACGTTACACCTCACCTTTTTGTGTAAAAGCAAAACAAAACAATTGCTACTAATGAATGGAAAATAAAATGATGTGCCAATTACATATTTCTGAAATACCTGTTTATGTTTTCCAGGAGGGAAACTGCAGAAACAACATACATTGTGACTAATCTTATCCAGCATCTAATGGAAAAAGCATCACCTTAACTACACAAGCCAGTAAGTTAAAACACAATAAGGATTTTCATATCATCGCCTGAGGTGAAAAAGCTCCGTTTTAAAAGTCTTGCTTTTGATCTCACTGGATGCCATGTGTTTAATTAATTAGCAGTTTTTCTTGGATCCTTCTTTGTCTTTCTTTCCTCACCTTTCCCCTTGGCACCCATTTCCACATCACGATTAAAGTATCTTTGAAACTCTTATTGAATAAAAAGTTATATTTCCCAGCCAATCATAATCTTTGTGTCATTAAGGTTTGATTAAAGCCCTTCTTTGGCGGAGAGCACCTGCTCTACCTGCCATCAGCTCCTCATGTGGTTTGTGCAGCTGCTGCCTTGGCTGGCCGATTACTGATTTAGTTCCAAGCCCCGAAGCACTTTACCATCAACACTCAATCAGAGATACCACATTAAGGTTGGTGACAAATGACCCCCGAGGTCATGTCAAATCATTGTACCACATCGTAACACCTCATAGCAACTCGTAACAGCTCACGGCAGCTTTAAACATATCGTACCAGTCAGGGCTTTGATGCTTGCCAGCCTTATTAACCGCAAATGGAGTCTAAATGTTGGATGACTCTACTGATGTGCAATTCGGGATTTCCCAGGCAGAGATAGGGTCATTAGGGCAAACAGGTGGCATTACAGGAAAGAATGAAGCAATACAATTCTGTGATCTTGACATCTCTCTGATTTTGAGTTGTGAGCCCAAGCGCAATTGTTCTAAATACCAGCTGCAATGTAAGAAGAAGCTGCACACTTTACTTAGCCAATAAAACTAGAAGCAGTATCGCATACATCAAACATCAAACTATATTAACCCAATTATTTATTTATGTGCAGCATGTAATGCATTCTAAAAAGAAAAAAAAAGGCCTACTTTCCTTCTCTGCATATTATTACGCATTAAAACAAAAAGGCCACAGTGCTCTTGCTATGGATGGGTGAGAAGGAGGAGAAAGGAGAGATGCAAGACGAGAGAGGAGAGTGTTTTGTTTGAAAAATGCTTGTACTTTCAAAAGACCTTTGTTAGCCTTCAGCTTGTCCTGTGTGTCCCTTTCCTTGGTGCTGATTTATGGCTTGTCTGTTGCTAGGGTACGGATGCCCGCTGTGGATTCTTCATCACTCCGAATGGAGAAGATGTACTGCCAGAACCCGGTCCAGATTCGGATAACGTGTGCAAAACCTGACCTCTAGTAACCGCTGCTTAACATGCCATTATAAGATGATACAAGCCTTAACCAGCATGGCATCAAAGTGAGCACAGATTAGATAAAGATCCTAGTTCAAACAATAGTTGGCTGCCAGTGGACTATATTATGAAACCAGAGTTTAGATCTGCTTGGTATGGCTACAGACTTCAGAAGCAGATTACTACTTCTACTGCTCTCTTACTACCTGTTCTCTAGCACACAGACTAATTATGTCTTAATGACTTAATGAGAGCTGTGGGTTTGACTCAGCAGGAAACAACGGTTCTGTTTTACATCCACTAGCATGCTCCTGCAGCATGACTCACCATGCTTGGCTCAGTTCTTAACTCCATGCACAGACCATTTACAGGTCCGCCTGCCTGTCTCATTGCCTTACTGGCACAGTGAGAGATCAAGAGGGTGGATGATTTAACAAAAAAGACAGAATTAAGGGTGAGATTAAGAGTAATTCTTAGTGAGATATGAATGGCAACAACAACTTTAGGCAGCAAGATTAAGTTATTATAGTTAGAATATTCCTTAACCCTATCTCAATTTTCTTTTCACTGAGCTTCAACCTCTAACTTTAATTCCCTGTTTTTTTATAGAGTAATAAGATAAGATCATATTTATACAGAGCTAACTAAATTCTAATATAAAGCCAAGAGCTTTTTAATACACCTCTCCTTTTGATGTCACTTTTTCATTATACAAACTTTCTCTCAGCAGGCCAAAGGACAAAATGACTCATAAAAATGTACAGAATGGCATCACTATGATTTTATTAGTAAAATTAATTTATAGCCATGATCACCATATTTACAACAAAAGTCAACAAAATCTGGAAAAATATTACTATTGATAAATTCTTTATCTACACAAAGACCAATATAAAGATCTCTGCAATAACAATTTTTACTGCAAAACTAAAAATCCTACAGCATGTCAGCAAAACATCCTGTCAGTTCTTTTCCTGGTGGAAACAAGGCCCAGGTCAGGCAATGTTAAACCTTTAGGATTCTCTAATCCTTGCTTAATGCTGGTTCACTCTTCCACTTAAATGATTCTTAATGTTTGAAGCTAAGCTGACAGGATGGAGGTACTGACATTCAGCTGACAATCCAGCAATAAAAGGCTGCCAGCTCCAGTTTGTAATCCGTCTGAGAGCAGTTGTCTTATGCAAATTTGCAGACCACCCATTACCACTAAAAAGGATTAGAAACGCACGGCAATGATCCCATAGCCACTTTATTAATTTTTCCTCACGAGTTGATACATGAAAGACAAAATCAACTACATTTTACTGTATTTTTTCTTATTCAATAATCTCCCATCCAAAGAAAAAGATCTAATGCCGAACACTCATTGAGGTAAACACAGGCTCACTGTAACAATATAGATTTATCAACACATAATGTAAAGGACTGATGGGAGCTCCAGAATCTGGTGTTGTTGGAATTGTTTGCAGTCATGCGCGTCCACTCTCAGTGCATGAAGAGGAGACACACCTGCAGTCACGCCATACTTTCCTGTCATCACATCCACTGGGACTCATTTACATGGACCAGTGCACGCTTCTTGCACTCCGTGACGCTGAATTTGTGCATCGTCAAAATCAACATGTTCCCGTAATCACAGGCTTTGTATACATTTGGTTCTCTTTTAGTATTCTGCTTGTGTGAGAATATGTCAAAATAAGCGCCTAAATGTAGCAGCTCTGTTTCCTACTGCTAAACATACTTTCTTTAACTTTAAATATACTATTTTCTATAATATAATATTATTTGATGTAGTGGTGTAAAGTGACTTTAAGAGGAAGACAACAAGATAATATAACCCCCCTACCCCCTTACTCCACTGTTTAACAGGAGACATTGGAGCAGATGAAAACACACCATTTTGTCTTGCCTGTCTTTTTTTCCTTTTTTTACTCTGACAACCTCCTGCAGCTTGTTGCACTCTTTCTGCACTCCTTTGTGGCTGAAGAAGTGTAACATTTGTTATTTCTGTTTACTATTTAAGTGGCTGAAGAATTATTTTTAGAACCATTCTATTACAAAAATGAACAATAAAACACTGAAAACAACTCGCTACATTATAAAACTGTATTAGTGGAAACATACATTATACATGAAGCTTCAAAAGAGAAATGAATTTATCTGCAGAAATGTGTTCCCATCAGTGTTATATGGATTGTTATTGTGCTGCAGATTTTTAAGGCTAAGGTCATTTAGAGAAATTGTTTTACATTCTGTATATAATGTCACGAAAACCTAAAAATTATGTCAGCTTGATGTATACGATAGTGCAAAATGTTATGCTTATGTTATGTCTTGCACCCATTTCAGTCCCAGTGCCCTACAGTTTTCAGGTTGGGCTGTTTTCATGCAGATATGATGTGTAGTCATGTGAAAAAACAAAGGTTTTCACAGGACTCTGTGCTGTTTTATGAGGAACTAAGTAGACAATGCCACAATCTTTCCAGGAATGGTCTTCCCAAATTCCCAAGGTCAGACCATGCAGTGCTCAGAGAAACAGCAAAAAACCCAAGAGCTTCATCTCAGATTCTACAGGCCACAGCATATTAAATGTTGAAGTTCATAGCAGTATAATTAGAAAAAGACCGAACAAGTATAGCTTGTATGAAATGGTTGCCAGGAGAAAGTCTCTTCTCACTAAAAAGAACATGGCAGCATGGCTTAGGTTTGCAAAGTTGCATCTGAACAAACCACAAGACTTCTGGAATAATGGACTTCATTTACTAATAAGTGCATAGAAATGTTCTTACTCTGCATAAAATGAGTTTGCATGCAAAATCTCTGTCAGATTTTTGACACATGCGTGACGACACGAACTGAGAACTGGTGCCACTTGAGAAATGGGTCCAAATTCTCCAAAGGATCAAAATTATACATGTCTGAGTAGTAAATGGACTGGTTAGTACAAAGCACGTTTCTACTCAAACTAAGCGCTCAATACATGCCTCATTCTTCCATGCACTTTTTTCTGTGCCTAAGAATCTAACAATCGCGCTCCAATAGCAACTTGGGGATTAGTATCTTGCCCGAGGCATGCAGATTGGAGCAGCCAAGGATTGAACCAACAACCTTCCAATTAGTAGACAACCTGTGCTATCTGAGCTATCCTACTCTCCTGAGCTTATGAATTCCTTTGTCAATGCCTGCAGATACTGGCAATTCACACTGCAAATAAAAGGTGTTCAATATGCATGTTAGTGTTGTCAGGAAAATGGAGTCATAGAGGATAGGATAAAGCAGTCCAAAGCATTGCTTCATAAAGATAACAACAGTTTTAGTTGTAATGTCTGTAATTTGATTATTTCAGGTAGGGTTGAAAGATCAAGCTCAAATATCTTTCTACATGAGCATGGAATTCATTTCCAGGAGTGCCATATATTTGACGTTCTATGTATCACCACAATGATCACCAGTGCTGGTGCTGCTCTTTCTCAACCAAGCTGCTCATCTTTACAAATGCTTACTACACTTTTATTTGGCTAAGAACGCCAGAGTGAAAATGACTGCCATTCATGCTCTGGATGCTGAGGACTGTGTTGGTTGACATGCCTCTGCAATGTCACATGGAGGTCTGGCAGCACCTCTGGCGAGGTTCCCATCTTTAAAAAGCGGAGCCGTAGTGTGTGCTCCTACTACAGGGGGATCAGCCTACCTGATAAGGCCTATGCCAGGGTGCTGGAAAGTAAAGATTTTACATTAGTCAAACATCATGCTTTGGAGGAAGAATACCGTTTTCGTCCTGGTCGCAGAATGCTGGACCAACTTTGTATACTCTCAGGGATGTTTGAGTGTGCGTGGGAGTTTACCTATCCACCCTACATGTGTTTTCCGGACTTAGAGAAGACATTCATCTGCATCCCTCAGGGTATCCTGGTGGGGATATTTTGAGTGTATAGGTTTATCAGCAATGTCGTAAACCTATACACTTCTGAGGCAGTAACTCAGACTTATTTCTAGTGGATGTTGTACTCCATCATGACAGCCTGCTATAGACAGAATTTCCAGGTGTACCTGAGTGGCAGAAGACTTCTGGCTTGGTGGCCTTAGAATCTTATCACTGCCTTTTGTGGTTCTTGTTGGCTCCAGTGCATGCCCTTCTGCATGCACTGGAGCTGTTTGCATGAGTACAAAGTGGCAAGAATGAAAATTAACACCTCCAAGTCTGACACCATGGTGCTCAATTGGAAAAGGTTAGTCTGCACTCTGGATCAGGGATGGGTTGCTAACGATTAACAGGTTGATCTACGTCCCTACCCTCAGCTATGGTGAGGTTTGGGTATTGACTGAAAAGAGATTGTGGCTAAAAGTAGCAGAAATTAGCTTTCTCCTAAGGGTTGCTGGCCTCTCCCTTAGAATAGGGTGAAAAGTGCAGTCATATGAAAGGGACCAAGAGTAGAGCCATTGCTTGAGGTGTATCAGGCATCTGACTGGGATGTCTTCTGGGTAGTTCCTGGGTGAGGTGTTCGTTGCCTGTCTTATTGGGATTAAGCCCTGTGACAGACTCAGGACATGCTGGAGAGATAACATCTCTTGGTTGGCGAGGGAATGCCTCAGTGTTAATAAGCTGGAGGTGGTAGGTGGAGGACTGTACCTTTCTGCTTACCTGCCTCCCTTGCAACCCAGCCATCGATAAGTGGAAGAAAATGGATGTATCGATTTGTTGATCTGTGAGACTGATAGTGAGTCTTACAGAGACTGCCTCAACTTACACTTATCATTAAAAATGGTAAATGGACTGGTACTTATATAGCTCTTTTCTACACTAACTGAGCACTCAGAATGATTTGTAGTACAAGCCTCATTCACTGAATTACACAGACAAGCACTTTTTTCCATGCCTAATGTTTGCACAGACACAGCAAATCAGGGTATTCTGTCCAAGGATACTTACAAATAGGCTGCAGTGGCTGGGGATGGAACCACTAACTGTCCGATTGGTAAATAACCTGCACTATCTTTTGGCTCATTAACCTTTTGATTATCATAACTGCATCTGATTAGAAATGCACAGAAAAGAAGAAAAGACACCAACTAGGAAGGATAAGAACGACAAACGCAACAACATTGTCATCCCCCATGTAGCCGGTGTATCAGAAAAACTCAGGAGAGTCTTCTCCAAGCACAACATCCCAGTATACTTCAGACCCAGCAACACACTCAGACAGAAACTGGTTCATCCCAAAGACAAAACTCCTAAACACAAACTTAAAAATGTGGTGTATGCGGTACATTGCAGCAAGGAATGCCCAGACCTCTACATCGGAGAGACCAAACAGCCACTTCATAAACGTATGGCACGACATAGAAGAGCCACCTCCAGGGGACAAGACTCAGCGGCCCATCTGCATGTAAAGGACAAAGGTCACTCTTTCGAGGATGCCAATGTACATATTTTGGACAGAGAGGACAGATGGTTTGAAAGAGGAGTAAAAGAAGCCATTTACGTCCACTGTGAGCGACCATCTTTGAACAGAGGCGGTCGTTTATGACACCAACTGTCTGCCATCTATTATCCAGTTTTGCGATCCCTTCCCAGATGCCTTAATGCCCACTCACATCTGACCTCAGGAAATCACATGATAGGGTGGGGCTAGGTTTCACAATGAGCTCACCCGAAACCTTGGCTGATTGTGACCTACACCCATTTTTACACCTTGGCTCATGTGATTGGGTAGAGGATCATCAGGGGGTCCATTGTCCCTCTCGGTGGGTTACTCCCACAGAGCTTAAATCTGGGACTCTCCACCATTATTTGACCCTAGAACTGAAGAAGCTTCTCGGATGAGAGGTGAAACGTCTTCAAGCTACTTAAGGAAGTCCAGATGCTTTTCTTTCCAAGCTCCTTAGACTACGATGAGCTTCACAGACATTAGAAATACACCTCTTTCTAAAGATGTAATAATGGTTAAAATCCAAACAACCCTATATAGACAGCCAAGGAGGGATATTTGTCCTTACAGGCTACACATGAAAATTATAAAATAGTTTTGCTCAAAAGAGACTTTGCCCAGAGTTTTACCCATGTTTAGTAGCAAGAAGGATAAAAAAAAAAATTGTCTGTATTACTGATAGTAAATATACCTCTCTGACTGCGGTTAATCTCCTGCTTCCCGTATCTATTACAACTTGTTTAACATTTTCAACTCATAGATCATTTTAAGATCTTAGACATTAATGAGTATGGCCACACAGATCTCTTTGATATGCATCTTTGTTTAATAATTCTTCATTGTGACTGGAATATTCAGACCCTGTGAAAAATAGGGAGATCTAACAGGTTTTAGACATATAAGTATATTTTAAGTATATTTTCATCATGGTTAAAAAAGATAGTAGGTTTTGGGGTAACTGTGTGTTATAAGTTTGAGTGTGTAAAACAATTTTGGCTCAGTGGAAATGTGGTAATAAATAAGTGAATTAGGAGACATTTGCCCTGCAAAGTGATCTGAAGCCAATGGAGAATTTCAGTACAGCTAGTTCAGTTAAGGCTAAATATGTGGACGCTTAGCAGCATTGGCCAGACAGATGCAGGAGGTGTCCTTGTAATTTTGCTCTTAAATTTTTTGACTGGCAGACAGGGTTCATTCACAGAACACTGGGCTGCCCTTCCCCAAAATAGGGGAGGAAAGAAAGATTTGCACGCTATTATATTCGTGTTTGTCTTTGCCTTGGCTTCTTGTGAGGTGCATTTTATGACGCCGGGTGAATTAATGTGTTTGTCGTGCCTGCGGTCGTGCCTGTGAGGTCAGCATGTATTCTGGATTTTGTTTTGAACACATGATTAGCAAATAAGCAAATGTTATGCTCTTGGCAAACAACAAAAAATATATTTTGCTTTCTGGGTAGGCAAATTTTATTTCAGGGGGAAAAAAAGATAGCTAATGGTTGAATTTCAGGAAATGAAACAACAAAAGACAATCTAACCACCTGCTCTTAATTTTACTGGAGAATGATCAAAACATGTTAGCTAATTAGGGACAGATGATCTTAATGTGCAATCTGTACTACAGTCTAAAATGGTCTTATGCACTTCTTTAAAGACCAGTGAACCTTTCAGCTATAACAACCGAGCATGTTGTGAATTAGTGCCAGCATGCCAAACTGAACCACAAGACAGTCCGGCGCTGACCTTTGAACTTGACTATATACCACCAGGTTGATGTTGGCACTCCATTTTCCTCTGTGCTGTGCTATGTCTGTGTATACGTGTGTGGGTGTTCATTCATCTTACTGTGGTTGCTGTGAGGCTATTGGAGGCTGTCATGCAGACATGCATGGGAAAGGTTTGTCGCGGCCCGATGTGCATTTATTCATAGCAACACATGGTTAGCTCGGGTTTGTTTAGTTGCAGGACAAAGTTCAAGGGCCTGCAGCCAGCATTTAATTGGTAAACACAATCATGTTTTCAAAAACACATTTTATGGCTGTCACGGGGGCGGTAAGGAAAAAGAGACTGAAAGATATATATTTATTCGCACATTAGCTGTCACGGCATATTTTGCGCTTGCTATACAGTAAAAGTGCCAGAGGCTGTAAAGGAACTCGTAAATGATATTAATGGTGGATAAACAATTTTGATTAGTTACTCATGTTTAAATGAGCTTTTATATGGAATTGTACTCTGATTGTTGCTTTAAATCATGGTTTTAAAACCTTCAACCCAAGTCCACACACAGACACACGCATGCGCGCATACTCACACATTGTTATCTGTATGGAAATACTGTCAACGCTTAGGAACAGTTTAGTTCAGCTCCTACCATGTGTTACTAAGTTTGTCTAGATGTTGACCTTTTTTTAGAAGGGAACGTGGTCATGAGGAATTGGAAGGAACCGGGAGACACACTCTCACACACTCGCTCGCTACATGCTATATGCTAGATGATAGTCGCACTCGTGTAACACACACGCACACGAGCACTCCTTACTCTAACAGTCCTGTGGGATTAGTAATGGTTTCTTGGCAGTGAGCCAGGCTTCTAGCACCACTAGTCTTTGGGAACCCCTATCGAGGGGATTTTCAGCTAACCTCACGGTGTTTTTCTTGCACTAAACTCATATGTTTTCATCCTGACAGCACATGTTAAAAGAAGAGTTATCATTGTAATCACGGCAAAACATAAATGAAGCTCAAATGAAAACCAAATGTTTGTCTAGAAGTGGTTATAAATTGCATGCGTTTTATTTGTGATTTGTGCATTCATGCTGCTTTTATAGCAATTTCACTAATGGTTTTATAGCCACCAGTCACCATGGCAGCACTGGAAGCCAAATGAAGTGCACGCTGGGAGGACTATAAGAGTGTGTTGAGTGTCTTCAGGATTAGGACCACAGGGCTATTTTTCATTTTGCTTTTGGGCCACCAAACAAGAGAGTAATGGGGAGCATTGCCTCTCCTAGAATCTAATCTCCCTTCAGCACTTGAGGCCATGCAGGAGAGTGGGAGGATAGCATGGGTCTGGGCGTGAGTCCGTGTGTCTATTTGTAAGAGAATGAGCAAGGACCAGATGATGCATGCTAACAAGTGCAGCCATGGAATATTAATCACAGTCCTTAGTTTCTCCAGTGCCTTGGCTGAGGACTGTATCAGCATTCATGACACGTCTACACTTGAACAGCAGCACACTAACTGCTACTTTAACTCATTTCATTAGTTTGTTTTTAAGGCGGTCCAAAAACAGTTCTTCTGGATTTGTTTCTCAAAGACAAATTTGTCATCAAGGATCTTGTTATCATATTTTTTGTCCATTATGACTATTGCTTAGTAGATAGACAATGAAACTTTAATCACACTCTATGTCTTCTTCTGACAAATGGAACTGAGAATTAAGAGTATTCCCTGAAAACCCCTCTTTTGTCTAATCATTTCTTAATACATTTTAATGTGCGATAATGAATTACGCAGTGGGGAATACGTTTCATCACAGTGTTTTTCTGAAAATGCTGCAATGAAATGTGAGTAAAACTGACTTTCTTTGAATTCAGATTCATTATTTTTATTTACACCAAAAATGTGGCACATATCTTAAATGATTTTTTCCCATTGAGATTTTATGTGTTTCCAAAGTGTTCCTTTAATTATTATTATTTATTTTTTTTAGCAGTGTATGAATTTTAAATGTCTCACAATGCATCAAACCTGTAACATATACATGTTGGTATTACACATTCTTTCTCATAATAATAAGGTTCATCAAAGCCATTTCTTTAGTGCTTTTATGTAAGAATATGAATGCACTAAGAATATATCTGTGACAGACCCAGTTGTGTCATCAGAGCTGTTGTGTCACTGTTAAAAGCTGGTAGATGTCAGTGCTGACATTTCCTTAGGTATACAGTACAGAACAAACTTTGCCCAAGGAAGAAGACTTACAAAACTCAACTACTACTTTCCAGTGTGTGGTTCTTCCAGCCAGGTGGACTGAGTGGTTACCTGGTGCACAGTGCACAAAAACACACATGCGCATACACGAACATAGACATGCACTTCATGCTTAATGGTTTCTGTGGAAAGCTGCCAAACTCACTGAAGATCTTCCCCTCTACTCTTCTGTATTTCATCTATCCCTCCCACTTTCTTGGCCTTTTCACTCTCTTCTATCCCATCTCTCTCCATCCCTTTCTCTCTCCTTCTAAGAGCATATGCCCTTAAACCCTCCCTCCTTCCTCAACAATCTGCCACTAAGTTCCTTATGAATGACACAACCCAAGACAGAGAAAACAGACATACAAGATGTTTGTGAAATGACACTCTGTCGCAGTATATGTTGTGCCCAACACAGAACAAGCCTGGAGACAAAGTACCATATTATCATCCTTCCTGTTGCATAAAAGCACTTCAAGAGGATCTCCTTTTTATTTAGTTTCCCTTTTCTGATTTAAACACAGAGGTCATGAGTAAGGTTATTGCAACAGGCTTGCACAAAAAGCAATTGGGGGTTGGGTGCTGGTTGGGAATGTGGGAGATTTCTTTAAATTGATAAAAGTTGGTCTTGGGCCATTCTACCCACGCATCAGATGGATCAGTACTTTACTGTGCTACATTTTGTTTTTCTGCAAAGGCATGTTTTAAGATACAGAAGATAACATACTGACATGTGGTGGATGTGTGATTCAGCATACCAATACTGGCCTCCAGCAGCACAGATGAGCATTTAAAAATTAGTAGTATAATGTCAATATTTCCATTAGGCTTAGTGTCAGTGCAAACAGTTCTACTCCTTTAATGCTCTGCTAAGTGCTTTTCAAACATAACATAATTTTGAACCAGAGCAGAAGCAACTGCACACAATTATACACAGATTCCACAAGCAGATGTTGTAAAGAAACCTTAAATTAACCATGAATGAAAATGTCTGAATCATGAGATATTGTCATTCGCAATTTGAGAGCATTGTATTCTTTAAAGCTTGATTGTGTTTCTGATCCAACAAAACATGCCCAGAGTCTTGATCACAAAGCACTCACCAAGACGGCACATCACTAAGTTCATTCAAAGTCAATTATTCTGAAAACTGGATCACTGTGCTTAAAGGATTCCGTTTTTATGAATTGCAACAGATAGGAAGCTTTTCATTCACTACCCAATCCTTTGTAGCTTTTTAGTTTCTGTGATTATTCATTCGATGCTTAGATCTGCAGATTATAGATCTTAGCTTCAGGGTTTTTCAAACCTCAGTGTACATTCATAGATACCCCATAGTAAAAGTCAGCAGTTGTGTTTCTTCACACAGGAGTCAAAAGTCCATGACATGGAGCAGGTTTTTTTTTCAGAGAGATCAATTACATGGACAACTGTGGATGATTCAGGATAAACTCAATTGGTTGGTTAGCTTGTTCTGGATCAAGAAGTGGAAGGTCAGCAACATGGAATATTTCCTCTTCACATGGTAATGCGTGGATCTTGCCCTTGTATAGTATTGTATAGTTAGTAATTAGTACTCTTTTATCCCTTAATTTTACCCAAATTTAGCATTTGTTTATTTATTTGTAATTCCTAGTTTTATATCTCTTGGAGATATATTTTTATATACTTATAAATCCACCATAGGGGGCTTGGGGTGAAACAGCATTTCGGTACGCTGTATACTGTGTATGCTGTTGTATTGACAATAAAGCTCTTCAATCTTGAATCTTTTGTAATAGATTGTTATCAGACACAATTAAAATAGACCATATTATAAAACCTTTGATGACATCATTAATTTTTTCTTCAAGTGTAAAGTTGTTGCATGCCATTGTTGGCTTATGTCTATTGCTTAAGAATAATCTTGTTCAATATTCTTGGAAAAAAGAAATTCACCAGTCTCTTAGGGAGATATTTGCTGAAATAACATTTCTGGTAGAAAGTGTGAGAACACAGTGATTAAAGTGTTTTTCCATATATTTCAGTTCCATTCAGTCGATTCTGATTGAGTGATTCAATGTATTGTTCCTTTCTTAGTTTTATTCTTTCAGCTGCTAATGTTTCTGTTTTTGTGTACTATTTGGTTATGCCTCTCCATGAATGGTGTAGTTTGCGTCTTATATCCTGTTATTGTGTGCTGGACTATCTCAGTGGTGTCTTGTCACAGCTTGAAACTTAGGACCAGTATTGTAGACTCCTGCCTCTGTGGATCTGGTGCTTGAGACCTGTTCTTGTCCTGTTATGATCAGGACATGATCTCATAGCATTTCATCACAATGAATGAAATGAGGCTAGCTCCTCATTTCATTCTGTATTGTGGCTCTGACACTCACAAATCTTTGCACTATCGCCTTTTGTTGCTTCTAGAGTCTCATTGTGCTAGACTTTGGATGGAAACACCCCTTGCATTACAAGGAGGTTGCCGGTTTTGACATCAGTGGGATCGGTTTCTTTATTTGGTCAGGTTTCCTTCCATCTGGGTATCTGATGACTGGTATGTCTACTGGATAGTGGCTTGCATCGTATTTCTATCACTCTGCGTGTAAGTGCCTCTTTTCTTATTCTGGAGCCATTTGGCCGTGGTCAATCTCCTTGCACTCTCATCATGGTCCCCAGTGGCCTGTAGGATCCCAAGGTAGTTGTAGCTGCCCCATGTGGCCTTAAGTTAAAACACTTCAGTACAGATCAAATTCTTTTGCCAACATTTGGCCACACCACTACAAATGAGATCCTGAAACCCCTATCTGGTGAGGGTTAACAGCAAAAGGAACATTTTATCATCTTGCTATGCTTGGTGGTAACTTGTGCACTGGTCTTGGAGTTGTTTTCTATAGTAGCATCAAGTTCTTGATGAACCTTACAAGTACACCAATGGGCCTGTATATTACTTAATATTCTAGTATCCATGTGAGTGGAATCATATTGTAAGCTTTCTCATAGACAATTCAAGAAGTTCTCAGGTTGGTATGTCAAAACATTTTATATTGTTCAGTCATCCTTATCTGTTCTGGTATTTGACTCTCTGCAGGTATTTTCTGTGGCCTTAAGAGCTTTTTCACGGATGTTCTTATAGAAAAGGCTGTAAGACTAGAGATTATATTACGTATCGGTATCGGTCCGATACTGACCTAAATTACTGGATCGGATATCGGAGAAAAATAAAAAATGTAATCCGATCCATTAAATATCACGAAGCACCTCACAAAACTTGCAACACGCCGTAACTCACCTCAGAACGTTAGCACGTCGGAGCAGTATACATCACGTGATAGAGCGGCTGTGGCATGCGGGACCTGTTGGTGGTCTGGATAGCATTTGGAGCTTCGTCTTTCAACCCGGCATTTCATCTCCGACAAAGTTATCCCCGAGAGAAGTAAAGCAAGTGTGTAAGTCCATCTCTGAATGTTTGTAAAGCATTCCTGCGTTAAGCTTAACAAATGATATATGGAGCGACTGCCTCTTCTTGCTGCTACTTCAATCATGAAACTGCTTAACGATCAGCTGATCGGCTTTTCTGTCGCGAGTCCGGGTCTCTAGTTTGCTTTTGGCCCACTTTGCACCAGAAAGAGGAAACCAGCGGCTGAACAACAGCAGCACGTTTAAGCTTGATCAGCTGTTGTTAGGATTTATTTAATATTACTTTCTACTCGAGGATCTTTTTCTACGTAGCTGACGCTGGTAACTGTGCAGGGGCGGATCTAGCAAAGTTTAGCCAGGGGGGCCGATAGGCCATGAACAGGGAAAAGGGGGCACAAAGACATACTTTTCTTTCTTACTCTCATTTAAAATGTCTAGCTTTTAATAAATAATTATCTGACACCCAAAGTTTTAATTTGATGTAAAATGAATAGAAGTCCATTACTGTATATAGTAACTATTAAGTCTAATATATATATACCCTAGTAAGCTATAGTACTTTTTCCTTTGGGAAGGTACTATCTGTGCAGTCTGCAATTTTGTTGAAGAAAGATGTTGAATCTATTTAATATTTCTTGAAAAATAATTGATTTCTGTGCATTTTTTTTCACACTGCATCAAATTAAGGTTGATTACGTCGATTAAGCATCATGAGGTGGAGCGTGAGGGGTGGTTCCCTATTTTTTATTTATTTATTTTTGTTGTTGCTGGGAGTTGGAACCCTATTAGTTAGGTTGCTTAATATTTATGCTAAGTACTCTTTAAAATACCAGAATAGGGAGGATGGTGTAGGTTTAAGTTTATTAGATTGATCAGTATTGCTGAACTATGAAATATTTTTTTTTGCATACAGGTAAAACAGAATAGCTTTAGTGTAGTTGTTGTTTTAAACTTGAGTATGAACTTATACAAAATGCGGCAAGATATTTAAAAAAAAAAACAGTTTTGTTGATTAAAAAACACTATATCGGATTCATATCGGTATCGGCAGATATCCAAATTTATGATATCGGTATCGGACATAAAAAAGTGGTATCGTGCCATCTCTATGTAAGACTAATTAATTCTGGCACTGTATTTGTAAAATGTATACACAAGCACGAGGTTACAGTTCTACTAGCTATAACAACTTTGAATTTTCAATTTTTGGCATTTCAATTTAAGAAAAATAGAAATCCTAAGAAGTTTGCTAAAAGCATTCAGATCTGGTGCTATTCCTGTTTTGTTTTTGTTTTTTACTTAGTGTTTATTACTAACTGGTTTTATCTTCCATCTCTTTTATTCAGCATATATTTCTATTTCGTCTTTGTTTTTTCTTATACGTTCTGATGTGTGCATCATTATTATTGCTACTTTTGCCCACTAATTCGCATAAATAGTGAAAAAGTAAAGTATTGCTTGGTACCTAAAGAATTTTTTCCCTTTTTTGCAAATAGTATGTGAAAAGTATGTCTTGTAAATGTGTAAATGAATAGTGAGATCATGAATTTTATCTTTCGTTAAAAAGGAATAAAACAAATCTAGATTTATTATATCATAGCAGCCTTCAACATTTTTCAAACAAGATACAAGGGATATAACTCAGGTCTGTTTCTTGGTCAGTTCATGGATTTTTTTTTCTTACCGATCTGTGTGGAATGGACACTTCTTCACCTTCACCCCCCTGTTTCATAGAGCCCCAGAACCCCAACAACACATAGGATTAATGCATATAATAAAGCATGTGGCTGAATGGGTTTTGTATAGAGCAGAAAAGAGGTAATGCTCTGTGTTTTCTAAATGGGGGAGCAGAGGGCCTTTCAGAGGGAAAACATGCTGATTACTGTATTGTAAAATGGCTTTTGATTCCCCTTGCCTGCTTTAATCCCAGGACACAACAGTAGCCCTGTCTCCCACCAATGCCAATTGAAACTCTAAGAAGACTTGCATTACCAGCAAGCAGGGTTTAATTGTGAACTCGCTCAGTTATTAAAGAAGCCAGGGCCTACTGAATTGGAGACCGGTGGGCCAGTCCTTCACTGCTTTTGACTATTATGGCTCTTTCTTTCTAGACTGTGGTTCGCAGTTTGTTGTTTGCTGTGCATAGGCCCTGGATGAATACAGGCTCCTCACTATAGAAATCTTTCTTTTTCTTCCTCTAAGTTTTTCCTCCTCTTCTACTACTGGCTTCCAGGGAACGCAATTATAGTGTGGAATTTTATGGGAGGATAGAGCAGTAGTGGGGAGTGAAGGGTGAGCAGGCCAGTGAGGCTATTATCTGTCACATAGGGTTGATTGTCCCCCCTCACCCTCCCAGCAAACACAAAAGGAGTGGTCAGAGCTGAACTGGAGAGCGGCCCCATCTTAAGAATGGCAACAATCAGGGGTGGCTGGTTCCTGCTGGCTTTATGCCGGAGGATGTTCACCCTGCAAAAACGTTTGGTCTCAATAATGGCTTACTCCAAAACTTCACCTTGAAAAAATTCCTGAAGAAAAAGGAAATTGTCTGTCTATAATTGATAAACAATTTTCAACTGTTTAACTGTAAATTGTAAAATGAATGCCTTTCACTTTTGCAAGTTCATGGGGCCAAACGGGGATATTATTGATGTTGGGGTTAACTATTTGTTACTTTGTAATAAACTTAACTGATGATTGGCTCAATCAAGGGGCCATGATGACCTCAGTGGATTCCACAAGTACTCTAGATGCAAATTTGTTTTTTTAATCTTTTGATTTGTTGTTTGCTCTCTTGCTTGTTGTTCGCTTAAAGTTCCATTTGCAAATCTACAAATGAAACATGTGTTTGGTAAAAGGTTTGGGAAACTCTAAAAATTTAGACATACAATAATGCTTTATTCAAGGTGTGATCAGCCATAGCTTGCGAGCTATAGCACAGTTTGAACCCCTTCCACATTGAAGCAGTAAAAGTGACATGAAGTCCATTTCACCCTCAAAAATAACAAGGGACAAACACAGGGGCTGTATGCAATGCTCAAAAGTTAAACAAAAATTAAACAGATTAAACAATTTAACAGAACTCCAATCCAGTTCAGTTTTACCTCAGCATTCCTTCCCATCCAGCCGGCTAGTTCTCCATCGGACAATAGTGGATTGAGGACACCCTGAGCAGGCCAGCCTCTCTGGGGCCTTTGCACTGTTTGCCAGCATGGGTAAATAGAGGTTTTTTAATATCCGCCAGGGGGTTGAGAGGTGGGAGAGGGGTCAGGGTATAGAGCTCACTGAACTGGCAGCCATACAGGCCATTGTTGGTGTTTGTTAACAGGTGTGTGTGCTTAAATGGGAGTCTTTCACTGGAGCTGCTACACGAGCCCGTGGGGCCCGAGCACCTCTCACCCCCTCACAGTGTTCTCATCAATGACAGCTTTTCAGCGGCCCAGGGAAAAGGAGGAGGAGGAAAGGAGGATGATGAGGCTGGCTGAGAGATTAAAAGTGAGAGGAAAGACTGCACAAGAGTGCATAATTTTTAGAAGGTACATTACAATCTGGAAAACTGAATTTCAAGATGCATAGGAGGAATGGAAATACAAAGATGAGTACATCATGATGCACTTGTACTCTTTTTTTGCATATTCACAATATGCATACAATCCAGTGATACAACGGTTGATCGAGGAAAATTTACAGTGGCCTGAAAAAATATGTGGGCCCTTCGTTATTTTTTAGTTGTTGTTGTTGTTGTTTAGCATATTTGTCACACTTAAACATTTCTGATCATCAAACAAACTCACAAAGATAACACAAGTAAATGCAAATGATGACGTGTATTTCCCAAGTTCAAGAAAATCAAGAAAATAGTTAAATAGAGCCTGTCTGACAAGGTGAAGTCGGCTAAAAGACTTCAAATAGCAAGACATCATACCGCAATCTAAAGAAACAGCTAAGAAACAAAGTCATTGACATCTATCAGCCTGGAAAGGGTTACAAAGTTGTTTCTAAAGCTTTGGAACTCCAGCGAACCATGGCGAGAACCACTATCCACAAGTGGAAAATGACTCCAAGAACCCGTCAATGACAAAAGAACCTCGAGCAACTTCTTAAGAACTGCAGGCCTCGCTTGCCTCAGTTAAGGTCAGTGTAAATGATTCAACAATAAGATAGAGCCTGGGAAAAAATGGCATCCATGGGAGCGTTCCAAGGAAAAAAAAACCCGCTGCTGACCAAAAAGAACACAAAGGCTCGTCTCACATTTGCCTATAAACATCTTGGGAAAATATTATGTCGACTGATGAGAGAAAAGCTGAATCTTTTGGAAGATTTTAGTTTGGAAGATTTACCACCCAGTCAACCATGGTGGTGGTAGCGTGATGGAATATCTGTCCATCGGTTTGTGCAATGGAACTCATGTATAATGGGGTTATGCAGCAAGACATTTATCTAAAACACACCAGGAAGTCCATATCTGGATGGCTTAGCAAACAAATAAAAACAAAAAGGTTCTGGCGTTGCCTAGTCAACATCTGGACTTAAATCTATGGAATAAAACGTCCCGCTTTAGCTTAAATAGGTCATTTATGCTTGAAAACCGCCCAATGTGGCAGAATTAAGACAATTCTGCCAAAGGAGGGTGGACTAAAATTCCTCCACTGTGATGTGAAGGGTGGCACAATTATCAGGTTTAAGGTGGAATTACTTTTTACCATAGGACCAGGTAGGTTTGGATAACTTTTTTCCCTTAATAAATTAAATCATCACTGAAAAACTGTATTTTGTATTTACTCATGTTATTTTTGTCTTATATCAAGAATTAAGTTGGTAAGAAACAAATTCAAGAATAAATGAATTCTTTGTAAGAAATCTGGAAGGAAGTAAAGACTTTCTCACAACACTGTTCCTACATTTGTTTCTTGGCTATATTTGAAGTACAGATCTGTATTTGGGGTATTAGCTTAAAGCCAAGCACAAAAAAGTTGCTTCAAATGTCCAAATTTTTACACAAAAAACAAACAAATGTACCAGTGGACATGTGATCCGGGTACATACTACATAGATCAAAATGCTCTTAGCAACTGATCCCCTGTTTGGGTCTTTATCAGCAAAACTCTCTCCTGCTTTCTTTCCTTACACTTCTTGTCTATCTGTACTGTATGTCACCAATTAAATAACAGTCACAAGACAATCTTAAACATATCTCTTTCTAGGAGCAAACATACGTCTTAAAATGTTGTCTGTCCTGCAAACTCTAAGTTGTCTGTTTACAAAGGATTCCTTCAGGTCTTTACATTGCTCCTCTGTTGACACTGCAAAACAGTTTTACAGTTGGTTGGCCATCACATTTTCCTTCCCATGTCACCCTGTCTGTGACACACCAAGGCTCAAGAAAAAAAGGTCAAGTCTTACGCATTTTCACCACGCGTGTATCAGGAAAAATCGTTATCCTGTGGCTGTGGAGGTCTAAAAACAGAGGGCAATGAGTCTCCCCCCGCTATATTGGGTTGTGTGCTGAGGATTACTGTGCTAAGAGTAAAAGAGAGCAAGAGAGAGAGAGAGCAAAGGAAAGCTGTGTGAATGATAACCTAGCCACACTGCTCCATGGAACCCTGCCCTATTAATAGTTTCCACCATGGGCAAGTGAGGAGGAGACTGCAAGTAAAAGAAGGGAAATGAGGAGAGAGAGAAAAGAGTGGAAGCAGTAGAAGATGC
The DNA here is from genome assembly GCF_000239375.1 of Pundamilia nyererei. NCBI lineage: Eukaryota > Metazoa > Chordata > Actinopteri > Cichliformes > Cichlidae > Pundamilia > Pundamilia nyererei. Next base: position 4,423,357 of record NW_005187428.1, on the reverse strand, counting down.
TTCCTGTGTGGCTAGATGGGTGCTGGCCACACCACAGAGAAGGAACCTGCCTTGGGCACTGTGGAAGAACTGATGAAAGCTGCACTTTTCTCCTTTTGCAAATAAAAACAGATTTATTGTCTTGTCAACATACTGCAACTAGCAGGCTTTATTACTTAATGTAATTATGATAATACTTTTAAGTGAGCATGCCGAAAAAAGCAGTATTTTTGCGCAGGGAAGAAAGTTCCTTTTGACTAATACTTTTCTTTCAAGCATTATATTTGGACTGGCGACTTGAACTAATGATTGTTTTTTCTTCATTCTCAATTGGATCACACTACTTCGGACTGGTTTGGTCTGGCCTAGTCTGAGTAAACCTGATTGGTTTCCAGGTTCTGTATCTCACCACATGTCAATATAGGCCCAGTCTTTTAACATGGCCCTGAGGACTTCCAATCCCTCCTCAAAGTACACTTTATGTGTGGAAATAAATCCACAAATATTCTGTTAGACGCTCAAATGTGTTAACAGATTACAAATAGATGACAGACTATTTTGTGGAATCTCAGTATTGTGCTCTGCCAGCTGTCTTGAGCTGTCTTGACGAGATGATGAGATTTTGTTCTTTGTATTTGGTCTGTCATCTATTTCCTTTCTTTGTTGAGATGTAGGCTTCATTTAATGTATAGGACTGATTGAAAATAGCATAATTAGGTAGATTTATGGCACATTCAGTTTTCTGCTTATCATAACTGTGACACACTGTGCATGAATTACAGTGACCTACACGGATAAATGAATCTTGGAACCAAGTACTCCTGTCCTCAGGTGGTGAAATATGACTTTGGTGCCCATGAACAAGATAAAAACAAACTGCAAGGCCTGCAACGCCCAAGTCACCACAGGCCTTGGCACTGTCAGGCTTCAGTGGTATAACAGCAGCATGCAGTAAAAGGCAGCTTCGCATTGCGGATTATACATGTTGGTGGAGCCCCGCTGATAGGACGGGTTAAGGGAGCAGTCCACTCTGTCCCTTGGGGAGATCCTTAGTCCAGGCAACAGTCAAGTATAGCAGTGTTTTCCTCTATAGGGTAGAGGAGCATAACATGTTAAATGCTTCAAAGTATATTTAGGGCGAGTCCGGTAAAGAGCCTTCCATGCTTGACTTAGCAAACCGCACACGTCTATAACATATTTACCATAACTGGACAGAACAGATCTAATTCCAAAAAAATCTAGAGAAAATAAATATGATTACATTTTCTCTAAATTGCACTGCAGAAACTTCAAATTGTTTGGGTATAGTAAAGTAAAGTGTGCGTGTTAGTCCCCATAGGGAAATAGTTCCTCTGCATTTAACCCATTCACCCAGTGAAGCAGTGGGCAGCCGCCAGTGCAGCGCCCGGGGAGCAGTGTGTAGGGACGGTACCTTGCTCAGGGGTACCTCAGGGTAGCCGTTCAGTGGAGTCGAACCCCCGACCTTCCGATCATGGGGCCACCACTCTACCTACTGAGCTATCCCTGCCCTTTATAAGTAGAGTTAATACTGTCATTCAACTGTTAGAACAATGCAATATGTGAATTCATTGCTTAATAGAAATCTGACTATTTTGCACATGTGACTGTCACTCTAGCTGAGGAATGTATTCTCAATTAATTTTGTCAGCTTTATTTTTTTAATTGCATTGGTGTGCAAAACATATATTTCTTTGCTTTTTATGTTTCATGTTGCATTATGTTTTTTTTTATGAGTTGGTTATCGAACATAGTACTTTTTAGGGTACTGAATTACATCAGAACCACCAAGTACCAACTCACAGTAAATCAGAGTACATATGCATAAGAGTGAGAAAATCTGATGTCACTCCTGTGACGTGTTGAAGAACAACACACACGTGGAAAGCCAAAAGCAGTGTCAGGTGTGGTTACACTTGACTCAACCCATATGGAAAAGAAATAGAAAAAACGTATAAAAGACTTGCATAAGATGTGGCCTACTTCATATACTGAATCATATAAGGCTTATACGATTTACTCATGAAAGTGGCCACTTTCTCATTACTTTCATTATATTGTTTTAGTAAGTATCCAAAACATACAAGTTTAATTTATATAATTTTTCAAGGGATCTTATTTCTGTTTTCACTCTTGTATGCTTTTCATACAAGTTTCACACAAGACAGATACAAACTTTATAAGATTTATATATATCTTTTCCATATGGGAATCATTGCTCTCTCTGACATTTGTGGTGCAAAATGCAAAGCTGGTCATGTTGACACATAATCTGATTCTAATCAAACACAAAAGGTATCTAAAACTTCTGAAGTCAAATTTGCCAAAGGATCTGCAGCCCTTATTATGTCTGTTGCACGTGTGTGAATTTATGGATGATGTTGATGAAAAAGCTGTCAGAGAAACAAGGCATTCTTTTCACTGTGTTGGTTGATTTTTATAATTTTTAAACTGGCTGCACTAACTAAACTTTCTTATCACTGTGCTATTTAGGATTTTTTTTTTTTTAAACAAAACTCAAAAACATTCACATTGACACACATCCATGAACCTCCTCTGCGGTCTTTGTATCTTCTTCCTACCTGGCAGCTCCAAATTAAACATCCTTTGTCCAATATACCCAGTCCTCTACACATGTCCATTCATCTCAGCCTTGAGACAAAGTTCTCTCTTGAACTTTGTCCTCAAATCACTGAATCTTAACTGTCCCCATGCTTTACTCATTTCTGATCCTGTCCTTTCTGGTCACTTAATCTCACAACATCTTCAGCTCTGCCACCTCCAGCTCGTCATCCTGTCTTATTGTTAGTGCCACCTTCTTCTGGCAGGCGTATCTAAAGTACCTACCTTCACCTCCACACTCTGGCCTTTTCTTCTCTTGTGCTGCCTCCTAACATGCCTTCTCCCTTCTCTTTAGCCATCAGTAAGAGTTCCTCTGGCATCCTGTTGGCCATCAGCACTGGAGGTGCTTTTTGTTATCCCAACCAATCCAATGTGGAAATCTCAATTTTTTTAGGATCCAGATGCTGAATTTGACTAAGATTTTATGCCAGATGTTCTTCTTGACACAACCCTCCCCATTTATCCACTTGGGACGGGCACTAGTCGTACACTGACTCGTGGAATCCTGTGGCTAGGTTGTGGAAATGAATTCACATCTTTAGTTAATTCTTGACCATATTCTATTTCTGACACCACCATTTGCTTAAGGATGCATCAAGAGTTTAGAGCAGGACAGTAAAACATCCCAATTTGATGTTGCCCCACAACATGATGCGGTGGGATTTATGTGGCTTATGAACTAAAACTACTATGATGCACCTGGTTTAGAGCACTGAACCGAAAGTTACAGTTTCTGTGTATTGTACTTCAAAAAAAGTTAGTTATGATAAATAAGGGAGGCTGTGATACATAATAAATATCAGTGTCAGTCACTTATAGTTTCACACAGCATATTTTCAACTGGATAGCAGTTCCATTTCTTAGGAAAGACAAGTCACATTATTTTGAAATTAGTCTCACATCATTTGTCAGTGAGCAAATCATTTGAACACAATAATATAATGACACAGATTTGTTGGATGGAGTAGCCACATGGAAAGGGGTCATAAAGACCTTGCAGTGACCTCTGTTACTGGTCTCCATGTGGGTCCCAAACCTTCATATGTGGAAAACGTGCAACAATTTGTGATTCTGAATAACAAGTCTTTGAACTGCTGGTTGCTCTGATGCACATGCTGAAAACAAGTAGAGCTTCCAAAAAAGAGATGAGCAGTTGAGAAGTTGCGGGAAGTCTTCGTTTTTTCTGTGCGTTTTTCTAGAGCATCTGTCTTCCTGCTCTGACTCAAAGAGACAAGCTGGAGGCAGCGTTTTGCTGCCCTCCAAGGCCTTGTATGTGGGGAGTAAATCATCCGCACATTGCGTGAGACCATGCTGTTGTTCACTGGTGTCTGTGACAGGGCTCATCAACACAGCATTAATTAGGGATAAATACAAAGCATAAGCAATAAACATCTGACCACAGAAGCCACAACTACCTCCCATACCATTTCAAAGCTTTGCCAAAAAAAGTAAATATAATAATCTTTTCAAGATTAGTTTCCTCCCACATAGCCAGCTAAGTGAACCCAGCTAAGTGAAATATATTATTCAGCTGATATTAGTTAAAATATGTCATTCCACAGGATCTAGGAAGCCAGACTAGATTGTGTTTTACGTGGCAGTTTTGCTGGATCTCACTGCAGATGCGCATCTTGGCATATGTTGCGTCTAAAATAACCTTTTCTTGTGTGTTGTGAATCTGGACTATGTTGTTGTTTCCTGAATCAACAGTGATTGTGTGATACTTGTATTCATCCTAATGGCCAAAAGCAGGGATCTCCCATGGTTTCAGAAATAAGATGTACGATATAGGAGTCTATGGGAAAACAACCCTGTGATCCACAGAGTGTATAGTTAGAGTTAAATAGATGATAAAGCAGGGTGTGCTGTAGGACATTATGGCGGGTTTAACAAAAGCATGACGTTGCTACTGAATGAACGTGCAGTGTTGTCTGTTAATTTAACCTTTACATGAACACCAAGATGGCAAAGGCCACAACAGTCAGCCAGGACTTCACTGGCAGCCATTCTGCAACTGCATATTAAATCAATGCACACTGCTCTAAATAAAACCATTTTGCCATGTCTGTGACTGGATGTAGATGGGTGGCCATTTCATTGGACAAGAAGTCCGTTTTATTGCTGGAAATTAAATAACATTTTCCTTCTAAAATGAGGGGTGAAAAATGACAGACTCTAGCATTACTTGCAGTGTAAAAATTGTTTATGGTGAAAATGCTGTCAACACCTGAAGGCTTGATACGAAACATCTACAGCCTTCACGGGACATTTCTGTGTTATTGACCAATTTAAAATACTGTTAAGAAAAGTAATCCAAAAAAATTGAAATGTTACTATTGGAATTAGTTTGGTTAGAGCTTGAAATTGTTACATTTCTTCTCACATTTTAGCCTATAATCTGTAACGTTTTATAATTCAAAAGAAACTTTCCCAAAGTTCTTTATGGAGAACTGTGTTTAAATAGTTCTGCCTCTGTGTGTGTGTGTGTGTGTGTGTGTGTGTGTGTGTGTG
>NW_005187428.1:4414243-4418207 GCF_000239375.1 Pundamilia nyererei | reverse complement strand
TGTGTGTGTGTGTGTGTGTGTGTGTGTGTGTGTGTGTGTGTGTGTGTGTGTGTGTGTGTGTGTGGTTGAATGGGAGTAAGTGAGTGCATGCAGAAGGGGGGATGGTTGAGGGGACAGCTGTAACGGAATCACTTCATAAGTGAAATACCACTCCCCGTACAATAGCCAGCCACAAACCAGAGCTGTGGTGCAAATGTTTTTCCAACATGGCATGGATTTATCCCTGCATACTGGGATTAAAAAATGCATTTTTCACTTACTTCAAATGAGCTACCAGAGAAGGTTATGACTGGTACACTCTGGCTTTGGGATCTCAGATACGTTTCATTCAAACAGTTTTGTACGATGTTTTTGTCCGTCTTTAAACAGTCCTGTGCTTCCAGTTGTATTGTTCAGATTTCTGGAGCTTCAGCTGATGATCACATATGTCTTCCCTGCTGTTTCACCTTTTCATTTTGGAGACACGTTTACTGAGACGGGCTTTAGAGTCCCCACGTCAATGAAGACAGTCTATTGAAGGCCAAATAAAGGGTGCTAAAATGCATTCGTTCTACATAGTTTCACATGCTGAGCGCTACTTTGCATCCATCGGCCTGGAGGGTTAAGATTCAATAGACCCTCACCCTGAATTTGTAGAATGGTCTTATTGAGGAGACCAAGGGGATGAACTACATTCCAGAGGCCTGTTGGGAGAAAACAAGATGGCCGTGTGTGACATGCGGCTTTGTTGGCGGGCAAGGGATGTCTCTCATGGCCATCAGGGTGTCAGAAACAGTTACCTCTAATCGCTCCTGATAGGCAGAGAGGGCCCGGCCACAGCCACAGGGCCTCGTGATTCAAATCACAATCACTTACAAAAACGCACCATGACCACACATTGACAGATTAACATTCCGCATGTTTAACTCATATCTCAGGAGCTGTGAAAAAGCAGTGACAAACTCCCTCCCAGATTCCAGATCGCATTGTTCCAGCTTTTTTCCCTTGCACTCTCCACGATGTGAACCTGAGGGAACAGGAGCGTTGGAATTTCCAAGATGGAATTCCTCTGAATGTCCATTTGACCTGACTCAACACTTAGTGTCAGCATGGGGAACACAATCATTAACAACTGGACCATGGTGATTGCTGACTTGAATAGCTGTTGTGACCCAGGACTAATGACTGCAATGGGCACTTAAGGCAGGGAAATGCTACGACCATGACTCCACATTTGGTATTTTTTTCCAACTGTCATAGACTACTTAACGTATACGTTATCCCCGTGGTAGTGATTGTGTTTTTGAGTGCTTGAAGAGAAGGCAACTGATCTTTAGGTTTGTGAAGATGTTTTGCCTAAAATGCTGGTTTAGCTCTAAAACAACTTATCAAGAGTCCAAGGTGATCAAGTCTAGCTTTAGATGAGAAGCCCTGGACCCTTACCCTGAATTTGTAGAATGGTTTTATTGTTTCCCTCAGTTGTTTTAGAACTGGGAGTCCCAGTTAAACTAGATTACCTAGGACTCTGCACCTTGATTACGTGGGCAGAGAGTTTTTAAGTAATTAAGTTAAATTTATTACCTGGGACTCTTCATCAGTTGTTGTAGAAGTTGTTGTAAATCTTCAATGAGAGGTGAAATATTTCCCCAAACCTAAAGTCCAGTTGTTTTCTTTTCAAGCTCTAAAGACCTTCAGTAACCTGGTAGACTCTAAGTCTTCATAGTCACAGTCAAAGTTGTATGAATTGTGCTTGTTACTGAGATCTATAGTTTGTTGTTGTCTGGTTTAATTGTGACACAAGTGCATCTAGAGACAAATAATATCTTCAGGGGTTGGTTGGTATTGTAAGAGGTCGAACCACCATATTCCTTCTGTTTCAGTGTACCTTGACACAGGCAGTATCAGGCATTGACTATAGTCTATTTCCTAATTTGATGTTTTCAAAAGGGTGGCAAAAAGTGCTGTCTAAATTAAAATATAAGAAAAAACTCAGATAGATGTTCAGCTGGGTTGAGATCTGGGGACTTTAAGGGCCATAGCACAATTCACATCACTTTTGCATATATAAAACTACTTCATGACTCCTTGTGCCTCGTGGATAGTAGGATTGTCCTTCCAGAAGAGACCATTCCAGTCAAAATAGATTTTATTCTTCATAGGATAAACGTAATCAATGAACAACTTTGTCATGATTTATTATAAACCTTCCCTGGTAATGGCCAAAAGCAAACAACCAGAACTTACCTGTACAATTTTCTGTAATGTGTAACTAACAAAGAGATAATATCCAAAAGTTCTGGGAAACAACTTTCCCTTTTGCTAGAAAGTCAAAGAATCGTGTTTGGCAGACATTTTTGTAGGATGGCCACAAGATGGACAGGTTACACTGGCACAACTTTGATTTTGGCATTACATATTTTAATGGTTAAAATATGAATGGTCTTTTAAACAATGTCATTTATTGTCACATTGTTAGCTTTGTGGTGGCACGGTCAGATCATATCATCTATTGACGTTTTGAATCTATCTATCTATTGTCCATCCATTCTCTTCCGCTTGTCTTTATCTGGGTCGCAGTGGAGCAAACTGAACTGAACTGATATCTTTAAATTGAAAATCAGTATAACCTATTGAATTTAAAAACTAACTAATTATCACTAACTAGTGATAATCTGTCAAATGATAGATTAATGCTTCTTTGAATGTTTATTTTATTTTTACCTTTTTTGCCTGTGGAAAGGGGTCTGTAAAACATCTATTAAAACAGGTTTATACAGCAACTAATTATATATCAACCACTAAAAGCATTCCTTAGGAATGTCCAAATATAAAATATATGGCAACTGGAAAATCTTCAAATGAATAGTCCAGCTAAGACATTAGTAATATTTATTCAGTCCAAAAGCACTTCGTTAGCTAATAAGTGTTTTTCTTTGTAATGACGGATTCAACTTGTGATATATTGTTATTATAAATTTAAACAGATCAAAGTTGCACTGATATCAAATCACACCAAAGTGTCACTGTTACACAGTACACAATGATACACAAGTGTCAGTATGGTTTAAATGCAAGCAGGTAAACACTCAAATCTGCAATTACCTAACACAAGTGATCATAAACCAGCATCTGGTGCAGTATAGCGCACGTGCCTGCCAACACTGTGAGGCCTCCCCTCGCCACTCTGACCGCACATGGCTCTCCTAGCTCCTTTGGCACAGAACCATAGTAGTATGCCGTATCACTTTTCCACGTGATATATCTACCACTGTCCTCCTGTGCAATCCACAAGGTCTTTATGTGGGTTGGGAGTGATGGAGGGTTAGTTCTAAACTCTTTCCACGAGATTCGCGGTGGTGCACCTGTTTATCGAAAGCTCGGGAAAATGTCAGAGCTGCTGTGGCAGATGATTCCTAGTCTTTTTGAGTCAGAGCAAAGTGTCAGTGAGCATCTCAGACATCTCATTGCTTCGCCAAAATTGTAGAGTGGAGTTTTGCTCTCCACACGAAAACATGCCACGTTGGTTTCATTTGATATCTGATCACAGATTATGTTCCCCAGTCATAATTAGGAAATATTTCTTTCGGACATTTTGTGCCAGCAACATTATATTATGGTTAAAGGAAACCATTCATGCAATGTTGAAACGGCAGAGCTGAAAAAATATGTCACATTTGAAAAATGTATTCAAGTGTTCAGTCTTATTGGAGGCCTTTTTTTTTTTTCTCTGAGCAGCCAAATGAGTTTAACCAACACTTGTCAACAGCCAAACCATCAAATAACTGACATGCAACATATTTTAAACCAAAGAGTGAGCAAGCTACCGCAACAGCCCTGACAAAACCAAGCTCTTCAGGCAGGGGGCTGTAAATGAATCCAAATAAGACCCAGCGCCACCCTGTAACAACTTTTCAGTGCTGGGGAGGAGGAACCTGTGAAAGAGCCAACCATAGGCCAGAAAGGAGTCTCTCACGGTCACTGCTTA
>NW_005187428.1:4412359-4413823 GCF_000239375.1 Pundamilia nyererei | reverse complement strand
GGCAACCTTCCGATTACAAGGCAAACTCCCAACTCTTGAGCCACGATCGCCCATTATGCTCATATTCTGTGTTTGCATTATGCATAAATATGTGCATGTAAAACAGCTCAAGTGACAGTTCTGATTTAAATAATTCTAGATCTTTGCTCATAATTTCAGTAATAACACTCTACTTAATGATAAATGTCTTTAATGTCTTTAAATGCAGCAACACCTTGAACAGATATTAGACTTCAATCAACAATAAACAGTTAAAATACCTTATGTCACTGTGTTTGCTGTACAAGTTCACTGCAAGTTCAGTATATTCTGTAATCAGTAACTCTGTTGGCACTATAATTGAGTTAGAAAAGAAGGCCACCGCTCTCATGTCTTCATCAATATGTAGTCACCAACACCACCTCATATGTTTGTGTACTGTTTTATGGATTTTGCCTTTGTTTTAATATGGTCTACTCCCATCTTATCTTAAGAGTAGTTGAGTTGGCAGCAAGACGTCAATCTGATTGTGTTGTCGCTAAAGCTTGTCACTAACCTTTTTTGACATATTCAAGTGGGTAGTCATGAAAATGCTGGACATGGAATAAGTCACAACCTTAAATATCAGTGAATAATTATTAACAACACTCACAGAGAAAAAAATTAACTGATTATTGACAACTCACGTTGCAGAACAATATATATACCTGTAAGATTAGGAAGGATGAATTGATTTTAGAAAGTTGTAGAAATAAGACCAAAACATGTTTTAAAAACTTTAATAGGACCTTAGCTCTATATCTAATTTACCTAAGCTAGGACACTTTCGTTCAGTACTACTGTGAAGAACTCTTAGCAAACCTAAACCTAAAAGTCTACAACAAGCAACACATAGTCCGATAGAGCAGTTGGCGACACACTGGAAATCCCAAATGCCCGGGAGAGCCAGCAAGTGCTACATACGACTGAATTTTCATTAGCTAGATGGTTGATGTTGGAGTACAGATTTTTCCCTGGGGGAGGGTGGCTGTCAGGAGGTTAACAACCAGTCTGTGTGACTGGAACTTTAGATGGAAATCTGTTCCCATGACAGGGCTTTCCTTTTGAGACATTGATATGAATGTAGTTATTTCATATAACTCAAGGTATTCAGAAATGTAAATGTCAGCTTTTCTTCCACTTTGCCTTTCATGTCCCAAGAGAGGATGCATGGTGCTGGCACAAAAATAACTCCAACTGCAATACATTAATTTCTAAGAGCCATGAGAGTGGGCTGCACAGTCTCACTAGCCAGGAAAAAATTGTGCCTCATATGCCATAGAATCAGACCCAAAAAGTACCCATACCCTGCTCCCATCCTTCAACGAATACACACAGACACACATGCATTTATTGTGTTTATGATATACTTGTTTTACTGTATTGCCATTTTGTTAAAAATATTTCCATGATATGTAAAATCATAGCTGCGAAAAGAAAATACCC
>NW_005187428.1:4402048-4412339 GCF_000239375.1 Pundamilia nyererei | reverse complement strand
ACCCCCCCCACCACCACCACCACCACCACCACATATTTAGATAACTAAAGTTGTAAACTTTAACCATCTTTGGGTTAAGCTTGTGTTAAGCCTGAGTCCTCTGCCACTATGTCAGCACTTTTTAATAAAAAATTAATTGATCTGAGGTCACATAACATGTGGAAAGATTTCAATGCAACATGGAAAGCATGGAATGAGGCACAGTGGTTCTTTCGTTGCATTTGGCTGATCCCTTAGTATTTCATAAACCTGCATTCATCGGCTTCATTTTCATGACTTTGATAAGTAATTCTTTCATGCCATGTCTTGGCATTGTGGTTGTCCAATTCTGCCATCATGGGGCCTGTAAAGTCCCCGTGACAGTGTGTTTAAGTTTACAGATAGTTTGCTACATCCAGCCTCTAATCTGCAAGATTTACTGCATACCTTATTCACCCCCTGTAATTATCAAACTTCCTAATAACTCACCTCATACATGTAGAACAGCTTCTAACCCCACATATCAGGACACAACAGGACCTACTGAGATGTCAGTTTCAAACTGAAAACATGAGGACGTTGCCATAGTGACAGTCACCACTTAAGCCAACTCTGGTTTAAGATGTGTTCACTACTCTTTTGCCAAATCTGAAGATCTTACGGAGGGAACTTCGAGTAGTATATTTAAGGAAAGAGAAAAGAAGGGATATGACTCAAGAACAGGATTACTGTGGGTCACAAATCACTGTTTGTTTAGCTGTGAAGTTACTCAGGCTGTGCATAAAAGATTAATAGAAAAAAAAATTCAAAAGATAAACACACATGTAAAGGAAGCCCAGACATCTTCTGTCAGAATTAGCCAATCCTGACGTGACCACTGGAAGGTCGGGTCATCCACTCGGCTGTGATTCACCAATGCTATCATGGACCCCGACAACCACAGTACGTCAACCAGTAGTCTGAGGGAAGGCTTTGGGGTCAACTTTCTGCTAATGGCTCAGCGCAGCAGCACAAGTGTCTGGTCAGACTTGCTAGTCAGGCACCACACCCTGCCAACAACCACCATCTGACAGCTGCCGTTGGCTCGACAACCTGTGCGCTTGGGAAAAGTCCACTGAAGGCCAAGCAGACATTATGGACATGAGAGGACAGGAGCACGTTTGGTGTCTGTGCACCCCATCACTTCAGCTGCATGTAAAGCAGGTCATATTCTTTAATGGTCCGAGTGATGAGAGGTGTAACTGCAGGTTGCAGGCCAGAGAACTGGCAGGGATTTAAAATGGATTTTACTGCTGCTCCAAGACCTAATAGCACTTCCCAATGAGGTCTAATGCGTTTATGTATTTGTGGATCACATTTTACTGCAATTCAGCTCAATAAAACAGAAAAATATCAGGGTAGAAGTTTTCTTTGGAAGGATGTTATGCAGGTCCAAATGCAGAAACCATGACACTTAAAATTAGAACCATATTAATTTTTCCTCTGCCTTCTGTCCAAGTCTGCTAATTGATAGAACATATCCGAAATCTGGTAAGGTGATCCTAAGATGAACATACTGAGCAACTATTCTTTCAAACCGCAGTTTCAGTCTGTATGTGGTCAGAGACTAATTAAAATCATCAAGGAGGGAATTCAAAGTCCAATAAATATTTTCCTAATCTTTCGCAGCTTTCAACAAAATGTGTGGGATTATTATGTACAGACATAAATTTGATTTGTTGTGTTTACAGAACTCAAAGCAGAATATCTGAAATGATAATTCAATGAGCCATCTCATTTCTTTATCCTCTAATTAGATTTATAACGCATATGGCACTTCACAGCCATATTAAAGTGTCACAGAAGATGGATTATAAAACAAGTATCATACATAGACTCGCATGGAAATAAATATTGTTCAGATTTTCTGTAAATAACGACCATATAATCACCAAGTTCTGGCTTTAAGCAAAATCTGTACTCGGTTTCTAAGAGGCCTCGTTAAATTCAATTACTTTGTGGTATCACAAAAAGAAGTTTAACAAACATACTGTTGTTTTGATGGCTGTGTGGTTCTTCTCAACAAGTTGACACCTGCTACACAAAAACCGACTTATGGAACACATTTAAAGTGTATTCTCCAATACACCGAGCAGCATTCAAACAAACAGAGACATCCGCAGCAGTAGTAAAGCCTTTTAAAATATAAAGAAACTCTAAAGGTTCATTCCAAATAACAGAAGTTAGTTTGAATATTAGAATAGAGCATTGCCAGGCTAAATAAACGTTTTATTAATCTTCTGTTAATCTTCTCATTCGAGCTGGTTTCCAAGAAAATCAAAATTGCTGTCGACTGGTTTACCAGTGTGGTTGACTCAGTAAAAAACTGCCGATTTTTCTTATGAACTCTCTTTCAGACTTTCTCCCTGGTAACTTTGGTGGAGCGTTATAGAAGCACGGGGATTTAGAAGAAGACTGTCAGTGCCAGAGCCTTGCCTTAAACAAAGACATGTGTTACCAAAGGGATGTCAGCCTGCCCACTACCCAGCACGGTGTAACTCAATCTCCCCACATTCTCATCCACTGAGGGTAGGGGGATGGCTTCTTAGGAAGAAAGGGTTAAGTATGTTGATCAAAGACTCAATGATGGACCAGAGGACTTGTCTAGATCATCACTCTGACCTCTGCACATCCATCAGCCATTAGGAGGCCACGGGTGAGGCAAGGCCCAGTTGGTGTGGATGCAGCGATGGGGGTGGTGGCGAGGAGATGACGGTCTTTGGGACCTGGGGTGCTTATGGGTCTGTGTGGTAAAGGGGAGTCAGTGGTGAGGGTGAGGTGGGGATGAGGGGGTGGGGGTTGAGACCCACAGAGACAAGAAAAAGAGGGGAAAACTGGGAGGAGGGTTGCTGGATTAAAGCCCCAACCAGCCTTTAACTTCTCCCAAACCACATGAAGTTGGTGTCCAATGCCCTACATATTCAAAGGCATGTACACTAGCCCACTTCCAGCCCTTGACACAGATGGAGATAGAAATATACAAGTGCTGGGCAACCAGTTTCTCTAATGTTACTTTCTCTGTGGTGCACTTTGCTGACAGACTGAGTTAGCCATCGACTCTGAGCAGGAGATGGACAAGTTCACTGGCGTTAAGCAAACTTTCTCTACATGCTGCTCCTCATTGTCTGCCAGAAATGCTTAAACCTCCGCTACTCGCTGAGAAAGCCATTAAATGTCATAATGTCACGAGATAATTTGTTTGAACAACAGGGCCCAGTGTTTCATGCAGCACGCTTAGCTACAGGTTGAGCTGGAGCCGTTTGTGTGTTGTTCCGGTGACCTTCCATCCCCATGGAAAAGCAATGGATTCAGCAGAATTTTCCATGTATGTGACCCACATCATGGAACCTCCTCACCACCACCACTGCTCTTTCCACAGGCTAGACGGGGAAGGATGATACACTGGCACTGAATTCCACTGGCCCTGGCTGTCTAGTGGGGTTGGCTACTCCCGAATTATCCTCTGAAACTGACTCAAAAGTGTTGCTGTTTAGTGGAGGAAAGAGCTAAAACCTTGTTGCAGATGCAGCAATGTGACAGTTTACAGTAGGCACAAGGTGCTCAAATAACTGTGGATTTTTTGGGTGTAGTTGCTGAGAATACTCGATGCTGTATAAGTTAACAAAGAACTAAAATAATAATAATAATAAAATAAAATTACAAATCACAGCTGTGGAGTGTCAAGTTCTGTGGTTTCAGCTGCATAGTGCATTGATGTTGTTTTATCAGAACAGATCATGAAGTCCAGCACTTGAAGCCTTTCTGGTTTTCTATGGTTTGGACTGAGCTAGTTTGCTGTAATTTCAGTCAGTTCGGTTTATTATTTGCATGCTGGGATATGCCAAATTCCATTTTATAAAAAATAAACCATGGTTTATAAAAAAAAATGAATTGCTAAATAATGAGTCAGCTTTTGTCCTAGGAAATAACATGTGCTTAAGGCCTGGAAAATGAATTACCAAGTTACAGTTTTCGTTGTGAAATTCATTATTCGCTTCCTTCAGGACGCTTGTCTCTCTGCTTTGCTTGACAGATGCCGGCGGGGGGGGGGTTGAAGTGCTAAGATAATCTCCCTAGAGTGGCCTGTAGTTTTTCCCCCAGGTGGAGTCTGCTTATAGAACCCCGACCTCACTTCACGAAAAACAAAACACGAGGAGAAAAATAACCTCAAGGAGAAGTCGTGGGCTAGCCAACCACTGGACACTGAGCAGCACAAAAGCGCGTGTGGGCCGTCCTCGAACTCCCTTCACCAAATGTGTCCACATAGAAACCTACTTCCCATAGAGATGTGTCGGTCTTCTCACACACACACACACACACACACACATGCATGCAGACAGAAACACAAAGTACCCGACAAATAAATCCGCCGAATGAGCTTCGCACACGCATGAACACATACAGCAGCGCCTGGGGTTAGACCCATCCCATCATCTCAGACTGCTGATGCTGTCCTTAATGTAGCTGTGAGGCCCGAGGGCGTCACCACATAAGTATTAACCTTGCACATATTTTACAAGCACTGCTTAGTGCCCCAGTCCAATATAAACAGGTGTGCATGCCAAATTGGGCGTCATTACTCCCCAGGCTGTCTTGTCTGCTTATTAAGATATAGCTCATTTTGATACCTGTGACTCTAAAGGTACTTGAAGTTCTTTAACTGGACATTTTTAATGTTCCTTTTGGTTTGTTTTTATATATAGGTAAAAAAGTCTGTGGGACTTGGCCATATTCTTCTTTTTCCTTCAGTCGTCATGCACAAAGTTCTCCATTGTCTTTGCAGAAAGGACGAGAGACAGTTCGGCAAAAAAGCCCAAAGACACATCAGAAGCCGAGACCAACGATGGTCCGTTTTATTTTCTTTTTTTTAACAATATAGCTAAAGATGGATGAAGGCAGTCAGGTAGTGTTCAGAGTCCTCAGTCTGGGGTCTTGATGATCCCCACTTTGCCTTGCGGTTTATGATGTCACACAGGGTTTTGCCTTTGAATGGCCATGTGTTCCTCACCACTAATATCAAACAGATGATGAGAAACCTCCAAATGATGGTCTTTCACAAAGACAAGCAGTCAAAACAAAGTTATAGGAACACAGAAAAACACCACTCCAACTGATCACATGACAAAGAAAGACTATGTGTTCTTAATTACAGCAGGCTGTGCTGTGGGCGGCCTTATGCTGTATTGTCTGCTCCTCTGCTTTGTTGAAAATTTAATTTGAAACCTGCATCATCATGGCACTGGCTGCATTTCTGTTCTGTTCGCACGGGCTGCTAAGAGATGCCCTTTGCACAGTAGCACTTTTATGATTTCATCCAGAATCCAGACTATATCCCAGAATAACAAACAAAAAGGTTCAAAGGAATGCCCCAAAATAATCTGTCATCCACGGGGCTGTTAAACATCCCCTGCCTCTACTTAGGAGAAGTCTGTAATTGAAGTGCGGTGTCTGGAAGACAACAATCCTTCTCACTTGGTGTCTGGCTAATCTCAAGAATCAGCTCAGTAGATCTTTCACTCCTTGATCTTAGATTTCATCCCTTCATTTGGGTCATTTTCTTTCTTTCTTTTTTTTGCCACCCCTTTTTGTCTCTTCACATATCATCACGTGTCGTATCTGTGAAGGGCCAAGCTGTTAACCTGAATGTCCATTACGAAAGTTACAAGTTAGCGAAGGAGGCAGGATACGGGAGAGATTTCAAAGAAATTTCAGAACACCCTTCTAACATCACAATAACAGAAAGAAAGGCTGGTTTTTACTTTACTATCCTATCAAATTTAAATTAAAAGCTGGTTTGTACACCTTTGGCTTAGATCCATTAAATTACTTAGACACCCTAAAATCTCTTTGCAGCACCGGATTTGAGAATTGGACTGTGTTGAGTCATTTTATTGGTTCAAAGGACAAGAAAGTAAATGACCCCATAGGACTGTGATTATTTCTTTCTTCCCTCTTCTCTTCAGCTTTCATGAATGGAAGCCGGCAGTCTTGTTACTCCTTCACCTAAATTAAAAGCTTCCCATGGCTCACAAAGCTCTCATGTCCCTGACACATTTCGCCATACAGTGAACTCTGAACAGTATGATAATGTGTTAAATTTACATAAGGTAAATGCTTGGCCTTAACACAGGCAAGGTTCATCCATTCCAGCAGTTATGTTACCTCATAACTAATTTTCCATGAATTGGAAAAGTGGGCACACTGCTCCCAGAAGTGAGATGGACCAGAAGCATTAGCTTGCAGAATATATCCCAATGAACTAATGATCCTGACACCCAAACAATAGCAGATTTAGAAGAAGGCACACACAGCAGACTCTGTTTTTCTATCTCATATTTTTAATGACAAAATGTTTGTCGGAAACAAATGGATTTATTTTTCTCAATCCAGGGAATAATATGGGGAGCTTATATGGTTCCGGTCCCCTGGGCTTCAGACAACTAACAAAACACATCTTACTTCTGCTCTGCTGCCCGTCCACAATGCTTTTCACATACAGGAGGATGAGCGCGAGCCTCCGTTTAATTGACAAAGTAGCATGGGTCTCATACATATATCCATTACATAGCAATAGACGAAAGCCGACAAAAGTCTGGAAAGGTCATTTGTTAAATATGTAAAGTTATGAATGATTTGAACATTTAATAATAATAAATATAAATTAAACATTGGATTTAATCGTTTATACAATACACAGAATATCTTCTTTTTTTACTAGCTTTGCTCTAGTTTGTCGCCAACTTGCACCGGCAGCTGCTCCTTCTTATACAGTGTACCCACTATTTCTCCAATGCATTCTCAGTCAGGCCCTCTCTTAAATACCCACCCTTTTCACTTGCTGTTTCCGGCTTCACATGCACCTCCTTTCATCAAGCCATCCCATCCATCTCAAAAACACCCTCACAAAAGAACTACACTCTTGTTTGTGTGTCCAAAAACAAAGAGGCACACTGAGTAACTTCCTATTCACATCAGGTGATTTGCATGAGGGATCTCTCCCCATTTAGTGACTCCAAAACGCTTTTGCCAACACAGAGTGGACGAGGAGGCTTGAGGGTGGAGACAGCTATCCTTTCACTCTGCATGCTAAAATCCTCAGTTCGACTCTTCTTATCAGCCACATCGGATTTTGAGAGTAATATCATCCACACTTGGAAACATAATAGAAAACAGGGAAAGTAAAAGCCCTAATAATTCCATTTAATAATGTTGAGCTTTAACTGTGTGTAGAATTAAAATATTAGTGGTACAGATTTTACTATTTTTCCCCTCTTCTTTCTGTGTTGTGATCACTGCCCGGTTTGACACAGACAAGAAGCTCCTTTCCATACTGGAGCGAGATAATTGACTTCTGTTCCATGCGTGCCACAATCAAGACAGCAGACCACAGCATATTACGAACATGTGCTGTGTACAAAATAATGTCAAAGTCAGCAGAGTGCTTGATTTATTTATTTTTGATTTTTAATGATTTATGCTTCCTAATGCACTTGCCAGTTACTATATTAAGCGTGGTTGGAATGTTTGAATAACAGACTTTGGCATAAAGTTTGGCTTCAAACCTGGACACACATACATGCACACACACACACGCACACACACACAATCAACAAATTTAATGTGTGTGTTTTCCTTCGAAGGGAGAAAATTTATGAAAATAATAGCTTTGGATGTTTGTTGGAACAACCGATACGGGCAACTGAACACCAGGCAGGAACACTCTTGTACCAACAGGCAGTGAGCAATAAAGTGAAGAATGTGTGTTTAGGGTTCAGCTTTCTTTTATATTTCAGAATGCAATTCATCATTGAATCAAAGACGCATCAGATTTTTATGTGTGGAAATGTGTTTGCATCTGAGTCTATTTCTTTTAATGGCTCTAACTGGAGTTATTTTAGGCACTATTTCAGGAACAATGAAAACATGGCAGTGTAAAAATACACGCTAGAAACTTTTTGTTATAATAAGCTATTTAATTGAGTAAATGTGCACAGTTATGAATGTAATTGCTTTGTTTAATCCATCTGAGTTGCGCCTTTGCTGAAATGAAAAAGAAAAGCTAATACTACATTTTAAATGACTAGGCTACATGGTTTTATGTGTAATCATAAATGTGCAAAAGTCATTCTACATCTCAAATCTATTAATTAACATGTAAATGAAGATAAACTGGCCTAGACGCTCTTTCACTGTCACATGATTTTAACGTGGTGTTGTAGATTAAATGTACCAAACAAACAAAAAGCAAAAAATGGTTAAAAGAATCTGCTAGGATAGATCGACTTTTTACCTTTCTCATACTGCATGTATTAAAGGAATAATTTGACATTTTAATGTATGTATACTTTATTGATCCCCGTGGGGAAATTCCTCTCTGCATTTAACCCATTCACTCAGTGAAGCAGTGGGCAGCCATTGGGTGCACTGTGTAGGGATGGTACCTTGCTCAGGGGTACCTCAGGGTAGCCGTCCAGTGGATTCCAACCCTTGACCTTCCGATCATGGGGCCACCACTCTACCTACTGAGCTATCCCTGCCAATAACCCCGATTCATTTACTTCACAACAGTTAAATTGTTAGAGAAGACTGGCAGATTCTACTCTCATTATCTATGCGTCAAGTCTGGAGCTAGAGCCGGGAGGTGTAAAAGCTTAGCTTAGCATAAAGATTGAGAGCAGGTCTAAACAGCAACCTTGACATCCTCTAAATTTAAACATGTCATCATCTCTAAAAGCGATCAATTAAAGAAATGCTACTACTTCTGCCAAAACTGAATACAGGTTGTGAAACCAAATATTTATGGTCTTAAAGGGGTTTGGATGTGCTAACACCTTCAGGCGCAATGTAGATTCTCTTTGTACTTTATAGCAACACCTTTCTATCGGTTTCATTTGTGACATTTTACTTAAAAAGTTGGGCATGAGAATGCTGAAACATCTCAAATTTGTCTCAAGTTGAATTTATCTGAAAGAAAAACAAATACTGCCCCATCTTTCTGCTGTAAACATCTGTCATTGAAAAAAATAATAATAATTGAACTTCAACAAACTTCAGCAAGCAGCTTTCTGTGTACTCTGTGAAACAACATATTATAAGATATACGCTATATGGGCAAACCTCCACATTATAGCTACAGGAGCTGCTCAGCCATGGAAAGCAATGCCATTAAGCTCCCGGTACACTGAGCTTTGGAGCTCTGCAATTATTGAGTCCACAGAGAGTTTTTTGCTTTTATGCAAAGTACGCGTCCACATTCAGCAATTACGTTGTCTGACACTTTGTGGATGAGTTACTGTGGTTCTTTGAAAAACAAACAAACAAACAGTTTCATCATGAACTGTCGAAGAAGGAAGAAATTTCACTAACTGACTTTTGCAGTGGTGGCATCCCATTACAGTAATAGACTTGAATTCATTGAGCTTCACTGAGATGACCCATTCTTTCACAAATGCTTTTAAAGGCAGGCTGAATAACTAGAAATAAGTCTAGGTGCTTGACTTTATGCACATGTAGCAATGGGACTGAAAAGACCTGAATTAAAGATGAAGAAATGTGTCCCAATACTTTTATCCATATAGTATACTTTGGGTGCCCTTACCAATAAAGTACTTTTTTTTTTTTTTTTTACAATTGCTTATTTCTATTTTCTGCCACCATGTTATCATCTCTCAGCCGTTACCATAGTGAGCACAATGTGATCATGAATCCTCAAGTAAGATCCAAGTTGTAATAAAGTGGAAATATCCTTTATTATTGTTACAGAGGAGAGCTTATTTAGCCAGAAGTAAAATGCCCCTATAGCCAAAATGGGAATAAGCAAAAGAAAATCAACAGTTCCAAGTTAGTCTTTGGTTGAATTTGAAAAAATTATCAATAAAAAAAAGAATTAAGATGAACTGCAGGTTAAACTTCAGTTGATATTTTAGCATTGAACCATCAAACTGAGTAAAATGGGAGCCATTTAGTTCTCATAGATTAAAATAGAACATATAGGTGCAGCACTTAACACATCCACATCCAGCACAGTTTTAATGTTCATGTTTAATGAATTTAGGAAGGATCTCTGCAGTGTTTTCATGCTACTGTCTTTGAAATTGCACAACCATTGAAATAGTTGTTACTGCTCAGGGAGCGAAAAAGGACTGCAAACAAGCTAAACTACAACATAGTAGAGCCCAGGTGTCTGAAACATGTGAAACATGCTGTAAAGATCTCTTCTGTTGTCGACACACCAGTAGCTATGACTTTTTTTTCTTTTCTTCTTCCTTTTTTT
>NW_005187428.1:4358943-4401992 GCF_000239375.1 Pundamilia nyererei | reverse complement strand
AAAAAAAAAGACATGTCTACCCGTTAGTGTTTTGTTTTAAGATACTATAACATAAATAGACAATTTATTTTCAGTGTTCAGAACAGACAGTTCCAGTGTGACTGGAAAACTAACATACTCCACCATATTCCAGTTGGCAGCAGAGGGTTTTAACAGAGTTCTCCACTCAGATATTGGCGCAGCGTGATGCACCACACTTACAAAATGTTCTTCATTTCTACAGACCTCCACCATTAACCCCAGCCAAGCTAGGGGTATCATTCATGTCAAGATTCACTTATGCCCCCACCCGTTAGTGAAAAAATGACAAAACCCACAAAGAGTTTCTCGTCAAAGACTTAACAATGGCTGTCACTTCGATCAACTCCCAGGTTACTGTGAGTTCCTCTCCATGCAAGTCTGGTTATATTGCAATCGAACCATCACAAATCCCAGAGTGCAAAGCACAGTTCCCACCGAGGGTCTCATTCTTTACACGTAGTCCCAACTTCACTGCGGATACATCAGTACATAAGCACAACCTCAATGTGACAGTAAAGTTTTGGGGGTATTACCTACTGATAATTAGAATTTACTTTCGGAAAAGCAATTAGATAGATTCTGCTGTGCAAAACGATGCCTCGAAGAGCTGATAGTGTAAATTCCATTTCTTCGCTTCAAAATCTCGAAGACACACCTTCCTGCTCGTTCTCCTGCTTCTTCCTCATTTAGCTAGTCCTTTGCGCGTCACTTTTTCTGGCACTGAGCTCTTCATGTCCTTATTTGCAGGTAAACACCTCCGTCCTCTCACTGCATGTGTTGCATTTGACGAAGCAGCACCACTGGAACTTACAATTGCACTGCCACACCTTTGTGTACTGGTGTGTATTGTATCCCCGACCGCAGCACATAAGGTCGCAGCCGTCCGTATGTGGTGAGGTGCGGTTGCACAGGCGTCCCTGGGTTCCCACGCTCCCTGTGGCTGCGTCCTCCTCGCAGTAGTTGGGCGACCTCTCAATGTATACGAGGTCTGTCTCCATGGGCTTACGGTAGCCCTGAGTCTGCTTTACCTTGAGGTGGGTGGGCTGGCGCAGTCGGCTGGCCCGGACTACCTCCACGTGCACAGCTTTATTGTACTTGTCCTTGAGTACGTAGCCAATCTCGCGGAATTTCGGAAGAGTAGTCCAACATGTTTTAGTGGTACAGGATCCCGAGACGCCGTGGCACTTGCACTCTAGCTTCATCCTTTCTTCTAAAACCTGGGGAGTGGTAGAGACAACAGGTCAGCTGTAGAGCTCTAGCAGTTATAGGACTTTCAGGTAATAGAACCCCTAGATGAAGATTTCAATTTTCCTTCTCTCTATGGATTTCCAGTGTGCTGGGAAAAAGGTAGAAATGTTTAAAGCGTCTAATTATTATTATTATTATTATTATTATTATTGTTATTATTGTTTCTCAACATGAGTGCAAAGCTCAAGACATCTGCATAGTTTGACTAGAGTGGAAGTCCATAAGAAAATCATTGATATCCAATGGACCAATATATAGATCTTTGAACACCTTTTGTTTTGATGTGGATACTTTATTTTAGTCATTAGTTATTATAAGTCTCTTGCTCTCATTTATATTGTGCATGTCATCGCATCTCCCTTCCCTCACCCTCAACCAGTCGTGGCAGATGGCTGCCCCTCTGTGTTTCTTCCTGTTAAAAGGGAGTTTTTTCTTCCCACTGTTGCCGAGTGTTTGCTCACAGGGGCTCATCTGATTGTTGGTGTTTTCTCTCCTTTCCTTACAATATAAAGCGTTTTTCTAGCTTTTACAAGAAATATCCTATAGTAGTAATTTTGCCTGTGGTTTCCATAAAACATATCACTGATTCAGAAACAAAAATATCTCATATGTTTTTGATCGCCATTGAAAATTTGAATCCATTGTGCAATTAAATGTGTTACACATGCAGTGTACAAACAGGCAAACTCAATTAATCGTTTACAGCTGGACAACACACATGGTTTAAGTGGGTTCTTAACCAATATTATGACAAAAAAATACAGCATTATTCCCATATGGGTAAGATTTTGATGTATTATGTTATATTACAATCATAAGACGGGACTATATGACAGTTTATTTTGTGTAACTCCCTTTCTTAGGTTTGGTCTTAAGATTTGTTGGTTTATCTCCAACATATGGTACACACAGGGCAGAAAGTCTTCTCTTTGCTCCCTAATCCCGCGGCATGTGGTAAATATTGCGTGCTGTTGTCAGTATTCAAGTGTCAATCCTTTGTCCCTTGAGAGTAAGAAAGAACAAAAAACAAAAACAAAAAAAGTATTTTTTTCCTAAAAGACAAAGGAACAGAGAAATCACGGGGGTGTCGTTTAGTTGAGTCCTATTAACCCGCTGCTAACAAATCTGCCATGACTCTAAAAACTCTTCCTTTGCTTGAGCAAAGCGGGCGTCTCTGTTGTTGCTGGGTGGCTGTGCAGCTTTTTCCTAGAATGACGCCTTGCCAACAGCACAAGTCATCACTTCTATCACACACTTATGAAATGTACACAAGTGATGTTATATAGCTCTCTCTGTCTTGTCTACGCACTCATGTGGTTTGAGGAAATTTGATTTTTTTTTTTAAAAACTGAGCCTTCCCGACTACATAAAAGCTGGGATCAGATGTCAAGCCTGCCTCCAGTATTAATTCAGAGTGAGGATTTCCAAAAATGCACTGCACAAAAACCACAAGGAATGTCTGGCATAAGGAGTCTGACATATGTATGGAAACATTTACTTAAAGTGTGTCCATCAAAGCCTCTGATCTGTTACTGATTAGTCCAATATGACCAGATACACATCACCGCATACAGATGCACTGAGATGCCCTGAGATGGCTTGTCAAACACACATCTGCATGTAGACTTCTTTTGATTTGTTTTTCCATTAATAAGAGTAATAGTAACAATCAACAAAGCCCTCTTACACTCGTCATTTTAAAGGCTTCACATCTGAACAAAATCCAGATGTAACTACATAAAATCCAGTTTACTTATATAGCGATGCATATGTGTGTGCCTTCATCTGGCAAATTGCAGATGGACTGATCGGATCAGTGTGGGTTTTCCAATAAGACTCCTATCTGTCTTTAACTTTTGGATGTTGTTTTTTTTTTAAATATTTAATACCTATGTGATGCAGTTGACACTCTTGGAGTAACTGTGCATGCATCATCAAACAAAGTGAGGTACAATCAGAGAAGGCCCAAATCTCTGTGTCCTTATAAGTTCTTAAACTTTTAGCTTTCCTTCAGTATGCACACAAAAAAAGAATCTGACACTTCCTCATAGCATTTAATTTTTTTGAGCTACAAAGAGCAAAGCGGCAATAGTGCCAGCTCTAATCGAGAGAGCTGCCAGTACCATGGCATGCAGCGTAGACCATATCAGTCTGCTGTGTTAACACTAGCATTGTCGGCCTGCTTTCACACCCTGAATAGATGCAGTCAAATGGCAGTGACATGTTTTGGTATTGTGCAGACAACTGCAATAATATCCTGTTCCTGACTTTACACTTCATAATTCCATGAAAGGAACTGGAAAGGATAAATGGCAGTCCTCCATCTGGCAACCACTTGGGAAGGCTCCATTTTCCCAGTGAACATTATACAGCTGAAGTTATTAATTAGATCCATTTTTCAACTAAGTATTGTCTTTTTTCTTTTTTTCACCTCCCACACTCTCTCTGTCTTTTTTTTCCTGGTCGTTAACGTTCTTCATGACTTTCTGCTATCTGTTCTCTAAGAAATAAACTGCTGATCTGTTGATTGATCGCAGCTTTTTGTCACAAGTCTGCGACTTTGAGCTCTTTATCTGGGAGAGCTCCGCTTGTCTGGGACACATCTCTGCATCTATGGATAAACACATGTTTGCCATTAAATCCATTCATCCAGTTGTTTGTATCTTTGGCTGGCAGATATGCCATGCTATCAACTGCTATCAAGTGACTTAAAGAATAAATAACAATTGTTCTTTGTAACTACTTCCATAGTGCTGCTAGCTCTATTTAGTTGCTCCAGACGTCCATTTATTCGTTGCGGTATCATTTATCAGCGTGATCACAAAACGCAAGCTTAATCCAATGAGTAACCTTCTTTGTTTGGAGGTAAAAACAAAAGTTAGGTCATCAAGATAATGCAAAAATTCACTTCACAGTAAGTATGCTCTGTTGAGGATAGACATTTATTGTGCACAGTTTACATAATATTTAAGTAATTAATTTAAGTAAGATTTGTTTAAGCATTTTCTGGGTTTTTTGTGACTTCGAGGCTAAAAGAAAAGTATATGACATCTTTCTTTACCTTTCTGCCTGCCTCATTGTTGTGCAAGTTCATCAGACGACGTGGGGTCTTTCTAATCTCGCGGGCATCCACGAAGCGGCGAGAGAACTCTATGCCGTACTTGATGTCTGCCGAGCATCCTCCCCATTTCCAGCCTTCCTCCTGATTATAATAACCCTGCTTCTCCCTGTCACATCCACACTGACTGAGGTTGCCTTGGCTGCATGCTGCGGTGATAGCATGGGCCACCCCAGCCGCTGTGATGGCATAGGTAAAAGCTGCTTCCCGGCTGCCTGAAAAAGAAAAACAGATAAATGCTCCACTCACAGCATTTTACAGCGCAGAGAATTTGATTTTTGACAACACCACAGATATTCAGAATCTTTCCCATCATTCGATAAGCCACCATTTTGCTTTCCTCTCATGAACAGCTTGCCTTCTGTACCTTGGTAGAAATGTGGTCATACTTCCCACCACAAATTCCTTGGACCTAGCCTGCAAGAGTGCAGTGTTGGAATTCCAGTGTGGGGAGAGCTGGGGTAGGTGCTGTCCAAAGTGCTGAATTCCTCCACAGGAGCACCTTGTACTGCTGCCCACACTGCACACAGTTGGGGTCTGCAGGTCTCGCTGACTCTGATACTGATCACTGACAAGAAAGGAACCCCTGTGGTGCCTAGATCAGGTAATACCAGGACCTCAGAAGATAAGAGCAGCTGCTAAACCTAACAAGATTAATTCTACCTATGTTTCATAGTCTGACTTCAGGCTTTAAAGACAGTGCATGCTTACTGGCCATGAAAGCATTCAAACTGAAGGTTTAGATTAGTTGTTATTGGCTTTAAATGTTCTACTTCGGCTTATGTCACTAGATAAAATACTATGTGCACTGTCATCACTTAAAAACCAAAAAATAGATTCAATGTCTTGGGAAAAAAATTGAGAATGCCAATGCCCGAGGTATAGACTTCTTGTTGTGTCAATAAGAGAAAAGAATTATATATATATACAATAAACAACATGTAAAGGACCTGGGTACACTTTAGCTAAAAGGACGGTGACAATAACCATACCATACAATTCCACTCACTTCCTGCATATCTGAAATAACTGTACTATTCCCCTAATGGCTACAAAGGGATCTGACTTAAAAGACATCGTCTCTGGGTATAGGAAGGACTGGGGGTTATTACAACCCTGGTCTCCCTCCAAGTGGCAGTAATCTAGAAGGAGGCAATCCTCAGAAACAAGGCTAGCCAAAGAGTGTTTTAAGGGGCCTTTCAGCCTGTGGAGAAGAATGTTTTGTAAGTCTTTGATGTGTGTTGCGTAATGTACTCAGTCGCAATTATTGGAATCACTCTAGGTAAAATGTGTTCTGTTGTTCTGCACTTCAGAGGGCCAAAAGCTCCATGCCAGTTTATCATTTTCTTTTTTCAGCGGTTCTCAGAGGTTCATTGTGTTCGGTAGTTTGCAAATGTCACAGTACATGACCTATCAAAAAGAATCATCCGGTTTCAACAGGCTAGTGAACATAAAAGCTTGATGTAAATTTTCAAATGAGTGGCCGAATATAAAGTTGTACATACAGAACTTGTCACAAGTGTTCAATATACCGCCTCCAAGCTAACGGATATGATAGTCAAACTTATCCTATACTTTTGCAAGCATGTCGCTGCAACCACTGTTTTTCTTATGCTTCTTGCAGGCAACCACATGAACTCAAGAATCCCCTCTTTACTGTATTTCTGCTGGATGTCAAAACACATCTGTAGAAACCTATTTATTTATGAGTAAATTCTGGTAGCATCCTTGTAGCCTTTGGAGAGAATTCTATTTTTTTATGTATTATTTTTTATACATTGTAGACAGTTTCAGTGTATTTGACTATATGTTCTAAACACTGATTAGCCTTTAAATACAAAAATACAGCAAATGAAGTGAAAATTATAAGGAAACAAGACAAAAACGACTTTATGGACGCCAAGCAAACACTCGACAGCTTGTGCTATCCGCTAAAGCTTATGTGTACAAATTTTTATTCAACTTTTTTTTTCATTTCAAAAGCAATGTGCTTTATGTACTCCTAAATATACTGCTAATATGCAGCCATTTGCAGCTGTTTTCCATTTCATTTCCTCTTCTTTTTTTAGAGGGACTTTTTACACCTCCTATTCTGGTCTCGGGGGCATTTTTGAACTCTCAGAGATGTTTTCACCCAAAGCCACTGTTAATTTCCTACCCTGGCACTGGTGCTGTAGACTTAATACCATAGCCACAGGTTTGCCTGGTGGGCACTGAC
Organism: Pundamilia nyererei; assembly: GCF_000239375.1. Lineage (NCBI taxonomy): Eukaryota > Metazoa > Chordata > Actinopteri > Cichliformes > Cichlidae > Pundamilia > Pundamilia nyererei. The sequence continues at coordinate 4,395,387 of NW_005187428.1, read as the reverse complement.
TCACAACCACTTGCTTCTTTGGTTAGCAGCAGAGCTGTGCCCCACCAGCTTGTGGTGACATTCTGCTGCCCCCACCTCATACACAAATGCAGTCACACAGCTGCAATGTAGCTCTGTTCACATGCACACACACACACACATGCAAACGCTCCCTGACCGGCCACATAATAAAATAATACGACACACTTCCACTTCCCTCCACCCTTGCGCGCATACACTGTTAAAAGCTCGTTTACACATAGATGCACAAACAGAGCATCGCTGTAATGTTTAAAACAGGATAAAGGCAGTTTCCAGAGAAAGGGTGGTACTCAATGAGTTATGCTATTAGTGGGGCAATGATGACAATCAGAATAGAGAATGCTTTCATTCTGTTTCCCTGAAAGTGACTGACTCATAAATCAAAGATGGAAAGGTTACGAACAAAATAAGTGGAGTGAAGCCAGTTCAGACAGGCAACTCCAGCCACACTGTGTTTTGCACGCTAACATGCTTCAGTTTCCACATGTCATATCCCAAACACCCCTCCTCTCAGTTTGGTGGTCTACTTGCAGAATTTCCCATCTCTCCCTCCGACATGTCAGTGCACTACCCTGATATGTCAACCCCCTTCACCAACCCAACCTGTAGGCTCTGTGTGGATGTTTACTCTTCACTCCCAATTTCTGTATCATATTTAGAGTGGGCGATGAGTCAGAGTCTAGACACCAAAGATTATATTCTGCTGTTGAACTGCCTAGCTCAGTTACATTAATATAGCAATGCAAAGGTGTAGCATGTGCATCCTGCGTGTGCAACATCTTTTTTTTTAAACGCCTGTGTTCTGGAGAAAGAAAGAGGCCTCCGAACAGATGTGCATCTGATGAAATTTTGAAGGAGAAAATGCACCCATAACAGCAGCAAAAAGCCCCAAAAGAGGCTGGCCCCAGAGTCCTGACAGAACTCCAGGAGGAACCACCCTGGGATAGCCTTGCTAGCTGCCAGTGGAAAATTGGAGTGACCAGAAAAACCTCAATGAACTTGGAAACATCCAGGAGAGAAGAATGGGGGAATATTAAACCAGATGTCTAATGGAGTTTAGTGGCAAGTGTCTGCTGTAGCAGCCAAGAAAGCAGGCAAGAAGATCAGGCTTGTTTCACTGAGAACAGGTAAGGGAGCTCATATGCAGACATAAAATCTTTTGTTACGGCCCTGCGTTGGGGGCTAAAACCAGAAATACTGACGCAGTATGCTTTGGCCTTCACATTACCTGACCACACCACTTTGGACAGCGGCTCCCGCTGCGATGGCCCGCCGTGTCTTTTGACCATCTGCCGAAACTAGGACATAAAAAGAAGTCTCTGGATGTAGTGGCTTGCCGCTAAAACTGCAATCTGTGTTTAGAGACGGAGGCAGGCACACCGCTAGCCAGAATTCACATGACACAGCATAGAAGATTTACAACCGGGGATACTATACAGGCAGCACTTGTGTACTATAGACAAGCTGATGTAGTAACATTGCCGCTGACCTCAACGGGCCTTGCTTTCTTCTCTGTTCACAGGCCATAGTAAAGATATGTTGTTGACAGGAGAGGAAAGGGAAAAGATATACTGAAGGGACTTGGATACAGAATTGGCTGTAGAGCGCCCTTTTCTCTCCAAAAACCAGGCCAAGGTCAGTCATGTTGTGTGTCTGCCCCATCATGGGACAAATGGTTAAAATATACCAAAAAAAAGGTCAAGTGAGGGCAGAAATGGCCTGACAACCTTGACTTGCTAAAGGTTATCGCATTCATCTGTTATTATTATGACTGACCTGATGTTTTACAAAGCAGCTAGTGGAGATGCTGAGCTAATTTCCTTTACTAATCCTGCCAGCCAGAAACAAATTCCTTCTGTCCTCGTCAGCACGCTTCCCCATAAAACACGTCTGGGATTCTGAGAATTCCGATTGCACAATGTGATACATACGGACTGTGTACAGCCTAAGAAAGATGTAGCGAAACATGCAGACATCAAGCTTTACAGAACATCACAGCAAAGGTATGATTCGGTTACGGTAAAGGTGAGGTGAGCCAGAGGATGGGTAAAGACATCAGTAGACTAAAAGGACTGGAGAGAAGTAGTTTAGGCTGGATTCCTGGTAGGGAAGGGGTGGGGAGGGGGTGCCAAACAACAGCAAAACACACACACATACATACACAGAAGTACACACAGAAACCGGCAGGTTTCCAGCAGAGTGGCTGAATTGCCTCTCCACACAGGCCAAGCCTGCTGTTGCTGGAGCAGTGAAGGGGAAAGCCTTTTAAAGACCCCTCATCCCAGACATGCACTCACTCCCACAGGGGACACAAGGGAGTGGGGTGGGATTGGGGGTGGGGGGTGGAGAGTAGATTGCATAAAAAATAAAATCTCCACAACACAGCGACGCACTCGAAGTTCAAGTTTCACATCACATTCACACAAGAACATCTTGTCACACACAAATGGCCCACAGTGAACAAAGGGAAAAGTGTCACCTGCTGGTGGCCAAGAGTCTTTACACATGTTGTGGGATTTTCACAAGATACAAAATAATAATAACAATAATGATAATAATAATGATAAAAAACACGATGCCAAACCTTTTTTAAAGCATATATGGAAGTTGCAGAGTGCTGTTTCTCAAGTAACATTTAGATCATTTGGTTTTTTTCTCTTACTTTTCCCCCCGTCTTGCAGCAAAACTATAGAAATTGAATCAAAACACTAAAACCCAGAAATAAAAGCTCCAGGTCATCATTTTCAAAAGCAAAAACAAAGCATCGTGCAACACACTCTGCAGCTCCGGTGAATCAAATGGAAACATGATACCGCTTTTAAAACATTGTGAGCACATGCAAGTTCATGGATACTACATAACAAAGTTATTTTACGTCACTGTGCACATATAATAAAGTTATGACACCAAAAAATACTGAGAATAAGCTCTAACCAAAGCCATACTGGTGCTGGAATCTTGTCTCCAGGGCCCCATGGAAGGGGAAGAAAGTTGGAGGAAAACCCCTCGCTTTGTGTACCACTCGCTGAACTGACTACTGCGCTCTCTACTACTGTTTTCCGTTCCGCTTTATGTACCGTTGCTATGAACATATGCTCCCAGCAAATTATAGACAAAGTTGTGGTCCGTGAGGTTTGCAGCTTGAGGAATTAGCACAGCCGTGTTCCTGTACAATAAAATAATATTGTTTTACCAGAACTAGGCTCCACATTCTCAGAGAACTCACATCAGAGAGCCGAGGAAGTGACACGCTTTGGCACGGCCGCTCACTGTAGGTCCTCCAGTTTGATTCATATAATGAGGAGGGCTTTGAGAAGAAAAGCTAAAAACAATTATGAGGGTGTTTAACTTTGCCGGTGCACTATTAAATTCTGAGAATTTAGGTAAGCTGCCTCCCAGGCACAGAAAATTGGGCTGGCACAAAACCGTTTCAAAAGCATCCTTTCTCTCCTCTGATCTGCCTGAGGTGAAGATAAAGCTTTTTGACTGAATGCTGAGGCTTGCTAAAACAAGCACAAATCCTTCTTCCCACCCTTTCATCCTAATAATGAGCCCAAATCAGGACCTCACCTGCACACATCTACAAACGTAGGCCGCTGCGCGCTCTACGAAGCATTCATCAAGTTCACGGGAGGACAATGTCGAGGATTTTCCTCAATTTCAATCTTTACTTGAATTTGTTTCATCTTCAGCGGAAACATATTTACCGAGATGTGTGCGGATCCCACAGCGCATCAACGAAGATATCATTATCCTCACCACTATAATCAACGAGTCAAATATGCCACTGATGACATGTTTCTCCTTCTCATTACAAAAGAAACCTCCAGACTTGACATTTTCATATTTGGTGATACTCATCATCACACAGTCAAAATAAAGCCCCACGTCTCTTAGCATCTTCTCCCTCCAAACCGGTGTCTCTGCCTTAAAAACCCACTAAGACTCTCTCCCTCTCGCTGTTTCTCTCTCTCTGAACTCTCACCTAAGTGGGCCAGTAGCGATGTGATTGTTGGCACATGTAAATGTCCAGTGGTGGGCCAGCAAGTAGAGAATACAGTGATGGGCCTGGGATTGTGTGGAACAAAGCACAGAGTGAGATTACAGTTGATCCTCTTGCATCCTGCTTCCTCCTGCGTCTAGCTGCACTGGCAGACAGAGACAGACGCAGATCCCACCGATAACGCGAGGCTACGGGGAGCCCCGTGTGCAGGGGGCCACAAGGGTCGGGTCTCTGAACAGCTCAGACAGACTGTGGGTGGGCGGGGGAGAGAGAAATGGGGTGAGGAAAAGGTGAGGGACCCCAGCAAACGGACACACCCACACACTCTGAGACAGAGACAGAGCTGATGAATGAACAAGCAGAAAAGCGGACCCGGCAATGATAGTGCTGTTTGGTTGCGTAGGACGACAAGCCACACCCTAGATACAGACACATGCTGTGGGCAGAGGATGTGAGGCAAGACGCTGGGAAGAAAAAGCGTAAGACATGACCTTTTACTGCCGATGATGACCACAGCCCACACGCTGCAGAACAACAAAGCAACGGACTCTCCTGCTATCTGATAAAGTTAGTGAAAGATCCTACGCGCGGGATGCGCACGCGCGCACGTCGGACCGCTCCAGCTTCTCTGGGCTCACATGGAGGAAGGCAGAGAGGATTAGCGCAACCCACATGATGACGGGCTGAAAAATAGGCCTTTTATCCACCACCGTTCCACCATAACACAATGCACGCGTCATTTCCACGCTGTTATCCGCTCGGTGCCAACTGCTTGGCTGCCTGGGAGTGGATCTGCTGTTTTGCTGGCAGATCAGCACTGGTGGTGCATCAGATCTTTTATCGGCTTTAATATTCCGTCCTTTAATGATAACAATATTTATTTTTCTTTATCTCTGTGGGATAGCGAGATTTGGGTGAATGATTAAGTAGTCGAGCTGCAGTATGCCTGAAGGGCGTAGAACCAACAAAAAGTAATCCCCACAAAGGGGAAAAATCCTCAGTGGCAGTGAGATGATTGATGGCATTTTGGGAGAGTTCACCAGTGTCAAAGTATCCACTTGTGGTGATAAAAAAAAAAAAGGAGAAGGAAAAAACAGTTTGAAGAATGGCTTTTTTGACTGCCTTTGTTAAGCTAGTCCTGGGCATGACACCTTCTTGCCAGCTGAGTAAGCTTGTGTGTTTTTTTCTGCCAAGCTTCACTCCCAGCCAATCACAGCCTTGAAAACATGAGATGTAAGTTTACACAGTTATGCCATGTTATTTCTTCTTTGAATTTTGAATAATTGTGGGGTTGACAGTGTGGATGGCTGAAATTACAATGCTGACTGATTCCCTTTGCCTTGCTTTGTTTATACTGTCCTTGAATGTCTGCTCTCGAGACACAATCGCCATGTGATTCAAAGGGGACTTTTCTGGAAATCTTCATCTGGCCAGAGTGAATATTTCAGCTTGTATTAGCTCTCGCTTTGTCAGAATGAGCAAAACAAAGCAATAACCGAACCGCGTGGTCATTTTAAACAGATTTTTTCGTCCATTCATTATTACCCTTAGGTTAGACTGATGCTGTGCCTCCATTGTGCGGAGATATGATTTCACCACAAAACGACCATCAGCTGATTCCGAGAAAAGGAAGGAGCTCCACCAAAGAATTTATAATCTGCAAGTATTCTGTTGTCCTCGGCCCAGGAGCTTGTAGTGCGGTGTGTCGGATGGATTGTACACGTGTGGGGGGAAAAGCAAATTAATGGCTACTTCAAGTCTTGACAACAGCAAATAAAATGTTGGCATAATAATTATTAATTATGAGTGTTCAGGAAATTTAAGTACACCACGGGGATTCTCAAATCACACCAAAGTCATTTTTAAGATCTATATATATATATATTTAAGATATATACATATATGAGCAACAATGTGGAAAGGATGGTCCCACACAGTTTGTTTTTCTCTGATTATTTTATTCGGAGTGGGAAAAGACACCAAAAATGGTTCATCTGTTGCTTCTGGCACACTCCATTCTTTGTGAATTCAGGTTTTCTACAAAAACGGGAATGGTGTATATAACACTAAGCCAAAATTCCCAAACTTTTGTCAACCACATCCTCTTTGCACTTACTTATCCAACTCCACTGTGGATAAAAAAACAGCCTCCCTCAGTTATGTCTGGCTCTTGGTGTCTGCAGTGACCTTTCCCCTCCTCCGAGAGGTAGCCCTGCCATCTCCAGCTCCCGATCAAGTATGTGCCTGTCCGGGGAGTTCTTTCCACACAAATGGTTTTCAATAAGCCTGCTGACTTAAACATCCTTTCTAGTGACTGGATGCTAGTTTGGTCCCTGCAGCCCTGTAGGTTCTAGCAGGTGGACTGACCACTACCTTCACCACAATGTTGATCCTGTGAGAGGAAATGGGTGAAAGAGAAAGAAGGAGGATGGCATGAACACACCTTTAATTCCCTGACACCTCTACACTACTCCCATTTCTTTTTTTCTCTTTCTCTCTTTTTTGTTTTTCCTGTAACCCACAGCTTGGGGCAACTTCTCAGCACCTGACAAAAAAAAAATAGAGAGAGACAGGGAGACAAAATGGGAAAAAATAATAATAAAAGGAGCACAGTGAAAAAGCAAAACTGGGGGGGGGGGTCATGAAAGAAAAAAGACTTGCTTACATCTTTTCTTAAAAAGGTCTGATTGTTTCACTGTAGCAGTTGTGCACAGTTATACCTAGGTATGCTTAAATTTAAATTGTCGTAGCAATAAAAAACTGTCCTGTTTCCTCGGCTCACCTGCTCAAGTGCTCCATCCATTCTTGTGCAATGAGCCAAAGGCAGAATGATTGAACTTTTGCAATAATTCACTAGCAGCACAATACAAGAAACCTCTTTCATGTGAAAAAGCGTGGATCAGGATGGTGACAAACTGGTTGGAAAGTCAAACAAAGAGTAACCAGAGCAGGCCATTTTATGACAAGGGGGCCAGTGTTGGCCTTTGATGCTGAGTGTAGCTGTTGAAAGGTGTCCATTTTCAGGCTCTAATCACTGACTTCAAGTGCATTGCAATTTGAACAGAGCTGTAAGGTATTCATAGGCATTTCTTTTTTTGTTTAAGTGAAGGGCATCTCTATTACAGGTAGTTAGCCAAAGGAATGTCTGATTGCACACAGGATGAGGCTTTACCAAGTCAAAACATGTCATTAAAAACAAGGGGAGAAGTTCAAATATGCTTTGATAGTGAGATCGATAACCAAAAGCTGCACTGACCACGGCTGATGAGTAGCATAAATGCAATAGAAAAATAAAGCCAGTTCACGCAGAATATGCATGCTAAGGCTGATTTATGTGGCACAGAACAACGAGATTTAACTTTTATGTGAAATCTGTAGCACGGCACTTAATTATGCACAGTAAATTGAAATCAACAAATCACGGCTACGGGATTGAGTCTTGACAGGAGTGTTTAAAATAGAATGATTCATTCAGAAAGCAGGCCAGATCGGAGCGGAGGGCAGACCACATTTGCCATTCTTATCCTGAAACCCCCTCTTTTTCCTCCTAAGCTGCTGATGGATGTGTTTCTAATTTTATTATTGGTTCTTAATAGACTGCAACAAGTCACTCAATAACACCCATTTCTGTTAGCACGGGATAATTCATTCCACATTTCTGAGGGCTGATGGCACTGGCTCATGCCAACGCTGTTAGCGGGGCACGGGGAAGAATGCTAAATCTGCTTTTGCAGAGGAAACAGAGACACATTCAAATTGCTGGTTTCAAATCTCCGCGCTGAGTTTACGGCGTTGTACTCCAATTTGTCAGTTGGTGCGTAATAAGCAAGCTCACACTTTTTGCAAAACAGTGGAAATGCTGAGCGGCAGAGCTGCAGGAGATATGTGGGTTCATTTTTTTGTTTTTTGTTTCAGTGCATCTACTGTAGAGTCTCGTGTCAGCAACAAAAGAGATGCCGGCAGCAGCCAACCTTGAAAACTTGAAATAAAAGTGAAGTAAATATCAAATAGACCATTTTTGAACCATCTCTGCTAAATGACGATATCTCAAGTCCTAAAAATCCACAATAGCCCAGTTATTAATGTGTGCTCCCTTGGAAAGCGAATGTAATATCTTGGACCAGCTCCAGAAGAGAAAGACTGCCTCCAAGAGAAGGCAGTACAGAGAGAGAATGCATAAGGCTTGCGGTCGGTTGATCTTTACTTCTTGAAAAACTGCCGACATCTCCTCCTTTCAGTCCAGAACTAAGACTGCATCACTGAGCACGGGGGTGGGTGGGAGGTTTGGCGTTCATAATTTGGGGGGATTTGAACAAGGAACCTAAACAGGAGCAGAACGCGAACAGCTTTTCCCTCTACATTTGATTATGATGATGTTGGAATTTGCAGATTTGAAGCAGGGATCGGAACATTTTCTCCGAGGGGTGTATTCCATGATTTCATATGCCATGCTAAAGAATTCCATAATACATACGGACGCGGTTAGAAAACATGGTTACATCTTCAATCAAGGGCAATAGTCACTGGAAAAGATCACAATCGCGAAGGTTGCATGCAGGCTGCTGGCAGCTTGAAATTCAGGTGTTGAGAAAAAATACAGTCACCCGCTTCTCCCCTGTGTGTGCATGTGTGTGTGTGAGAGAGACAGGAGAGTAGCTGCGGTGTCGGTGGTTTCCTACGATGACTTAGTGGGACGCTACTAAACTAAAACAGAGCACTTAGATCGAATCCAGCAGCGTGCTTGATCTCATTTATTCAAAACGTAGTAATCACACACCTCTGTCTAGCAGTCGCTAGATTTAGGTTTAAAAACATAAATATTATTATATTAATACTCTGAGGTCTAAGTCATCATATACCCTAACCCTAACCCGCGCTTTGGAAGAGCAGTGCCAACCATTGCTAGCAAACGGTGCTATGCAATATCAAACTAATGCAAATACATGAATCCCAAATATCTACTGAAATGATCTTACATATAACACTAAATGTGATTCACAGCTTACTCAGTATCATTGTCACATCTTTAAGTATCTAAAAGGCTTCTATGTTAGCTGTGTCCACAACATAGAAAACAAAAAGCATGGTTATTTTGTTGGGTTCTATCTATTTTTGTGGTGCAGGACTTCTATGCATTAAACATCAAATAGGTTATAGTATGAAGTCCGCACTTTTAACACAACTTGAAATGGAGACTCGGCGAGGCTGTATCTCCCTGCTAGACCATCTTAAATCAGTCCAGAGAGTTAAACCTATGAATAGAGAGGAGCTATCCTACTCCTTATGTACACACAGCAAGAAATTTTTACTGACAGGGATACCGAACTGGGGTTAAAATACATTACCGCTCAACACTGACACACAAACATTAATGTACAACACCATTCAAATTCTCAAACTCTTTGTGTATGACTCTAATTCTATTGTGATAATGTTTGGCACACGGGTTATAGGCTCACCTCACATAGCCAGCATGTTTCTATGAACGAAGGTGCAACATATGCTACCTTTTATGGTGCAAACACAGACCCGGAGGGAGAGATTTGGGTGATTCACAAGGTCATGATCAGAAGTAAAAACAGCATATTGCCAGACTTCAAGCTACACAGTTGCGGTCAGTCAGCATCGCATGACTAACTACTGGCCAATAAGTTTGCAGCAACAAGTTGTGGTTTAGATGCTACAATAGAGAGATGACCAGATTTTTTCCACACAGATTGCAACCATTTCCCAGTCCAAATGCTGACTTTAAGTAATCTGATTACATCTAAATTTTCCATGTTTTTTTTTAATGGAGGTACAATGTGAAATGTTCAATTCAACGGAATATACTTACTCTTTTTTTCTCACTTGGATCAATGATAGTAAGAAATAACTGTTAAACAATTTCTTATTAAGTCTTTTGAGCTAGTTTCGCCTTTCTAAAGTTTCAAAGGGATAAACTAGCAGCCTGCACAGACTTTTCTTTGAGGCATCAGCTCCTCGAAATGTGCAGCGTTTTCTCTGAACAGGAATCGATTTGGAACGATTACTATCCGGGTTCGCATGTCATGGTCCTCCAGTCCTCCTGTGTGCCTCCACCGTCTCTCTCTCTCTCTCTCTCTCTCTCTGTTGTGTCCTTGCTGCTCTGTGTGAGGGTGTGTTTACTTGCCTTACAGGGGCGGGATTCTCCTGGGATCCCTGCCCTCTCCTGGACACACCTGACTCAATCAGCACCAGTGGATCATCTGGCAATCAGCTGTTTGCTATTTAAGCTGGGACCTGACCTTCAGTCTTTGCCTTGGTGTTGTCTAACTGCAGTAGTGTTCATGTTGCCTCTCTGTTTCAGTTTATTTGCTGAAGCTTTCTAATGCGTCTTTTCCTGTGCCTAGGACGGCCCAGCGGAGTTCCAAAAGAGTGTTTGTTACTTGGCAGAGTGAGGAGATCGGGGACTTGGATTCATGCAACCTTCCATCCATTGGATTTTGTACATATTGGACTTTTGAACTAAGCACTTCAAAGACTTTGTATATAGCACTATCACCAACACTGTAAATATACTCACAGAACTTTCATTCCTGAGTCCTGCGTTTGAGCCCAGCCAGACAAACCATGACATTGCATCATTTGCAGAGATGCAGACTGAGAGGATTTGGTGTCACTGTACTGACACGCAGGGTGCCTTATAATATGTCCTCTTGCAGTTTACAAATGTGACGCAATCGAGCAAGCTGAAGCTCTACTGTCATGTGTTCTTTTGATGCGCCACTCTGTTCGCATAAATCTGCACAGTTCAGCCTGTTTTACTGCTCATTAACTTTGTGTGTGGTTCAAATATGACAATAGAAGATGGGGTGGGTAGGTGGGGGATTTTTATGGGGTTTATTTTCTAACATAAATGAGGGAAAATAAGTTGAAAAATAAGCCCCTGTTGGCTGGTTATTTTATTTATTCATTGAAAAACCCCAAATCTGCCTTGGGAATCCTAACTTAAATCAAGTTCCATGTTGGTCTAGAGGAAGACGTCATTGTAGGGATACTTTATTGAGAAGGCCACCAAGTCCCATCATTATAGAACAATCATGACAGGCCCAGCAGTCATCGGTCTCTGACTATAACTGGACGACCAACAGTGATGTGCTCAGTGCGGGCGCACGGAGCATTTATTTGTGCAGATCTACTATGGAAACCAAACAAGTTAACACCAAATTCAAATGGCGCCATTGCTAAATATATAATATAACATATAATAAACCAGAGAAGACCCCCTATTGGGTTGAATATATGTTTTAATAGTAAAATTTACTTTGGGTGAGCAGCATAATGCATGAAAACATTAATAGCCGTCACACAGAAATGCACATGAGATGCGTCCAAAGAACCACTGCCGAATGCCATGTATAAATCTCCGAGTGCTTCAAAAGGCCATAAAAGACAAGAACAAAAGAAAGCGAAAAGGGGATGTTGTTGAGGAAAACAACATGAGCTTCATTACCAAAGAAAGCGCCACATTCACAACAAAGAAAAAAAAATGCTTTTGCTAAAAGGAGCTGGAGCTAATTCAGCTGCTGCTTAAGAGGAGGGATTGTGAACAGAGCCACTGGATTAAATGTGCAGCCCAACCGCAACGTAATGGCAACAAAGCATCTAAATGAAAGGAAATATATAAAAGTCCCTGTAAAACAAAAGCAGCGCAAAAGAGATTTGCAGAAGTTTGAGAAGTCCCTCAAGCAAAAGCATTTTAAAATGTAAACGTTTGCCCTCTTTTGGGGCTTTTTCTGCCTATATGAGAACACTCAAGTGAACCAGCCAGGCATGGACACAACCAATTTAGCCCAATTAACAACAGATGTGTCCATCTATTTCGGTTTGACATGAGTTCTCTGCAATAACACGATTAGCTGTCTCTTCATTCGCCGTCTCGTTTTCCATCCATACGCTTTCCCCATCAGAGCCGCACTTCTTTTCGGTAGCTTTTCCACAATTTTGGACACAGCCAGCTATGGCAGGCATGCTGCTAACCAACACCCCACACTGCACAAACTACATCAGCGAATCAGCTGCAGGGAACACTAGAGAAACAGCATTTTTTCAGCTGAGAATGAGGAGCAGCAAAAGATGGGGTGGAATCAGCGGTATGTGAGATCCTCTTGAGCAACATGAATGGTTATACAATAGAAAATCAAAAGAGACTGCGCATTACTGGTTTGAGTTTGAACTGACTGTGTGATGTGTGCAGCTTGGGTTTGGCTTGTTACGAGCCATATTTCATGGGGTTCAGAGGGTCAGGGCCTGGTACCACATTTTTGATGCTCTCGTGGCACTGTTTCATAAAACTGGGACAATAAAGATGGCTCAAACCATGCATTATGTAACTTCTTGTTTAATAAGAAAATTACTGGTATTATTGTTGTCAGCTACATTGCCATTACCAAATTAATAGTTGCGATTGCAGGCAGAGAAAGAAATTTACCACCATCTGCTCAGCATCGCACAACTTTGAGGCTACACAAAGCCTCAAAGCTGTAGTTCCCGTTTTGTATCATACTTTCATTGTTAAGTTGACTGGAAAGTCACAAATCCATAGTAGTGTACAACAGTGCTTCAAATGGTTTGTTCCTCTGTCTTATTAAGACGGTGTATCGCTCACCTTTAAGTTATATTCAAACCAACGTAATACCAAATCCATAGTTATTATGAGTGAGTGCATTTTTGTAGTGAAGTACTATGTCTATAAATTTATTTGGGAAGGTGTGCCACTAATGTAAAATATCATTTAAGCTGTATTGTTAAGTATCTTTGTGTATCAAAATCCGATTATAAGATTTTGACTGTTTTAGCTTTTCTTTCTAACTGGTGTACATTAGTGGGATGTCTAAGACTTTTATTTAATCTCTTCTGCATAGAATACGGTTATTATGATTTTTTCCACCAGAGTCCTGTAGGGTAGCAGACCGTAACACTGAACCTAACTTTAGCAAACAAAAACCTAAACCCAATCCAAAGGTCTTACACTGATTCAATTTGCTCATTAAAGACGTGATCAGTGGCAAAAGTTCCTTGCAGCGCCATAAGCAAAGCCTGTGTAAGTCTATCGCATGCACAGCCATACAGAGCACACAGATATGGATACAGGAACACACTATCCCGCTTCAATTCATGAAAGAACGCAGACTAACCTACTCGCAGCTCCTGACCGAAGACTGTTCTTTCTCCCAGCGCCGAACAGTTCCAGCGTCCATATCGGAACTGGTATTGACACTCATTGATGCCCATCTGGGCCCCTTCGCCCACAACAATTATGGCGTCCGGGCGGCTCTGGCAGATGGCCCGCTGGCGAGGTGCCAGCCCTGGGATCTTGTTGCAGATGATGTTGGCACCCAGAGCCACCACTGAGGACAGGGCCCTGCCGAAGTAAGAAAAACACACCGCCACACACGCAGACATGCATTCATACGCAGAGGCATGGATGCATGCATGCGTTGTCGCACACACACACACACACACACACACACACACACAAACAAACTCAGTTAGAGCCTCCAGAGGACGGTGAGATTTACTCACTTTCACGAGACTCTCCAGAACAGGATTCAATTCAGCCCGTGATTGATGCACATTCCATAGTAAAGTGAAAGCTGTACTGCACGAGAGTATTACTATTTAATGGATTAAAGGTAAATGAAAAACCTGAGAGCTTAATCCAACATAAGAAATATAAAAAATAAAAAATGTTAAAAACAGCCCAGAGAGAGACAAGAAGATGCTTATTTGGCTGCTCACAACAGCATTCCCCAGTGGTTTGGAAGACGTGAGTTTAAGTAATTTGTTTGGGTTTTTGTGTCAATTGTTAGGTAACATACTGGTGTGAATGGCTTCCAGACTTGTATACCCACTGTGCAGACCTCCTCGGTGCCTGATGGCACAGTTGCAGAAATCGCTTTTTTAACCAAATCTCATATAAAGTACGATTTGTATGATTTGTGTAATTACAGTATGCGTTTGAAGAATACTTGGGGTGTAAATTGCCCATAAATTTCATGAGAGGCTTTGCATTGAACACATGTAAGGTTTTCAGCACTGGTTTTCTCCAATCCTAAAGTGGTCGGTCTTGTATGACCCAGGACATGTCCTTATTGGTTCACCTCAAACACATAACAGCATATTTGATAGGTACAACGGCATATTTTCGAGATGGCTTTATGGCCACTGGGAACACCAAAACAGATTACAAAAAAAAAAAGAAGAAGAAGAAAAAGAAAAACACAGACTTTCTCCAAGATTCTGTTTATAGCCCTTGAAACCATGTAGATACATACTTTTCAAACATGTCAGGGACAGGGAGCCATAAATGAGCGCGGAGGCAAACACCGCCTTTGAAGTATGACGTCGACCTCCGAAGTATTGACCACAAACGGGGCAAACTAACACAGGCGAGCTGTGTGTCAGCGAAAAGAAATGGCAACATATATAAGGGGTGAAATGGAAGAATGGATGAAGGAGACGAAGAGAGAGGGAGAGACTGGGAGAAACAGAGCTCTAGGAGATGTCGATTTTAGAGCTCGGAGCACACTCTCGTTCTGAGAAGCCCTGACTTAGAGCGTGGATTTGAGTCGGGATAGCTAAAAACCTCTCGGACGACTGTGTTCTCTTTTCTGATTGTTGTTTAAGTTCCTACGCAATGGAAGAACAACATAAATCTCAATTTCAAAGACAAACTTTAGAATAAATCCTAACTGCAGTGGGGCGAGTATCTGTTACCAAACACAGGGCTACACACATTGTCTTGGTGGAGTATAACATTGAAAAGGGACACGCAAAATGGGTATGCTTGTTGATTTTACAAACGCTTCACTTGAACTTGCCATAAATCAATCAATGTCAACATGTTAGGATACACGTTTTCATATAGAATAGAAGCCCGATGTTTATTAGACAGAAGAAGAAAAAAAGAAGAAGAATTAAATTTGGTCTGCGAAACGTGTGCATCACTACACTAGATGCAAACTTATCTAACATGTATTTAACTTCTAAAAAATAATCATATAATTTTTTTTTTAAAATCCCCTGTTAGAAAGAAAAAAGGACATTCATCAGGTGCCTTCTGCATTCGCAGCGAACACTACAGCCTGCTGCTTCTTTCAATCCTGCTTTGCTTTCTCAGCTGTAAAGTAGCTCGAACTTCTCTGACCCTCTTTGACCCTCCGCTGCATACATGGTAGTTCATGGCAACGACGACATCCAGTTTGTCCAAAAGTGAAAGGTGGGCTCATTAAGTTTAATGTGCAACTAGAGAAATTTGCTTCCTTCCATAATGAACATTAGAGATGAATAAGGTCAGTTTGCGATAAAAATCCAACACAAGCGTCGAGGTGATAATTTTTAGCTCTGTCAAAGAAACCTCTTTTCAGCCTCCTTTGTTAGATGTCCTTCACATGCTAATTTGCACAATCACAGTCTACCATGGGCAAACCCGACCAACAGACAACACCAAACAGAGAATTCCAGGGCTAAGCTTTTAAATCCCCGCATCATCAAAGTGCACAAATGCGAATCTGTTTGCTTAGTGTATGCTCTGTGTGTGCCAGCAGCTTGGGGGACAGCTCACCCACAGCCACACAGATCTCCAATAAGATAGACTGTCAACATGAACTTAAAAGTAAGCTGATGCATTTCAAAGCCCCGGCCTGTATAGCTTCCTCAGGTTTACAGGATGAGAGTCGATGCAAAAGTTGTGTCTTTTCATGCAAACTGTGTGCTGTTTAATAGACTAATGGCAGCGTCACCGGATTGTGGTTTAGCAGTGATGCTGCAGAGAGATGAGAGGAAAGGTGGGTTTTAATTTTAAAGCAGCAGGTGGAAAGTCTGATCATGTTACCACAAACCGTACAGAAACCTAAAACATTTAGAGTCCACCGTTAATTGCTCTTTCTATTCTGATTTTTAAGCTGGTAAAGCTGATTTTTCATTAATAATTTAACCTTAGCGCTGATAAAACATGATCATTTCCATGTTACATTGATCCCAAAAACTTCAAGACTAAAACAGTCACCAGGAAATGTACGGTAAATGAAACACTATTTTAGGTCAGTGTGAAGTTATTACTGTGGAAGAGCTTAAATCTTAACTGTGGTGAGGAGCTTAAAGATTCCATCACAGTGCAGTGTGGTGGCCTTAAGAGGAACTATCATCTGCGTCATGGCATGCAGTTTGCTTACAGCCACCTGCTTCATCACATTGAACACTTTGAACCTAACTGACAGGCTGTTACGTTCCCAGGCGTGTTTTCTACAAGAGGAAGGCCCTTGCAAAAATGCCCGAGGCACAACTTACTCAAGTCAAGTGAATAAATACTCTCCTTATTCCCCCCACCACACACACACAGACACATTAACAGCAAATCTAGCAGCATTTATAAATTTTAGCATTTTAGAGTGGTTTTACTTAAAACAAAATCCCTTACACGCCCACAGTTTTCAGACTGTTTCCACAGGCGAGGTGTGCAGTGACTCCAAAGGACTATATGGATATATACTTTGGCTCGGGGTGTATTTACTGCCCACAAAAAACTTGTTTTTACAGTTTTACATGCCAAAACATTTCCTGTATAGTTTTGATGAAGGGGTATTGTATTATTTTGAATCTATGTTTAAATGTTCTCCACGTGGCTTATCCTGCGGTTAATACGCCACTGAAAACATAGTTAAATAATCCAAACAAATAATGGTATGTAACTTTGATGTGCAAGCCATATACTTAGCAGCGTAGCCTACTTTTGTCTGAAACCCCCCAAGGAAAAAAAAACACATCTATTCCAGCATCAGGTTTGGGGTCTCCGGGCAGCAAAGGATGGAGCAAAGGACCATGTAATTATTTTGGAAACTTTAAGAAAGCCGCCGTTCTGCGAAATACTTTTAATCCAGAGCTCAGCGCATTGCGGTGCCAATCACGTACGTGTTGCATAGGGGATAGTTTAAGATGTGGGCTCAAACGGTAACATCAAAATATTTGAAATCGGGGAGAGGTGAGGTAATGCGTGGTAGTCTTTCGCTCGCTCTGGCAGGTTAAAGGTGCTTCCATGCGTAAAAATGACCCACGTTGCGCGAAGTTTTTCTCACAAGGGGAAGAAAACAGAATCTCCGCATCTAATTGTCTTGAACATCTCTGCCACTCAGTGGCCAAAATGGACCCATGTTGCAGTTCCTACAGTATTATTTTTCCTCGATTTTGTAAAATGTTTTAAATCCAACAGCCTGACCCAAACGAGCCCTACTTACTCCGCAGACATGCTCGCTGAGGGGATGGCACATTAGAGCGTTGAGCTTTACGCCAAATTACTGCTTTCCCACGTGGACCCGGGTGTTTCTACTGATGAGTATTATCTTTTTTCTTCTTTTTTTTTAGTTTGGATAACATTAGTTCAGTTGAACAATCAAATATGCCGCCTGAGCTGCACTTCTGTTAGACCCGGTCCGTGTTCGATACAGTTTGATATCACGGTGTAAATAACTCTGACCTGAGGATGAGGGATGAGCGAAATAATCCACTTTTATCGGCTTTTGAATATTGGGGCGAAGAAAATATATCCCCTATTGAGAAGACTGAGGGTTGTGAGAGGAGGAAAGCCTAACCCGTGCATCTTTGTGTTGCTGAGGATGAGAGCGCGCACCCTGTGGAGTGAAGGACTCGTTAATTGGCTCGAACTTACAGGTAGCTGCCACTCGTCAGGATCAGGAAAATCTGCGGGTAGTAGACTGACAGCAGTACACTGCGCGACGAGAAGAGGATCATGATGACATTGAGCAAAACGGCCACGCTCGGTTTGAGTGAGACGAGACGGACTACGATGAGAGGAGGAGGGATAAAAAAAAACCTTCTATAATCCCGGGCTTTAAATCCCCTTTTCCGCACAAAAAAAAAAAAAAAACTCGCTCTGCGTCGCCTTGTGTTTGCGCAGCGACTCTACGCAGCTCCAAGCTCCCAGGGCCGTGTGTGCGCCGAGATTGGCTCTGTCATCTCTCAGCAGCGGAGGCTGTTACACAGTACTGTGGGTTCCCGAGCCGGAATGATGATGGTTTTAGGGATTTTGCATGGCAGAAAAGTGCCTCTCTCCGCTCTCATGAGAGTCGTGCCTGCCATTGGGCAGGGAGAGACACTGCTATCCGCCCACTTTGCCACAGTGGGACAATAGGGTGACACTCATCTGATTCCCGTTGGACAGCGCTGAAGGTTTCATTCATCATTATCACCCCCTCCCCACCTACCGACACAGCCACACACCCCCGCAACCTCCACCCCCAACCCCACCATCCAGCCAAAAATAAACAAACACAGAGGCTGGCTGCTTCAGCCTCACACCATCAGCGAGGCTCCATGTGTAAGAAATCAGCGCACGTTTTGGCAGGATGTGTCATTTTGAATCAACAAGTTGGCATCACGTTAACGAAGTGACTCTATCTATCTATCTATCTATCTATCTATCTATCTATCTATCTATCTATCTATCTATCTATCTATCTATCTATCTATCTATCTATCTGTCTGTCTGTCTGTCTGTCTGTCTGTCTGTCTGTCTGTCTGTCTGTCTGTCTGTGAATGGCAGATATGATTCTAGCTATTTTTCCATGCTGCTGTAAAGAAATGTCTTTGTCTGCTGTGACATTTCCATGGAAACATAAAGCATAATTCCCAGAAGCCAAACAGGGGTTCAGTGACCTTATTCTATCCTGCAGCAACACTATAACATTTCTATAGGCGTCTATAATATTTCTGCTCTGCCTACCTGTCTGCTGCGCTCTGTTGGCTGTCATCCTATTTTGAGACCCTGCTCTGAGGCAGGGTTTTCTATGCTCAGGGTGCAGGATTGATGGAAGTAAAGGCTTAAAAACTGCACTATTGTTGCCATAAACTGAAATTTTCTTTTCTTTTTTTCTTTTTTTTCTGACATGGTTTGGTGAGTGGAGGCTTTTTTATCTTCTCAACATCGTGACTTTCACTCAACACCTGCAGGCTCCAGTCATTGTACACAAAGAGGGTACCATGAAAGACTTAGCCGGAGTAAAAGGATGGAAGGAATGAGCTAACTGCTCAGGATTAGTAAACAATAAGACAAGAGACCCCATAAAGGAGCTACTGTCATGTGACATGAACCCCGTGTGAAATCTGAAGTCAGTTCACGGGGTTCTGTCTATTTGATTCGTTTCGACCGCGCGAATCTCCGAGATTTGCGCAGTCGGAGCATTAACATCAAGCTGCAGCGGCCCAATCGTTCCATTTTACAGCTGAAAATGTGAGACAGGATAAGATCAGATCTACTTAACTGCCATTATAAGCACAAGCATACAACAAAGTTAGAAGCACTCCTGAACTTGATGTATATGACAAACATAAACAGTCTTACTATTAGAATAAAAGAGTCATAAATACATGTTCTATACTATTATGTGGTGTGGTCGTGTGTGACTGGTACCAGCTTTCATTTTTAATTATTAACTTTCATTTATTTCTTGGGCAATTGCTTAGAATTAACCCACTAAGCAAATGCAGAGTGGCTTAAAAACAACAGAACCTGTTATAAAGTCTACTTTTTATAACGTAGGCCCTGCTTTTGCTCTGATTCGGTTGGATCTGTCTCCTCTGCAGCGCAACGTTCCCGGTAGGCAGGGCTGCACAGGACCCCTGGGCCCTATTATGGCTATAGCAGCTAATTTATATTGGTTTCAGTGTATTGGATTCAGATGGGTTAGAACATGTACTCTTCGACTCACTGAGCATTTCACTAATAATTAATGTTTTATTAACAGTATGGTGTTAAAAATGCGCAAAAAACCCCCCGAACTTCTGCTTATCTTCCTGGAGATGCTAACACGATCATGCCCGAGAGGCAGCAGAGAAGGAAGGCATGGACGTCCTTCTGTGTTTATGTATCAAGGTGAGGTATTGCAAAACAGGTAAAAACTCCGTCTGGGCAATGGAATGTGGAACTACAACTCAGTCTGCCGCTATTAATGAAGGTATGCAGGGCCGAGCTGAATCCGAGGCAGAGACAGCGGCTCAAATGATCCTCTGCAACAAAGCAGGAGTACCGGGAGGTGAATTAAATAAGCTTCTGTGGTAAACGCCGATCGATCGTACTGTCCGTTGGTACAAGAACAGACCTGCAATTTTTTTTACGCATAACACCCCTCTCCAAGCTATAGCTGTGCACTTTGATGATGCAATGATTCTTACATGTTTAAACACACCTGGTTTTACTTTTTCATCCTCATGCTTCACTCTAAGGTCAGAGGGCAGTCGAATCTTTCCTCTACAATGCTTTTCCCCTCTGAAGCGTGCCTGACTGTCGCAACGAATTTCACACCGAGGCTCGCGGGCTACAGTGTCTCGATAAGTAACAACGACAAAAACTCACCCAAGTCTGAGGTATATGATGCCAAAACACAGGAACACGTAGAGACTCCGTCTTCGGAGGGTTTCGTGCATGATCGTTGCCACTTTGTCCGGAGGCCATGCACTATAACATAAAGTGGCCACGCTTTCCGTTCACATTGGCAGGTTTCTTAGCCCTTCCAGATGCACGTGTACCGTCTGTTTCCCGCGACATCTAGCATAAGCTCCTTGGAAATAATCGACCGTGCGAAATCCATGGTCCGCGAGTACAGGTGAGATGCTGATGACGACCTGAAAGGTGGCTAAGAACTCCAAAATGAAACTCGAGAGAGGTTCGGACTTGAAAGGTGAATGAGTTCTTGGAGGAAGTGCCTCCTATTCGTCCTTACTTTGACGGTAAAACCTAATTAACAATTCCTACTTGCTGTGCCTTGGAGGTAGAAAGAGAGCGAGGGAGGGGGGAATAGTTGCGCATACTGCAGTGTCCTAAAAGAAAAGGAAAAAAACGCGGATTTCGTGGTGTTTAAAGCTTTGGAACATCGCTGCTTCTATATTTTGAAGACATCTTAAACACAGACCACGTTACTAACTTGCAACCGCCAGGTAGTCTAATACAGGTAACAAAAGGGCTCCTTGCCTCCTCCTCCTCCTGCAGCATGGATATGCAGAGGATGGGACGGGCTTCAGTGCTGAGCTCAACACGTGCAGTTGTTGTATGGAAAACTAAAAGGAACGAAGTGAAATGGCCTTTTATAGGCCTGTAGCCCCGGCTAGGCGCTTGCAACATTAGGCATTGCCCCACAAGTGATGGGCTACACCACAACAGTAAGCCCCATAAAATGAAGCAGAGGAGGAATGGCTTTCCAGCTGTTTGAGTGAAAAAAAATACCACTGCATGACTAATAATTAATAATAATGAACTGGTTCAGTAGGATTCTGTCAGTGATTTTGATTAACAGTGAAGTGCATGAACAAAAAAACATAAACAAAACATCAATATTCGCATTTCTTGCCTATGAGCCAGGGTGATGTGAATTTTGAGCAGATATTCAGACTATGGAGTTGAATCCTTTGGGACTCCCTCTGGTGGCAAAAGGACACACACATACACACACACACACACAGATAGATAGATAGATAGATAGATAGATAGATAGATAGATAGATAGATAGATAGATAGATAGATAGATATGCCACTTTACATGTCCTGCTTGTTTTTGGTTACTGGAGAAAATGTAATAAAACTGATAATCTGACGAGGCCACTCCAGTCTTAGAATTTACCTTAGTTCACTTTCAGGCACAACTGATCATATTTGATCAGAGTGATTTATTTACTTACTTACTTTAGCTAGTCACAGTCCAAGGAACCCTTTTTCTCTTTACTCTTTAAATTTTATTGTCCCTGGTATGTTTCTCTAAAGAACGCATAAACCATCAGTTCAGTATATTTCCAAAGAAAGTACATGAAAAATAGCTAACGTGTTGTAATAATGATGGCATAAACTAAAATTACAGACATGAGCTATCTGAGCACAGAGACTGTCGGGCTGTTGTTCGCCACGAGAAACAGACAAAACCGCAGAGACTTTGTTTCAAGACATCCCTGCATTGTGGTTTCAAGGCCTTTTCCTTCAAAACATGCCCATCAAAATTCCAGATGGATTTTAGAAATAATGAAAGTCAACATGCAGGCCCAGGGTGACATAAAAAAGACATGTTTTTGATGTCTGCCCTGTAAAAGATGGTCTTGTTTGTCTTCAAAATGTACATAACTCATAGGCCTGGGTGGAGATGGTCCTGTTTAGTTTAATTAAAATGTTCAAAGGACTGACTCGCTTTGTTTTTTTGTTTTTTTTTATTGAAGCCGGGCTCAAGACCCAGGGCAGTGTGCGTCAGCATTGTTTGTCACTCGCCATTGTCATCACAGACGTGTCACACGCATCCAAACCGGCGAACACATTCCCGTGCGCACTAACACACACTCCTCGTCCCTCTGCATCCATGCAGTAAATCTGCGTACGGAGCCACAAATTAAACCGTTAGACACAAGCACTGCGGACACACACAGAGAATCTCTCACACACTGAAGCACTTGGGTGGCATGTGGAAGATCTTGTGACACACTGTTTATTTAACTTCAAAAAGAGGAGGCAGGGATGACAGCATTTAGGTCAACGAGGACATATCAATCTGCGTAAGTCATACGCCACATCACTGCCTCCGCTTTGTGCTGGATTTCAGGGCCATTGTATTCGAAATATTTCCATTTGCAGCCTCTTGAAAGGCAGTCACTGTCTTTGCTCTGTGCTTGCCATTTTTCTCAGTCTGCTCTATTACTTTAATAAGTGCCAGCCAAACTTTGTCTAGATTGGAGCATTGTGTATCTGTTCCTTTTCATCTCCGTGCTCTCTTCCCAAACTGCAGAGGGGAAAATTGTTGG
Source organism: Pundamilia nyererei (assembly GCF_000239375.1). Taxonomy (NCBI): domain Eukaryota; kingdom Metazoa; phylum Chordata; class Actinopteri; order Cichliformes; family Cichlidae; genus Pundamilia; species Pundamilia nyererei. The sequence continues at coordinate 4,372,552 of NW_005187428.1, read as the reverse complement.
GAAGGGAGGGAGGGGAAAAAGAAAAGAAAAAAAAAAAGCAGATCATATTTTGGCAAGCGTGGTATGATATGTCGCACTGTCTTTTTGAATATTATTAAGTACTCTTGACCGACAACTAAATAAGAAAACCCACCGGTTGCCCATGTGTTTGCATGGGAGCTGGTTCAGCTGGAAACAGTGAGAAGGCTGAAACGCACAGCGTGCCAAACCACGGAGTGGCGTCTGGGGCTGGGTCCACCACATCTACACTGGGCCCCAGGCAAGAGGGGGGGAATGGCTATATTGTACTCGCAAAGTCCCCCCTTTCAATCTCCATCAGACGTCTCCCTCTGACTTTCTGTTCCTCTTAATTTTAACACTTCCTTCAATTAGCCAAGCTCAGCCTCACTTTGTGAATACAGTGATGGAGATTTGTAGAAGCATGCTGGGAGTAACTGAAGTGCATATAAAATGTCAACTCATACATGGAACTGTGAGGTCAAAGGTTAGACCAACCCCGTCATTCCACCTATCCTTTTGAATGGATTTGACCTATTCGTCTCTCCTGTTATGAAGCGCCTTGAGGCGACTTATGTTGTGATTTGGCGCTATATAAATAAAATTGAATTGAATTGAATTGAATTGAATCCTGTTCAGGCACAGCTGCAGGTAGGGAAACAGGGTGTGTTTGATTAATTCCTCACCATGCTTACTGATATATCAGTTCCTTACAAGCTCATTTGTGTGCGTATGTGTGCAATCATAGATCTGCTAGGCTGGGTCCGCATGAATCCCAGGCCCACTTCTTCCTGGAAGCTGAAATGCTGCACCATGCCCTCTTGATAGAAGGCAGCGGGGTTTTTTTTTCAACAGCTGGTTCCTCTCCACAGTGCCCAACACCACACTTGCTGAGATTGTATGAAGTTTGAACTGAAGCTTAAAGCGGGGAGAGTGTTTTTTTCTCATGTTAAAACCTTCAAACATTAATTTGCAATGTTGCTATTTTAAATAGGTTTCACTTCTTTGCAAGGCCACTAGCCAAACTGTCACGGGTGTTTTCCTGATCAGGCCAGGGTTCTTAAACAGTGCAGGGAGGCAGGATCAGTTTTCCCAAATCTGACAGTCTGGGACACCATGCCAAAGCTGTAGTCTATATTCAAGAACACACTCAGTAAAATGAATGAAATGACATAGAGGAAAGAAAAGAGTCCGGTTTCAGCTTGGAGAGGTCTTAGAAAGACTGAAATTAAGATTTGTTGCTACTGTTCCATGTGTCTACGCGAGCGACTAGCTGAGGATGTATATTTGCACAAAAGTAATACAATATACACTTGATAATTACTGCATGCAGGAGTTCGGCAGGAATACATTTTATTGGAACAAACCTTAGCATGCTCATCAAACGACATGTGTCACATAAAAGACAGCATAATTCACGGTTTGTTTTTCAGATTTTACATTGTCTGCTCAAATACTTACTGATATTCCAGCTGATACTGCTAATGACCAAAAAACACAGTGAAGTCACATCAGTAAAATACATCTATCGCCTCCCTCAGTATTAAAGTTGGGGTCTTTTTGTTGTTGTTTTTTTAATCACGTGTTTTGATGACTCTCCAGAATCCTTCCCAAGTAAAAAATTCAAAATTATATGTCATCCGGGGATCATAATGTAATGAATGTCTATGCCCACAGACCTAGTATGTCAAAAACAGTTTGACTCATACACGCACAATAATACACAAAGCCACACACTCGAAGAAACCTTCGGAAGGAAATGAAATGCTACCTTTTCACTCTTCAATAGTATTTGATTGGTCTGACTGCCCTGGGCAAACATTTTGCCTTCAGTTGTTTTCATTAAATCAGATGGGTAGGAAGCCCTTGTGTGCCACAGTCTAAGCATGGGCCTGTCACTTGGAATGAACACGGGATATATATCCATATATCTTGTTTATTTGTTGTTATTTTGATTTTTTTTACTTCACTGGATCAATATTATTGGGACTAAAATCCCTCTTACATTTAGCAACACTGAAAAAGCTATAATACAAATACAATTCAGTTCAAGTTTGTTTATATTGTGCCAAATCAATCAATCACAATAGTTGCCTCAAGGCGCTTTATATTACAAGGTACAGACCCAACAGTTATACCGAGAAAACAATCAAATGACCCCCTTTGAGAAAGCACTTGGCGACAGACGGAAGGAAAAACTGCATTTTAACGGGAAGTGAGAGCAAAATTTCACACGTTCAAGGCAAACACAGGGACAATTTATTTCATGGCTTAAAAACACATAAATCTGACCAAAAACAAAGTATATCAATCACATTTTAGCTTCCTTGGTCAGAGAATGGAACCCTAGCATTTACATTCACAATAAAATCTGACAGACATGTGGCTTGTGTCTGTAGCAAAGAACCCCCAGACACTGTGTGCAGTGGAGCGAATACAAGCAGTGCTCTTTGTTGCCCTCTAACAAGCCTGTGGATATGAGAAAAGCTCTGAAAAGACAGAGTCCACATCAATTTGGCACTTGAGACACAATTTCATCTGTAATATTAACATGACTTGTTCCCTGTGCCCAGAAGCAACAATTCAACTGCATAATTTCTGTTATATATTTTTTTAAACCCAACACTATCAGAAAAAAACAACTCATCAATAAAGCATAAATCAAATATAACAAGTAAGCTTGAGGTTTGCTTGAGGACTTCAGTGTTTGTAATTCTGCAACATTCTCTGTAGTACTTTAAAATAAGCAGCTTACATAATTGATTCCAGTGCATGCTGGTCCACTGGCTGAGAGCTATTAGTGACTGTGCTTTGCCTCAATAGGCAGGAATATGAATGAGATAACATTGCAAAACTTCATTAGGTATTAACTTTCCTCCACTTTTCAGGTAAACTTTGCGGACACATCAAATGCACACTTTGGTGTTGGAGTTTACATACCTGTGAAGTCTAAATGGGCTGCATTGACTTAAGGTGTGGTGCTATATTTGTATCTGGCTGCAGTTATGGACAGGTACAAGTGCGTGGACATGTGCACACATATGCACACACACACACAAATGCAAACATCGATCTGAACAGCTGGGAGTGTTTGCAGTGCGAGCGGGTCTTTCGTTCTCCTCTCTGTCTCACACAATGACCCATGCACTGTCTGTGTTTGCACTTCTCCCAACTCAAACAGCGTGCATTTCCGTCCCATGGCCGTTCAAGCACACTCTGAGGCTTGCTTTTGTGAAAGCTCACACGAACTGGGAAGGCTTGGCCTCGGGTCACACTGAGAAAACAAGGGCCAAGTTCATTGAGAAATCAAGCAGAATCTTAGAAATGTACCTGATACATTTCTCCCAGTGTTTTCTCCACACTTCTGATAATGTTTTGGCATTCCAGTCAGGTTCACAGAGATATTGGCCACACATCTTTTCAATCACAGTCACAAAGACAAACGTGCTTTTGGGAAGAAGCTGGTGGAAGCTCATCGTTCTCACTCGGTTACAGAGCAGTTCATAAAAATGTGGCTAACAATGAACTCCAGACTCCCTGTGCAAAATGAATAAAATATATTTTCACAAAAGCATTCTCCTTTATTGTCTTACATCATTCAGTTTTTGAAAATGAATTTACATTTAAGTCAAATTAGCTTCAAAGGAAATTTGTTATTATTTATTTTTGCTGACAAACCCAGCATAAATCACTGGATGTGAGTGCACAAGCTAAGTGTCCTTTTTTTTTTTGAAAACCTTCTTGAAAATCTTTGACCGTTCTCACGCCGCTCCATCTTTGCATATGCCTTTCTCCTCAATCCATCCCCACTGTTTCTCCTCAGCACTGCGTTTGGCAGACTGAGGACTGACTGACTCTATACTGATGGCCTGATATGTTTGGATATAAGAATGTGGTTTTGCTTTTTGTTGGCACTGTATGTAAAAGGGTCTTTTCATATACTATCCCAGCACCAAACACAGCATATGTAAAATGTAAAGGCCATCTGCGGCATCCACTGCTCGCTGATGGCTTGGCAGTTGTATAGCGAGGCATAATAATAGTGGTCTGATGCACTGCAGTGTGTGATATTTGCTGTGCGCCTATTCAGGTTTGTTGACGTAAAGTGATATTTAAGCTAGATTTCTGTTGATATAAGAGAGCAATTAGCTTGACCAATCATCCTTAAAATTTCCTCTGTGGTGCATGCCAAGATTTCGTGTTATGCAATGGTTATATTTCTTCCTTGCGAGTTTAAAGTGCACATACAACAGCCGGTACATTTTGTTATAATTTTTTTAAGTTTCACAGTTACACAGGGCGGCAGTCACAGCCAGCTATTTTCCTTATTTTTTTATGCGATTTAACCTTTCAGTTTAAAGAAAAAAAGGAGACGAAAAACAATTTGTGAAAATAATCTCGGTAAATACAGCAATAACAATTTTAAATAGTAGGCCACAGTAAACACATGACCCACGACTATTGTCATAAATGCTGTAAACCATCACCCGGTAACTTTACAAAAGCCAGTAAAAGATAACCAGTTATGAAGTCTGAATGTAGACGTTTTTTCACATTAGATGAAGTTTGATCAGTTATCATTGCCAGAGTCAGGAAGCACAGAAATACAGTCACACGGTAACATGTCACGTGACCCATGTGACCACATGTCCATCTGCAGTAAAAAAGAAAATACTGATAAAAGGTATAAAATGTTGAGTATGTGAACCACACCAGTCACAGCACTTTTTTGTGTTATTTGACAGTTTTATATAACAAATGTCTTTTTTAATAAGTTTCCTCACCCTATCATTGCTATTGAATAATATGAAATGTGGGCTTGGGGGCGTGAGAACATTTTTCATCTTCTGAATTGCAAAAGAAACTGTTTCAGAAACACTGAGTTAAACTGAATGGTGTGTAATTCATATGCCATTTCATGACAGCTTTTGCATGAGAGCTGGATGTAGAGTATGTGCAAGACAATAAAGTAGCATGTTGAGGCATGAGGCACTGGCCTCGAGGCAAGTCGGCATAACAGTATGGAGTAAGAAGCGGAATGGAGAAGAAGGAAAAGGACGAGAATGAAGAATCTCTGTCATAAATTAGAGGATTACGTTTACGCCTACGTTGCATCTAACCATTCTTCTTCTTTCTAAGCATGTTTTCCTTATTTGAAAGACTATGCAAAGCACACCTTTAAAACAACCTTTTAAATTCCTTTCATTATAGACTGTTAATTTATTATCCCAGTTAAAGATCTTTGAAGTGACAAGAAGTTAGCAACAAAAAACAATCACGCCGAAATCAAAGGTAAATAATTTCTATCAGTTGCCATGAAAACTCTGTCTGTATTGTGAGTTACTTAATGAAACTCCAGTCTCAGGTAGGTTGAGAGCATTAAGAGCTTCTCTGGCATCCCCAGACTGATCCTGGCATCGGGCTGCTTGTCAAACACAGGTTCTCTTTGTTGTGTCAGCCACACACTGAACCTTGCAGGGGCCTCACGTACACAGAGGAATGTTTGGATGGATCTGTTACACAGCCACACACGGCTTGTTTGCCTGTTTGACTCCACAACAGTAATCTGACATCTAAACTGGGTCGAGGAACTTCTTGTAGCTCCTAAAAGCTGGACAGCGTGTAGAGAGAGAGAGCTGGGAGAAGAATTCTAGAGACAGAGACGCCGAGAGAGAGAAATCATTGTCAACAACAGTGAACGTCCCTGCCCTGGTGACACTGGTACAGACACACTGGAATATTGGTGTCTTGCTTAGTTGTCATGCATTTCAAGGGTAAGCAGACCCAGCGTAGATGTTGTTTTTCCTAAAGAAAAAAAATATGAATGAATATACACGTCTTTTTCTGTTTGCTTCCACTTGATCGCTTTCCATGTTGCCTCGAGGACACACGAATCCACACAATTTGCATATGCTGTCAACACACACTCCATTTCAACTCTCACACTGGCCTCCCGTTAACCCTACGTTTTTCTTCCTGCATGTTTGTGTCTGCAAAAGACCACTTTGTTGTGTCTGAGCAGCGAAGCATCGCAGTGAGGAATGACTTCCTGTGAAAAAGTGACTGCTATTTCAACTCGAGAACTGGTCTGCCTGCGGTTTGTCTGTCTGTCGGTCTGTGTGTCTGCCCTCAAGTTTCCCCTCGGCACTCAGAGGAAGAAGACATTTCCGCAGAGACAGAAGAGTGACAGGCAGCATTGCTAAAGCCATAGCTCCCTGTCAGCATTCTCATCTCCACTGGAACTGAAAACAGAGAGGATCTTGGGCTACTTGACAACATTGTGGGGGGGGGACACTTCACAGCTCCTTCGGACTGAGTCTGTGGTTGCTCTGAGAAGTTCCATCTTTCTTCTAACCTCGTTCAGGTCCTCCTTTCATCTGGTGTGAGGCTTTTTGGGTGAAGATTACAACAGTTAGAGAAGAGAAACCATACTCCACACTGAGGCTAGAGCCATTACCTCAGCCTCTACCAGCATGACAATGATATTTTCAGTCTTAGCATAAACCCTTTTATAAACTATAGCTGCAGAGACATGAAAGGCTTTCCATTTGGTTTTATTTTGTTGCGGTACAACACTTTTTTTTTTACTGCATGCTTTCCTTCAGAATTAACAGAAGGTCTCCTTTGTTTAGACCATCTTAGAACGTTTAGGACATCCAAAAGCAAAAGTCATTATGGGGATTCTTTTAGAGGCTGTTGCACTGTAACTGTGGAGTGGTAATATAGTGTTGTGGTGATGTGGACGATATAGGCATGACTCGAAAAATCTTCAGATCACACTGTAATTTGGAATTAGTTATTGAACAAAAGGGATTAAAGGGAGTAGACTGGAGATCACTATTATTATTAGAGCCACATCTACCGCGTCGCATTTTCCGGCCTCCGAATTCAATTGCGACATAATCAAAAGTGACTCTAAGAAAACAGAGACCAAAAAATGTTCTTCCATTCCCCATATGCTGAGTATTCAGAGCATTTATTTTATCCTTCACAGAATTTATTTGTTTTTGGTCAAATCGGCCACCTCCGTATCTCCCTGAGCCAATATTACACCCAGGAGTGGTTGGTGTATGAGTGGATTAGAACTTTTCCATTGACCAGCGGTTTGCAGAGGTTATAATCTTGCACCCCAAAGACAGATTTCCCGTTAAGCCTAGGAAAGCTGTCTGACACTGCTTACTGGAATCTACCAGAATTTGTAGAAAATGCCTGCTGGCAGAGACACAGATGCACATAAAGCTCAGAGAAAGTGGCAGATAGCACATGTGAACAATGCAATTTCTCCTATTATATCAATGGTGCACGAGAGCAATAACTTTGTCTGTCTTTTATCTACATTTAGCTCGAACAGAATAATGGCTCCCAAGCGTACACAGTGCTGGCGCCTCATGCTGTCGGACAGATAAATCATTCATAACCAAGCGATTAAATATATTTAGGGATATATTGGTGGTTAATGGGTGGTTGGATCCTGGCACTCCTGTATAAAATTCAGATTTGACCGCTGTCATCAGGAACCCATTCGAATGATGATGTGTTTGGGAATCCATGCCCATCTGTGTGTGGTATAATAAATTAGAGCAATATGTCAAGAATCCGTCCAGGACATTATAATCTACATACATATGACGTAGAAAAAAAAAAACTTTTGTTAAAATATTGATCTGTGGGGTGTTATCTGCAAGACTCTCTCTCTAACAGTCATGTTGAGTAACACATGACCCTGAAGAACACTGCAAAATAGTTCTCTATCTCCAGATGTTACCGAGATTATCTGTAAAGCTTTAGGCAATGCAAATTTGATTCTCTGCTTTCTACTTGTGGTCGAATATCTATGGTTTAATGATTTTGTGAACATTATAAGCCCCCATTAAAAAGACACGCAAAGCAAAGTGGCAACTGAGCCTTTCCAGTAGGTGGAGACAAAGTATGCAACACAAACTCCTGCCAGATAAGCTGTTATTTGAAAGTCAGTCTACTTTCTACTTTTGTTAATTTCCAGTTAACTATAAAGTACATGGACACAGAGAGAAAACAGGAAATTAAAGAGTTTTTTTCCATTGAGGAAAAGAGCAGCAGTGATGGTGCTGAAGTGATTTTTAAATCAGAACTATGAACACAAGCTGTTAGACAAAACAGAAAAGAGATGACACAGATTCCATAGAAAGAGAGCTGATCACAGAGCTTTACTTTTTATATGCATTAAATCTTTTAGGAGTAAAGTTAAAGAGAGCTTGTCTCAGCGCTAAGGTTTAGTGGACGCCCAGCAGAGGGAGATGTTGCACAAGCTTAGAGCTACAAGTGGGAAGGAGATTCTTAAGCAGTCCCCATAGCAGAGCAACTGGATCCAGCCCACACACTTCTTGCCCTTTCTCCATCTTAACTCCTGCCATCTCTTAAACTATGACTATGATAACAGACCACTGTAGCGCTGCTAATGAAGCTTTGTGACAACATGTAAATGCTATATTTGTATATCTGTTCGTCACTGGTCTGCAATTGTGTTTTTGTTCAAAGTAATCGGTAAAGTTAAATTAAATCTGTAAATAAAAAGGAGTATTGAAAAGTGTCAGCTGTGCAAAAAGCCATCTATGCAACTAAAGTTTATATCAGGACATTTGCTATTAGTCTGTGATCCAATGGCAGAAATGCTCCTGTGCCGATATGACTTTTTGAATTCTCTCGTCTTGATCACATTTTTTGTCTGCTTTTTACTTGACAAGGCTCAGAGAAAAGGCCTCTTTTACTCTTTTCTTCCCACTTTATTAATCACCATGAACTAAAGTTGAGACAGATTGACCAGCTGGCTAATGGAGACCCAGTCCCTGCTTGCACGCTATTGCACACATGAATATCATTAATAACTTCATTAGCACTTCCTGACTATGGCCGACACCACTGTGGAGTGGATTGCCAACTTGATTGTATATGTGTGTGTAAGTAACTGTAAGGGGTTGGCGGTGGGGGCTTGAATCTTGATTGCATACCACATTCTAGATTCAGAGGAACACATCTCCTCCAATTCCAGCCTCGCCGTGTGATTGAAACAATGTCTGGCTCGGACACACCACACTCCAAATCCCACCAGACATATCAATGTACAGTAACTGTACCCCTATTAAGACTCAAAAGGAGCTTGATCAGAGATAAACATTGTGGCCATTGCTCTGAATCAAAGTGCATTTTAGCACCGGGTTCTGTTTTAGCATGGAGCACAAACCACTTAAAGATCAAACATATGTTAATACTCTGTTTAATAGATAAACCTCTGGTAGAGCTTGACTGTAATTAAGAGCTGAACCTGTCTCCTCTCATAGTGTGTGAACTGACATAAAAAGTCTGGAATATACATATGTAGTGCTATACACAACTTTCACTAACTAAATAACAGCCGCAAGTGCACTCAGTGACCTGGTTATTCCCCTGTGAGGAAATGTCACTCATGTCCATGAGTGCATGAAGTAAAGATTTTAAATATTGCAGAGCAGCATGGTTCTTATCAGCACCATGCATTTTAACTACAGCCTTTCTGTAACCACAATACTACTTAGGAACTTGCTTGCTTGCTTAAGAGCTCCTCAACCATTATAGACAAACTGTCCTCTGTGTATGTGTCTTAATAGAAAAGATTCTATATTAAATTAAATTTTTATCTACACTTATTCTTCACAATCTCATGAAGAAACTAAAATCAAAAAGTATTGGTTGAGTAGCCAAGATCAGACCTAAAGTTTTTCTGAAAGTCTCAAAGCAAAGTTCTAAATCTTAAATCAATTAAGCAACAATTTTACAACGAATGGCATGCTTCTGGGGTTCAATTCACTTCAGTTCATTTCAATTCACTTTTATTTATATAGCACCAAATAACAACAACAGTCGCCTCAAGGCACTTCTGCTTACGTTGGCTCTACTCCAGATACTAGATACTCCTGCTTTGCATACTCAATGGTGCATTGAAAATGGTGTATACTTTTTACCATTAATCATTTTAAAAGTAACATAGATTATAGGCACAAACCGACTTGGGAACCTCATCATTAGTAAAAAGCTGATAAAAGATTAGACCACTGAACCCAACACCCTCTACCCTTTGGCCGTCCCTAGAAATTCTACCCATAAAAATTCTGAACATAGTTGTGCCAAAGGGCAGCCCTGACCAACACCCACCAGGAGTAAATCTTACTTGGTGATATCAATGTGAACCAAGCTCTCACTACAGGCCTTATAGGCCAGTCTCATGAAGAACCCCTTATGGGACCCCAAGATGGGGTCAAATGTTTTCTCCAATTTCACAAAGCATATGTCAACTTGTTGGGCAAACTCTCATATCCTTGAATATTATTGAGAGGATAAAAAGCTGGTCCAATGTTCTAAGACCAGGGCTTTTTTTACTTCTTAATCCCAGACTCAATCATACCCTGGCATAGCCCTTCCCAGGGAGGGTAAAGAGCGTTATCCTTGTGATATCGTACATACCCTTTTCTGTAACCTTTCTTGACAAGAAAGAGCGCCACCCAAGCTTGCCAATCCAGGGATATTGTTCCCAGCTTCCACACATTGTTACAGAGACCTGTCAACCTTTATAGCCACACCAAAGCCTTAAGGAACTTGGGGCACACTTTATCTGCCCAAGGAACCTAGCCAACAAATAGTTTTTAACTACTTTGGGAAACTCATCCACAATGATAGGCAAGTCGTTTCCCTTCTACCCAGTTGCTGCTTCCTTTATGTAAGGTGTGTCAGTAGGATTGAAGAAATCCTCAAAGTATTCCTTCCAACACTTGATTATAGCCTCATTTCAGGTCAGCAGGACTCCATCACTAGAACATAGAGTGTGAGCAGGAACCTTCTTTCTTTTCCTGAGTTCCCTGCCAGTTTCCCAGAAAAGCTTTGAGGATGACCGTTTTGTAGTTGTCATGGATCGCTGTGTGGCAAGCAGGAGGAGGACCCAAATGCAAAACTCACAGACACGGGGATGAACTCGAGAAACACAGCTTTAATGCTGGCACGGCAGAACACAGGAAATACAAAACTAAACTGGGGAAAAGTAAACTAACACTCGGAGGTAGACACAGGAAGATCCACACAACATGAGGGAGAACGCGACGCCGAACAGAGGGAGACGCAGACAGAAATACTCAGAGGGTTAACGAGGAAAGTGGGAACACACGGGGAACACAGCTGACACAGATAACCATAACGAGACAGGGCGGGGTGAACATAACACTGACGGGAGACAGGCAGAGTCAAACAGGAAGTACGGAGGTTCAAACAGGAGGAGAGAGAGAGCACAGGGAAAAACACAGACATAACGGGCTGAGGAAGACATGGAATAAAACACGAGGGCTCACAGTTACACAGGGGCACACAGGAGGTAACCAAATAAGGAACATCTTAACAGAAGAACCTAGGAACCAAGGCGTGACTAGGGGATGCAATACAAAACATACAAAAACTGAGAATACCGGGCCCACATGGCCCGGGACCATGACAGTAGTTTGACATAACTTATCCCACTCCCAAATTTTGATTCCAGAACTGTGCCCTGCTTTAGCTGTTGGTACCTTTGTCCAGAATCCCATAAGACAAGGAAACTCGACGGATGTTTGATGTGTACTATTTGGTCTGGGGATTGTCACCACGACAAGACTAACCACTTTAGTTGTCCAAGTGCTTCAGCAATGGAGGTGCAGGATATGGTCCAGTTTTTGGACCATTTACTTTGGGTTTCTGGGTGGGATGCAAGAAGACAGGTCAGCAGGACCTGCCGTCTTCTGCCTGAGGAACTCGCAGAAGACTGGGCACAACAATCAGGACACACTTCCCAGCCCACAAGCACAGGTAAGCAACCCTTATGTTCACTGGGTTGTCCAATGTTCAAGCCACAGGGATATAAGTAAGGGCAACTTTACAATGATTTGAGCCCAGTTTTATCTAATATCTCTTGAACTCATGCACACACTTGGGCTCACAAGGGGCTCTCCTGGGGCTCTTTCAATCACCAAGGCCTGCGTTAACTACCACCGAGTCAACAAAGTAATGGACACCTATGGCTCCTCCAGGAACTACACCATAGCAGCTTGTTTCCCTTTCAAAACAGTAATATCAACTTTCATGGTTCATTCAATAGGTAAGATATTTTTAAATCACTCTTTATAATGACAACAACAAAAACACTTCCGGCTTGTCTTCCCACTGTAGATATTCATCACAGTTTATCAATCCATTTCACTTATTCTGTTTCGTGCATAATTATAATGATATTGAATTGGTAATAAATAAATAAAAATCCCAAAACTACAAAGGATAAACCCAAGCTTGTGAAAAATTGTAACCACCCTTTAACGTAGTAGGCAAATTAGTACATAACTGTCATATTTCCCACTCTTTTTTTGATCAAAAAACTTTCTCCCTATGCTTTTTCTGTATGTGTCAGCACATATCCTGATGCAAGTGACAGGAAAATATACTGATACTAATTAGATTATGTTTTGTCCAAATGCTTCAAAGATTTCAAGAAGATAAAAATCAAGGTCCACTGACCCAGTAAATTATACTTTCTGAGTGTGCACCAAATTTTCTATCCATATACAATCAATCTTGCTGCGTCTAGACCCATTTGCACCTCTTAACAGAGCAGACCCCGGAGCTATAAACTGCTCGACTATGACACCCGCTGCATGTGTAAACTCCACTGCTCAAGTTCTTTTCTAATCATACGGGTCAGATAAAAGTTCAGTGAGTAATATTCACATGTGTGCCAATTTAAGCTGATCTCCTTCCTTTGCTGTTTAGTCACTGCGCAGGGTTAAAATGTACCCTTTGGCCATACTTTTCACCATGTCAAATGCTGCACTTTACGCAGCTGAAAGTGAATGCAGATGCTTTTTAAAGATTAAATTGAGAACAAGAGCCAAAATGTTACATAAAGGCTCCATGCGCTACTTTTGATTCATTGTGACTTTTTCTCTTCAATTCTCAGTTAAGCAAAGGTTTTTCTTGTTGATCATTCTTTCACTTGTGCCACCATTCCCATTCCAAAGTCATTTCCGGTTCACTGTACCCCTTCTAGCTCTGTCACTGGGGGAGACAAGTTTCTGCCACTGATACATGGACAAAGTGCAAAGTTGCAAAGTGACACCAGGAGGCCCAGTGTGCTGATTCAGCCAGTGCAGAGGAGGGGTGAAGGGGAATAAAGACAGAGGTAGGGAGGAACAAAACCATCTCCATGCAGCAACTGAAATCTCGAGCTGAGCTCTGCGCCAGAGATGGCGCTCTGTATGAACAAGACTTTGGGCATTTAAATACAAAAATAAAATGGAGGTCCACAAAAAGGAAGCTCAATCTCCTCTGGTGATAAGGTGTTTACAGTAACATACACTGAAAACACTCCTATAAATAGCCTTCTTGTGAATGAGTCCCATTTTCCTTTCCACACATATGTGCATTTTTTTTAGTGCTTTACAGTCCTAAAAGATCCTTGACCTTGCCTGACCTGCGAGCATTCCATCACAAAGGAAGTGATTGTTTCAGCACAAGGACAATGTGTGTTTGTCATCTCTGGAAGGAATCTGTGTGTGTGTGTGTGTGTGTGTGTGTGTGTGTGTGTGTG